>NC_138960.1:2800000-3200000 GCF_965226115.1 Aulonocara stuartgranti
CAAGACGAGAATGTTTAAATAAGTCATGTAAATGAGAATTTCAAAGTTGGTGGCTGCAGTATATACAAATTGGTGTATCTCAAAAATAAAACTATGAAGACACTCAAAATTAATTTGGAAACTGTTTTATGCAACTTTTTTACATTTCCAATTTTGAGGGATGAACCTCTGAAATTTCTTTAACTAGAAATTTGTGTAAAAATAAACATTTGGGATATAATGGTTGTATTGATGTATAGCAACTTGAAATACTCCCAGAAATGGCACTACAACATGTAAAAATATAACGATAAGCTCAGGCAGACTTGGTTCTGTGGTAGGTCTAAAGGGTTAAACTGCTTCCTCACATCTGCTTCATGAATATGAAGGGTTGTAGTGGGAGAAGGTGGTGTGAAATCCTCATAGCTGTGGAGTGAGGGGGGAGCTCCTGTGGGTGAAGTCTTTGATGGTGGTGATGGCTCTGTGCTGGTGGGAGTGGGGAGGTGGGGGGGATGATGGACCAAAGTGTCTCTATTGTTGGGGAAGGTGGAGGTGTCAAGGCTGCTTGACGTCTCATCAAACCAGCAGTAAAGGTCGTTGAGGGTGTTGGCCAGCAGCAGGTCGTCAGTGGAGTGGGGCTGTGTGCTTATATCCTTACTCTCATTTCCCTTAGCGTATCTGTAACATGCAACTTCTGTCGGTGCTGTGCTACTGGAAACTGAATTTCCCGGAGGAACCGAGCCGAGGGATTAATAAAGGTCCATCCATCCATCGGACATTTGCACACATGCTTACAGTTTTTTCTGAATGCTTAAACCCTAACTGTGATTCCTGTAGCACAATCTCTAAAACTATTCAGACTTATAGCAAAACCACTCACTGAGTTTGCAAAACTAAAAGCACAAAAACTGCTTTGCACTCAGTTTGCAATTTTGTAACACACACTTTGCAAAACTGTAGGCACAATTCACTGCACAACACTCAATTACCAAATTTCCAACACACTCCTAGCAAAAGTATACACATGTATGGCTATCATTAACACTAATCTGCCAACTGTCTGGCACACTTTCACATGTGAAAACTTTTTTAGATAATTAGTTCACTTTGCAATCAGCCTAAGCACTATAATACAGGTAAGCTGTGTGTGCGGAGTACAATGGAGGGAGCAGAAAGAGTGAGAAGTAGAGGAGGCCGAGGAAGAGGACGTGGAGGTGAAGAAGTAGGATGAAGAGGACGACAAGGACAAGGAGGAGCAAGAGGAAGACGAGGAGGGGGGAGAGGAAGATGAGGAGGGGGGAGAGGAAGGGTAGGAAGAGTAAGAAATAGAATTGCTGATGACATCAGAGCTACAATAGTGGACCATGTAATCAACCGTGGAATGACCCTGAGGGTAGCTGGCCAACGGGTCCAGCCTAACTCGAGCCGCTACACTGTAGCAAGTATCATAAGGACATCTTGAAATGAGAATCGGTGAGTACAGTCACTTCGCACAAAGACTTGTAGCACTGCCATATGCCAATGAGAAACACACCAATACCATTGATGTAAAAATACTGAAATTGTTACTTTACAGAATTGCTAGATGACCAGATGCTGGGGCAGAGGAAGCATGTTCACTGCAGACCAAGTAACCCATATAGTCATTATGGCGATTGCAAATAATCCTATACTTGGAAATAAACACTTGTGTTTGTTTTGATGTGTTTGAATAAACACCAGTACTTGAAGTTTGGATCCCTCTATGCTTATGGATCTATGACAGAAGTATGAGCTCAAACTGACATAGCCTACCTTGTGCACAGAGAAAGCAAAAGCCAGATGTGTTTTGTATTCATACCATCAGTGTGCAGTTGGCGCATTGTGTGCTTAGTAGATGATGGCTTGTGTGTACTGTTTGATACGGAAACACCATTTTTACGAAGGTGTGAAGAGCTGTGTTTGCTTTTGCAAGAGAACTACAATGTTTTGATTATTGGGTGACAGGTTTTCTTATTTGTGTGAAGAGTTTTGCAAAATTAGCCAATAGTTACAAAAAATGTGCTTAAGCAATGAGAAAAAACTGTAAGAATTGCATTGACCCCATTTCCTCCAAAGTAAAATTCTAGCTGCACATGTCCATGAAAATTTCTCCCACTGAAATGAGAGCCAGCACTGTTTTGCAGTATGTTTTAAGTTACATTGTTTTGAGTTTGTCATAAATATTTACTGCACAGTTTAAAGCACTTCTGAGTTTTCCTGAATATTGAGTCTTTTTTTTTTTTATTCTGTTCATCTGGACGTGGCGTTTTCAGTGTTCCAAGTGACTTCTCAGTAAACAGTACATTTGCACACTGACGGAAAACAGCCCACTGAATGAACAATGGGCTGTAAGGTCAGTTTTTTCATCATTAATATGCAAATCATGACCATTGATCAAATTCCACGCGTACCCTTCACAGAGAGTTGGGGAATGGCTGCAATCCCAGCATTGTAAAATGGTGAAAGATGTACCCTTAGGGTTAGGGGCTCCAGATTGGATCATGGAGGTAGTGGACCCCCTGCCCTGCAATAATACATACAAAACCCAACAATCCCTTTGGTGACAATGGGAAGGAAAATCTCGCTTTTAACAGGAAGAAATCAGAAATCTCCAACAGAACCAGGTTCAGGTCCTTCTTTCACCCCACAGACAGTTGGGGTGAAAGAAGGAAAACAGGATAAAGACATGCTGTGGAAGACAGACGGAGATTAATAACAAGTATGATTGAATGCAGAGAGGTCTGTTAACACATAGTGAGTGAGAAAGCTGACTGAGGAAGAAATACTCAACACATCATGGGAATCCCCCAGCAGCCTACACCTATTGCAGCATAAATAAGGGAGAATTCAGGGTCACCTGGTCCAGCCCTAACTATATGTTTTAGTAAAAGGGAAAGTTTGAAGCCTAATCTTCAAAGTAGAGATAGTGTAGAGTAGAGAGTATCTGCCTCACCAATCCCACTGGAAACTGGTTCCACAGAAGAGGGACCTGAAAACTCAAGGCTCTGCCTCCCATTACTCTAGGAACAACAACTAAGCCCTGTCAGTACTGCAGCATTTTGGATTAACTGCAGGCTTCTCGGGGAGCCAAGACCAAAACCCAAACCCAAAGTGGGTTTTGGTCAGTGGTTGTTGATCAATGGTCATGAGAATTTGCATAATTATGATTGTCTGTGAAGGTTCTCAGTCATCCAGGTCATCGTAGTCAAAGGAGCTTGCAAAGAAAAGCGTCTTGACTTGGGGGTTGTGGATTTGACACCTCAGCATTGTCAAAGTGGGGAAACATGTTTCTGGCTGAGCATAAGATTTCTGCTTACAACATAGAAACTCAGCTCTAAATGAAATTCAGATGATTTTTTAAGTGTGGCTAATGTATTATTTGACTTCTAAGGCATCCACACACACACACACACACACACACACACACACACACACACACACACACGGTTCTTGGGTTAGAGGGACAATTTCTGAAATTTTTGGCAAATCAGACTGGACATAGGGCTATGGGGACACCGGGTTCCAGAGGTGCTAGAGCTACAATATGCATATCAAAAATCATGAAAAAAAATCAGCAAACCTATACACAACTTAAAATTTAAACATTTTCTTTGCTCGACTGAGATATAAAAAAGGCTATTTTTTCAGACATTCTGGTGGTTTGTAGAGACTTTTCTGTAGCTCGGTCTATAAGGACAGTCTGGTGTACAAGGTCAGTGATGTCATCATACATATACACAAAGTATAGTCTGTTCTGAAGGGACACATGGTGTGTAAAGCCAGTCTACTGTACACACACACACTGATTAAATCTGGTTTAAAAGGACACATGGTGTGTAAAGCCAGTTCACTGTACATATACTCACACATGCACTAAGTATAACCTTCTTAGAAAAGAAGGTGTATTATAAGACTGTGACTGATACATCATTATAATAAAATTGAATAAATTTGCTTAGGCTGCTGCCCCTGCGACCCGGCCTCGGATAAGCAGTTGAAGATGGATGGATGGATGAATAAATTAAAAAATAATAAAAAGACTATATTTTGGTTTTCTCTGATGAGCATTACAATCTGACATACAAGCTTACATAAAACACCACAGATCATATCTGTTGTGATCTACTAACAGGTGGTCAAAGTGTCATTAAAACAACTAGAAGCATAACACAACAGTGCTTGCATCAACTAGAACAAACTATGTATTATAGAGTTTTTCATTGTCCTGAAGAAACTGGCACTGAGTGGCTGACCAATAAAACAGCACCTTTGCACACCAGGGGTGAGTCGGGCTGACACCATGACTTATACATAAGACTTATATCAACACACAACACATTTGTTGAATTACTGAATTATATTTAATATAACCAACTCAATAATCAATTCCTTAAAAGGACAGCATTGTAACAATTATTGAAGGAAAATAAAAGTGAATCCTGGCATTAAAAGACTCAGGCTAACCACACATCAAAACAAAACACTGCCTGTGAGCACAGTGAAGTCAACTACATACTTTTTGAATGGAGAACACTAACCTTGAAATCAGGCCCAGAAAGGTAAAGGCTCAGACTGTCAAAAAGTGCATTTAGTGTTTAACATTATTATTTTTTTTTTTTAAAGGCCAGTCCTCTGTTGCGCACAAAATCTCGAATGTTTTGAATAGATCTCGTCTCCAAGATAGGTTGTTCCTTTTCTTTGCACTTCAGACACTGCTGGTTGGTGACAGTGATACCGTTTTCAATAAAAGGCTTCATATGTTTCATCACCGCTCCTATCTCCTCCTCAGACCATGGTCTCTTCACACACCGCCTTGATGAAACACATAAACCTGTTCAATAAAACAAAACAAATTTGAAGTTTAAAAAGATCATGTGAGATGCACTTGTAGGTAGAGATGGTGTTCAAAACTGTGAAAACAAGCTGGTACTTGTCTAAACAAATTGTGTGTGATAATAAATAGACTGTAGACCTGATAAAATTTAAAGTTTGATTGTTTTCATTAACATGATAGTTCATCACACTGCTTGGTAAACACAAAATACATTCAGCTTCTTTATATGTTATATAATGTCTAACCACATGATGTTGGTGTTAACTGCACATAGTGCCTAGTGATGGACATGGCATCTGATTTATATCATACCTTTAGTAACTGAGTCAGGGACAGGAGGTGAACCAGAAGTCACACAGGCATCATTCCCCTGGTCATCTAAAAAATATTGCACAGTATAAATGTATGGGCTTAAAGAGGCTTTCTGCCTACCAATCAAACACCATGAGCACAGAGGGGACAATGACAGCCAGTTCTATTATACTAACTATACACATGGCAATGCTGCTGAACTGGATGAAGTCAACAATACCTTGGGTAATAAGTTTACTGGGAAATGATGTAGATTTTGCACAGGCCAAATCTTGCTTGGCCAAAACTGATGAAGCATCAAAATACTAGTCATAAAGCATTAGTGTCACAATTAGGAATGGAACAACTAACAATCGACCATGTAAAAATGTACTGATGGTTAGTAATATTGTTCTATACACAATCCCAGGTTATCGTAATCAGCATAGTAGTGTTAATAGTAAAGTCTGATTTCATTTTTAATGCAATGAAAAACAGATGCAAGTGGCATTAATGAAACAAGAGAGCATCGTTATCATACGTGATGTGCGCTGTTAAAATACGTTACTGCATATTTCACTGGATTTGTCTCTGAACAAGACTAACTCACAGATCCCAGCTCATTACATAAGATATGTTGGGCAAACTTTGAGTACAGCATTGAAAATGTACCTTGAGCTGCAGTCTCGGAGAAGTGAGGCAAATCAGAAGTAATATTATTTTTTTATTTATATATATATATATATATATATATATATATATATATATATATATCACAATGTATGATTTTATAACAAGTTTTTTGTATATTTCTTTGTAAAATAAGTATTTGAACACTTGAGTCAAACTATATTAATATTGCCTTTGTTAACAATTGCAGCGGCCAAACAGTTCCTGTAGTTCTTCACCAGGTTTGCACACATTGCAGAAGGTCTTTTGACCCACTCCTCCACACAGATCTTCTGTAGATCTGTCATGTTTTGGGCCAACACAGACTTTTAACTCCAGCCACAGATTTTCTATTGGACTGAGGTCTGGAGACTAGTGAGGCCACTCCAGAACCTTGAAATGCCTCTTACGGAGCCACTCTTTGGTTTTCCTGGCTGAGTGCTTCAGGTCTTTGTCTTGTTGAAAGACCCAGCCAGAACCCATCTTCAATGCTCTGACTGAGGGAAGGACGTTTTGGCCCAAAATCTCACAATCCATGTCCCCGTTTATCATCTCCTTAATACAGTGCAGTCGTCCTGTCCCCTGTGCAGAAAAACAGCCCAGAGCATGATGTTTCCACCCTCATGCTTCACTGTAGGATGGTATTATTGGGATGAGACTCATCCTTCTTCCTCCAAACCCCAACAATGGAGTTTAGACCAAAAAGTTTTATTTTGGTCTCATCTGACCACAGGACTTTCTCCCATGACTCTGGATCATCCAGATGGTCCCTGGCAAACTTCAGACGGGCCTGGACATGGGTTGGCTTAAGAAGGGGAACCTTCAGTGTGATGAATGATTTTAAACCATGACGTCTCAGTGTATTACTGATAGTAGCCTTGCCAACGGTGGTCCCAGCTCTCTTCAGGTCATTGACCAGCTCGTCCCGTGTAGTTCTGGGCTGATTCTTCACCTTTCTTAGCATCACTGACACCCCACGAGCTGAGATCTTACGTGGGGCTCCAGTCCGAGGAAGACATTAGCCTCTTCCATTCAGGGGCGCCTGCAGGAGTCTTGCAGAGGGTACGCACAGTCACCTGCACGCGCTCCATCGCGCACACGCACATGCGTGCACGCGCACTGTCGCGCACCGAGCTGCTTGGCAGTGGCTCTGGAGCCCTTTCCAGCTTTGTGAAGGTCTAAAGTTTTGTCTCTTGTGTCGTTGGAAAGCTCTTTGGTTTTACTCATGTTGCTGCAACACTTTTGACAGATTGTGGGGTGCACATGTGTCTTTATGAAAGCTAACGGCATCAAACAGGTGCTGCTAAATTAGAATCATGAGCAGAGTGTAGTTGGACTGTTTAAAAGCAGAATAACAGGTATTTGAGGGTCAGAAATCTGCATGATAAGCAAGTGTTCAAATACTTATTTTAAGCAGTAATATACAAAAATATTTTAATAAAATCATACATTATCATTTCCGGAATTTTCTTTTTGATTCTGTCTCTCACAGTGGACATGTACCAACACTGAAAATTTCAGATCCCTCCATGATTTCTAAGTGGGAGAACTTGCAAAATAGCAAATACTTACTTTCCTCACTGTAAATGGTATTAACTACACAGCAAAGTACAAACAGAACTGCAATAACAACCAGAAGGGATGCTTGCGATCTTTAGCTGGGTATGACAAGTAGAACAAATATTGCAAACATCTGGCAGCTACAGTGGAAATGTATTTAATCCACTACGAGTGGTCTTTTCTAACCAGTGTCCCCTCAACCCATGTGTTTTTCTGAGTATGCCAAACACTGGAGATGAAACAGTGAAAGACTCAGTTTGAGCTCAGATGTCAGGACAGTGTTCTCACATACCTTGAGTTTGTCTGTGTCAGACACACACACATAGTTAAGCATTTTCTGTTTCACCTTCAGTTAAATACAGTTCTAACTTTCACCCTAACTGCAAGGAAACAGAGTGATTAACCCTTACCTAGTTAAGTGAAGCCAAAGTAAGACAATACTTAAGAAGCTAAAGTGACTGTGAGTAAAAGGTGCATGTATATGTCTGACACAGAAAAACCCAAGGTTTTCAAGGACACTGTCCATCAGCCTCATAATGACATCTGAGCTCAAACTGATGCTTTCACTGTTTCACCTCCAGTGTGTGGCCACTCAGTAAAACACACTTGTTAAGGGGACACTGTGGTTAGAAAAGACCTCCTGTTCTAAATAGAGGACATTTCCACCACCGCTGCCAGATGTTTGCTAAAATACTCAAAATGGAGTTTCGTGTAAACACCATAACACTTCTAACCATTGGTCAATTTTAAAACAAAGGTCAATTTCAACTCACCTCACAAGCAGAGTCGTTAGGCACAGCTCTGGATGATTGTGGCACCTCTTTCGATTTGCTCTCTGTACAAGGGAACACATGGAGATTCAGTGCTTGACTTTCGTTAAGTCAAAAAAACACATCTACGCATAACGCAATCAATTCACATCCCTGACTGTTACAATTCTACTCAAAATATCCATCAAGACACTATAGAATCATCAGAAATGTCCCAATACTGGCACATTTTTCATGCAGCAAACCTTCAGGCATGTCATGCATTGCCAGAAGTTAACAACATTTACTCAAAACTGACCACTGGTAAGTTCTTCTGAGAACGCTTGGGGTGACAACTCCTGATACTGGACACCAACTTCACCAATTAACTCTTTCAGAGAAGAAGTGCCACGCTGACCTCCAACAGAATGCACCTAAAAAGATGCAAAGATGAACAAGCATCAATGGTACAGTGTCCATCTGATCAAGAGGGACACTCTCAGTCAAACCTTAAAACACCCAAATGATGTTGAGAGGGAAATGCACTGTTAAATGATGACTACCTGTACTTACAATGATTTAAAGACTGTACATGCAGTATAATTGTAATCAATTGATAAACATGATCTTTACAAACCACACTATTTACCAAACTACACATTGATACAATCTTTAGTAAACAGATGAATCCATGCTAACCTCATGCTCAGAGTTGTCTGCTGTAGGTCTAGATGACTGACACTCTGCTTTTAATTCTCTGTCTGTAGAAGAGAACACAAGACATGGAGGCATAGTGCTTTGCAAGACCCCAGGGTTTAACAGGTAGTGCTTACTCAAGCAGGGACTCACCTGTGAATGAGTCTGTAGAGATCACATGGTGCTCCACGTCATGGGCAATAGGCTCTGCAACACACTGTTGACCAGAAGGGATGCTTGCGATCTTTAGCTGGGTATGAAAAGTAGAACAAATATTGTAAACATCTGGCAGCTACAGTGGAAATGTATTTAATCCACTACGAGTGGTCTTTTCTAACCAGTGTCCCCTCAACCCATGTGTTTTTCTGAGTATGCCAAACACTGGAGATGAAACAGTGAAAGACTCAGTTTGAGCTCAGATGTCAGGACAGTGTTCTCACATACCTTGAGTTTGTCTGTGTCAGACACACACACATAGTTAAGCATTTTCTGTTTCACCTTCAGTTAAATACAGTTCTAACTCTCACCCTAACTGCAAGGAAACAGAGTGATTAACCCTTACCTAGTTAAGTGAAGCCAAAGTAAGACAATACTAAGAAGCTAAAGTGACTGTGAGTAAAAGGTGCATGTATATGCCTGACACAGAAAAACCCAAGGTTTTCAAGGACACTGTCCATCAGCCTCATAATGACATCTGAGCTCAAACTGATGCTTTCACTGTTTCACCTCCAGTGTGTGGCCACTCAGTAAAACACACTTGTGGAGGGGACACAAAACAGATAAGCTTGCAATCATCACTTGGGAAAGTCATAGAAATTCAAGATTTAGTTAAACCAGATTGAATACCACCAAGAGGACATTTAAATATTGTGACTAGGGCTGAAACAACTAATCGATTAATCGACAACTAATCGATTATTGAAATAATCGTTAGTTGCAGCCCTAATTGTGACATCTAGATATGTATGTTTTAAACAACAATTCATAGGGGGAAAATTTTTTTTAAATGACCCACCTTTTTCCGCCAGGGCCATTCTTTCCCACCATAGTCATAAGTAATTTCACTTCCTGCCGCAATTTCCTTCAGTGCAAAAAGGCAGAGATGTGGCTTCCCTTCTGCTTCAATCAACTTCATTCTGCAATTTGGTGTCCTGTGTTCATCGTTTACTAGTCGCCCAAATGACCCATCTTCAAGTGCTCCATCAATACTGCAAATTTGGAAACATACATTAAACAAACATTTATAGTGACATGCCTATGAACTATACTATAATTTTTAAGCACCAACACAAACACAACATCCAATACAAGTTTAGTTGTTAAATGCATAGTTGATAAGTTAAAGAGGGTCCATCAGTCAAGGACGCATTGCTTTCTGACTGAGATAAGTGTTTGCGCTTCTACTTGTGCTTAGAGCTTAAACGTGGTTTTGTTGTACTGTTGCGCTGACCTAGTAGGTGTGGCTGTTACTAGTGATGGGACGTTCTGTATCGAGGCTTCGGAGCGTGTGTCGAGTAATGGAGGGGGCGTTTCCGCGAAGCGCGTATCGAGGCTTGCTTCATTTATGGGAGGAGCTGAAAATGATGACGTCCGAAGCCTCGCTGCCCGGCTGTACCACGTGACTGGTTCATGAAGTGGTTCGAACTTTGCCGCGAGATATGACAGCGATATAAACCCCTCAGACTTCATTCAAAAATGTGGGTGTTTGATGGAGAGTTGCGGTTAGTGAGAGTTTGGAGACCGTATGGAGGTTTATGAGAGTGAGGAAAGTCAGGAGAGAATGGAGCCAGCTAAGAAGAGGAGGATGTCCTCCCCTGTGTGGGAACATTTTGATCTTATTCCTCCCAACAAGGTATTTCTACAGAAGATGTATTTTCATGATACTGATGGTGCAATACAATTTATGTTGAGCTGTCTTGACTTTTGTACAAGGTGAAGTGTTTGCTATGTGCCAGGGAGCTGGGATATAACAACAACACCTCATCCACGCTTAGGCACTACAGAGCTTTGCATGAGAATAAGGGGGACACCGATCGTGGAGCAAGACCAGGTGAGCCATCAAATGCAATGATAATATAGGATGCAGTAATGTTACTAAATGATATAACAATATTATACAACTGTTATAAGTTACGTGTGTGATATTTATATTTGTGCTTTATCTTTATTGTCTTTCCTCAGGAGAACAATCTCAAATAGATGAAGACCTGGTCAGCATGGTGATTGAGGACTCCCAGCTATTTAGCATTGTGGAGGACAAAGGATTCAAAAGATTTGTTAAATCATTAAATCCCAGCTATGTTCTCCCCACTAAAAAGGTCGTAAAAGCAGTGAAAATTTAGTTTTTACAGAATAAAATGTGAACAGGCAGGACTGAGGCCTCAGTGTGTAGCTGTCCATACCTCAACGTTACAAAAGCACAACCACTGTCCACACCCCAACCACACCTCACCTCACAGTAAATGATCATTTCCATTTCAAGCATTTCCAAATAATCATTTCCCATACTGCCACTATAAATATACACAGTATACTGCATCACTACAATATACATGTTTTACACACTCCTTTTGTTGTTGACATTTACAGGCTGTGTGCAAAATGCCACACTCTTCAAATTCATGCCAGCTATTATTTTTACGTCCAGTAGGTGTCCTGCTAGAGCAAATGAAGCTTCATGAAGCTTCGCGTTGGGGTGAACCAATTGGATGAAAAGCTTCAGTGCTTCATGGGGCTTCATCTGCCCATCACTAGCTGTTACTCTTCTCTTCCTCCTCTTGCCCACTACCTGCTCTGTGCTGCTGCTTGCGCGTGGCCACTGATTAGACCTTGTGCAATCTACAGCTAAGCGCAGCCTGGTGTGCACTGCTCTGCCAGGTGAGTTGAATTAGAGCAATCAAGGGCGGGCGTGCCTAGTAGACCTTAAAATGCATGCAGCAGCCATTTGACCCGAGTGCGACATACTGAGAGGACAGCAAACCAAGCACAATCCACTTTCCACTGTGAGGAAGACTTTGAGTTAGACGGGCTATCGGTAAGCTTGGACTCATATTTGCTGCTTATGTTTGGGATCTATGGAAGCTCAATTGTGGAAATGTATTTATGCTTTGGGAAATAGTTACTGCATTTAAGTTTAAAAAATTATATTGATATTAAAATAAATGTTTAAGTTTGAATAGATTGTTTATGTAGATAGTGTTTCCCACACATTTATGTTAATTAATACTAAAAGTAATTACCCCAAATCCTTGGTTAAATCTTAAAACTAGTGTAAATATGTTTGGTTTAATTTAAGGAAAATAATTCTTTGTAAAAGAAAATCCTTGGTTAAAGTCTTTATTAAAATATTTGTAAACTCTAAAATGTATACTTTAAAAATGTAATTGTTACAGAAAGTGTAAAAAGTGCAAGGTAGACCACAGTTTATTTCATCTTCGTTGTTTGAAATTACTCACCTCTGATTCAAAAACTAATGAATGTAAAACTAAAACTAGGATAAATGATAGTTTAGACAAAAGTGGCTTTACTGAAGTGTATTTTTGTTATTTCATTTGTCTTCTGTATAATGCATTTAATTTATCTGAATGATTAATGAAATGTTCTTTATTTTTTGTGTTGAAAGGTTTTTCACCTATCCATCAAGCCATCCATCTACCTACCTCACAGACAGAGAACACTTGACATGTACTATTTTGGCATTGTACATATTATACAGTAGTTTTGGACACAGTAGAACAGTGCACGAGTCTCCGTGTCCACATGTGCCAAATGCGCACAGACACAGGGCCGCTCATTCAGCCCTGGCCATTTGAATTTTCTCTTATTTTCTCTATCTCTATATTATATTTTAAATCTTCACAGCAGCGTGAGAACACTGTCTTAGCTGTAAAATGTAGGCTTATATTATTACCCCTCTAACCCCGTACATTACGCCCGTGAGTGTGTATTAGAGAAGGCACACACAGGCTTAATACGGGGACTAACGGGCCCTCAGCATATGTGGGAGTCCCGTCAGTCCCCAGTACCGAGAGTTCCCGGGGACCACAGGGTCACCGGGAAATGACGGAGCCTTAGTAAGAATGAGATCCCGCTATTCCACGGGTCCGTCACTCCCCCTTCTATAGATTCTGGGGACTGACGGGGCCGGGTACTAGAGGTAAGGACTCGTTAAAGAGCAATATGAGATGTTTGCTTCAGAAATCCTGACCTTGCAATAGAAATGTAAACATTCAGTCATTTTGAATTTACCACAATGTCTTCTGCTTCCATATGAATTCAAACATGAAGCCTGAACATGCGCTGGGGTACAGGTTACGTCTGTGTTCAGCTTCAGTTGCATCAATAAGCTCCCCTCTATACTCGACCACAAAGTCTCCTTGTTTGAAATTGGCTAAAGTGAAGATGCCACGACCTGAAGAAACAACCATATTAGAGACACAGGTGTGGCAGCACTGCAAATAATCAATTCATTAAATATGTATATCTGTAAATAACAAGTATGCAATGTTGTGCTTTTTTCAATTCTACATATATAATAAAGAAAACATGTCAAAGTGCAGAAAACATAAATAGCCAGGCTCGCTAATAACTAAATTATTAAAATACCTTTAATTTTAATTTATATTGATGTTTGTACAGGTCACCACTGGTGATGCGTAACCCCTCAGTCTAGCCTGCAGTGTGTCGAAGTCACTCACCTTTAACTGAATTAATAAATTTAATTTCTAACATTGAATTCTTGTCTCTTCTTGCAAGGATGTGATTAATGGCATCCTGAAGGGGAGTGGTTCTCCGTGACATGATTTGCTAAGGAAATAAGATAAAAATGTAAACAACATCAAAACTTCAAGCCTTTATGCTTAGAAGGGCATTAGTAAAGCCTGAATGAGAAGCACCCCCCCCCCCCCCCCCCCCCCATGTTAGTGTACTATTAGTTTAAGGTTATTTTAGTTTGATGAGTGCTGGAGGGATTCTGATTAACAGATAAATGGATGGGGGCAAGGCTGTATTTGTGCAGATTAACTTGACTGTGTTCCACCTGTGTTGATTAAGTCAAGTATCTGACATGCTCCACCCAATTTTTCTTATTTCACTAATAGCATGGATACTGAAACTGTTTCAATTGAGTTCTATGCTTTCATTACATTAACATAACAGACACAGACAAGGCTGATGTCTGAGTTGTTTTAACAGAAAGCATGCACTTGCAGATATTAAAGATACTTAAATGTCCTAATTTAACTAAAGCCTAACTCTGACTTAGCCTAAACCTGTCTGTCAAACTAAGCTTTAGATCTCTCAGGAATAATGTGCTTCATCAACACAACTATAAGAGAGCAAAACAAATGTGTTTGGTTTTTTTACAATATTTTATAAACAAATGTGTGCAGAGTGACATCAATACTGTCTCAATTAAATTTCATGAATCTAAAAAAGTTTATTTGTATTTGCCTTCCAATGTTTCCTTGGTATTTGGGCAAAGATCATCTTTTAATATCTTAAATAATCATCTCAGAACAGGAGGAAAACAGCTCCAACTACCACAAAAAAGACAGGTGTGAGTACTACTGCTAGTACAACTGCATCTACTACAACTACTCCTACCATTAGTACAATAGGTAGTAGTTACTAGTTACAGAAGTAGTACTTATAGTAGTTGTAGTAGTAGCAGCCATTTTACATTAAACAAGTGTAGTGATCTTGTAGTGAAAAAGGCCTTCTTTCAAACTCAGTGAAACATCACACACTTGTGTAATTTCTTACCTTGAAACAAGTGATGAGATTAGGCCAGGGTAAAAAAAAAAAAAAAACCATCCCGGTGCTTGGGACAGTCCGGGAATCCCCGCCCCGCGTGTTGCTGTGACCTCCGTGAACCGTTCCGCGTGCTCCGGCCCGCTCTGCCGTCCTCACCTCGTCGTGGTCCGGTCCCCGCGGTGTGCTCTCCGCCGTCCGCTCGTCGTGGTCCGGTCCCCGCGGTGCGCTCTCCGCTCGTCGTGGTCCGGTCCCCGCGGTGCGCTCTCCGCCGTATGCTTTCCACCGTACCTCGTCGTTCCCTCACCTGCCGCCTCACCACGGCTGTGCCTACTCTGAAGCACTGTGTCTGTCAGAACGTCCGTCTTTTAAAAGTTTTATAATTACCGTCTTACCTTTTCTCCAAAGCGTGTCAAAACTCTGCCAAAATTGATGGATGAATAAGAAGCGCCCAATCAGTCGGTCTAAATCATTGATGTAAATATCAATGGTCTAAATGGGTAATGTTAAAATGCGCATGCGCAGCTTCCAATTTCGCGCCATGTGTATAATGTCCCGCGCTCGTGTATAATTTCCCGCGCTTGTGTGTGCGGCATGCAGGGACAACTCGAACCGACAGGGGGCAGTGGCGGACACACAAATATACAACATATGTCAAGTTTTTGGTTTACAAAGACTTTTGAGAAAAACACTTTTTGGGTATTAAAACATGCCCAGAAACCATTTTAAAAGGTCAATTTTATGAGGACAGCAAAATGTCCTCCTGTAACAGAGGGTCCTCATAGCTCTTTGATTTGTCTTGAAAATTGTCCTCCTAAAACGAAAAACAAACACACACACACACACACACACACACAAGAACAACAACAACCCAGAGAAGAAGAGGGGTCGTGTTACTATGCATCATAAAAACACAATCATTCATCTTCCAACTGAATCTTTCTGTTCTGGCTTTAGAATCATTGGTTGTTTACTGAGCCGTACTTTGGGAGTCATTGTCATGGTCCTGCGGCCATGACTCGGTGACTTTGTGTTTATGTTCTTTATTGTTATTACTTTCATTATTATTCGTGGCTGTTTTGGGATGGTTTGTGCTTGGGATTTTAGATACTGGGTTCTGGGTTTGTGCTCCCTCTATTGGTCCCTGGTGTTAGTGTTCCCCTGTCTCGTCAGGTTAATCAGGTCCAGCTGTTTCCCCCACCTGTGTGTGATTTCCCAGTGTCTCTCTGTGTACTTATAGTGTGTGTTTTCCTCTGCTCCTCGTCGCGTCGTCTGTGTTCATACCCTGTGAAATTCCCTGCGTGCTCTCCCTGCTGTTTCTCACTTCGATGTTCAGGTTTGCTACTCCTTGGCTTAGTTTCTCCCAGTTTAGTTCATCCTTAGTTCTGTTTGCCATCTCCACTTTATGTTTGGTATTGTTAATAAATCACCCTCACGTCTGAATAAGTGCTGCATTTGAGTCCTCCTTTCCACCCTTCACACGGCCGCTGCCCCGGACCGTGACAGTCATACTGTTGTGATACTGGGGAGAAAAGGGTAAGGTTTGATAGAGTAAACCATTACACACAAAACTTTAAAAACCTAAAGAGTGTGTGAGACTGCTAGCTGTGTAGTTCAGCAATAAACTTATCTACAAATATGTTAGTAAAGAGTGACTTGTACTTCTGTCCCATTAAGCAACAGTTTAACAAATTTCACTGCAAACTGTAAAAGGAAGCTGGATTGAAATAGGACAGTAGTGATGGATTAAGTGCAGGAAACACTAGTATAAGGTGTCTATGGAACAAATCTCCTTCAGCGTTCAAAATGACCAACGTGAGGACTGCAGGCGTTTCTCTCAGTTGGTTGTGTTCAGGGAAAAAAGCAGCTAAATACACTGAGACTGCTCCACATTGTTAGCGAGTTAACTCTGGATATCTGCAGGTTTGTCAAACTTGGAGTGAACAAAAGCAGAAAAACAGTAAAAGATGCAGACAGTGAAAGTCTGGTTTATTTCATGAACACAATGAAACATTTTACAGTCCACAGAGCAAAGTAGCATACATGATAAATAGATGCACATAACACGGCCGGTGAGAAGTAAAACTCGTCGTCTTACCACATGTTATATTCTGTAAACTTAAAATAACCACAGAAATTAGAGTTTAGTGTTTTAAAGTCATTATTAAAAACATGAGTCAACATTACTGAAGTGACACTTTAACGATGCTTCATATCACAGTCTTTATGATGATAAAACTTGTTCTCTCGTTGGTAGATGTCTGCGCTGACACTTGTCATGAAAATGTCCTGAGCCTGGGTTCAAGCTTCCTCTTCAATTACCTTTGATCATTAATAGGGTCACAAAAGATTTGTCACATTATCCCCATTAACAACATGCTTTTATAGAAATCATTGTGACACAAATATTTCAGATTCTTGTTTCACAACGTGCACAAACTCAAAATCTTTAGAGTCTCATATTTATAAAGAAACCCAAAGAATACATTTATACCATTGTATGAGCTGCACTTCTTGTAAAAAACTGATTGGAAATGCGTTTGAGAAAAGCTCCTGCTGTGACCTTCCTTCTGTGAGGGCACACACACACACAGACACACAGAGAGAGAGAGAGAGGTTCAAGGTTCAAGGTTCTTTATTTGTCACATGCATAGTTATACAAGTATAACACACAGTGAAATGTAGCCTGACACGCTCCTCGACATGTGCAAAAATTGGGGGGGGGGGGGGGAAGAACATTATATATATATACACACACACACACACACACACACACACACAGGGTGAATGTGCAGTAGTAGCAGCAAGCAGGTGAATTCTGTACATTAATATGAATAGACATCTGACTATTTTACAGGATAGACAATATAAACATATTTAAAATTAAAGGAATTGAAATGTACATTGTGCCTTGGTTTAGAGTGTTTGGAAGAGAGTCCTGTCTCAGTCAATTATAGATGATGTGAGAGGGCGGGTGTGTGTGTTTAGGGCACGGATGGCTTGGGGATAGAAGCTCCTCTTGAGTCTCTCTGTCCTTGCCCGGAAGATGCGGAACCTTCTACCAGATTGCAGAAGTTGGAACAGTTTGTTGCCTGGATGGGACGGGTCCTTCAGTATCTGCGCTGCTCTAGTCCGGCATCTCCTGGTGTAGGTGTCCTGAAGCGGGGGGAGAGCAATCCTGCAGCAGTGTTCTGCTGTACGGATCACTCTCTGGAGAGCTTTTGGTCCTTCACACAGCTGTTCCCAAACCACGATGTCATGTTCTGTGTGGGGATGCTCTCCACAGCGCCTGTATAGAAAATCCTGAGGATCTTTGGAGAGACCCTGAACTTCCTCAGTTGTCGTAGGTGATACAGGCGCTGCCTAGCCTTTTTGGTCTGGACCTGAATGTGGGCAGCCCATGTCAGGTCTGAGGAGATGTGGACACCAAGATACTTGAAGGACTGCACCCTCTCCACTGGAGCTCCATTGATGATAATGGGCTTGTAGTCTCTGTGCTGACCCCTTCTGAAGTCCACCACCAGCTCCTTGGTCTTGCTGACGTTCAGCTGGAGGTGGTTGTCCTGGCACCACGATGCCAGATTCTTCACTTCATCCATGTAGGCCGCCTCATCATTGTTGGAGATGGCACCCAACACCACTGTGTCGTCAGCAAACTTCACAATGGTGTTGGAGCCGTGGGTGGCCACACAGTCTGAAGTGTAGAGGGAGTAGAGCAGTGGCAAGAGGACACATCCCTGAGGTGCTCCTGTGTTGATGGTGATGCTGTTGGAGAAGCACCTGGCCACCCTCACCACCTGAGTTCTGCCAGTGAGGAAGTCTAACACCCATGCACACAGACGGCTGTTAAGTCCCAGATCCCTCAGCTTTGTGAACAGTCTGCAGGGCACTATTGTGTTAAACGCTGAACTGTAATCAACAAACAGCATTCGCACATAGTTACCCTGTTTCTTGTCCACGTGGCTGAGAGTGGTGTGTAGGACGTGGGCGATGGCATCCTCTGTGGATCTGTTGGATCTGTAGGCGAACTGCAGCGGATCTGTGGTGTCTGGGATGGAGGAGGAGATGATGTTCTTCAGCAGCCTCTCAAACACCTTCATTACTACCGAGGTCAGTGCAACTGGCCGGTAATCGTTCAGGGATGAGGGTTTGCTGTTCTTGGGCACAGGGATGATGGTGGATCTTTTGAAGCATGTGGGGACCACAGACTTCGCCAGGGACTCGTTGAAGATGTAAGTGAACACACCTGCTAGCTGGTCAGCACAGCAGCGCAGCAGACGGCCGGTGATGCCGTCTGGCCCCGCCGCTTTCCTTGTGTTCACTCTCCTCAGTGCCGCTCGGACGTCATGCTCGGTGATGCTGGTCACCGGTCTCTCGCTGATGACGTCACTATCCTCGGTAGTCAGGCGGTAGATAGCATTAGCCGCCTGGCTAACCTCGAAACAGGCGTAGAACCGATTCAGGTCGTTGGTGAATGCAGAGTCGGCGTTGATCAGCGCAGTGTCCCTGGCTTTGTAGTCCGTAATGGTGCGTAGTCCGTGCCACATACTCCGTGTGTCGCCCTGGTGGAAGCGGGACTCCACACGTTCCCGGTACCGGCGTTTGGCATCTCTCACCGCGCGCCGCACGCCGTATGAGGCCGCTTTGTAGGTGCTCATATCGCCAGTGGTGAGACCCGCGTTGTAGGAGGCGGTCCTGGCGTTTACTGCAGTGCGGATCGATCTATCCATCCACGGTTTCTGGTTTGGGAATGTGGTGACTCTCGCAGTGGGGATAATCTCCTCCGCTAGCATTTTGACGAAGCATACTGCTACTTCCGTAAACTCGTTGATGTCGACTGCGCATGCTCTGAACATGTCCCAGTCTACGTCGTTGAGTGCGTCCTGTAGCGTAGCTTCTGATTGGGCAGTCCACCGTTTTACCTCCCTCGTGGTTACTTCTTCCCTCCGTATGCTTTGTTTATAATGGGGAATGAGGAAGATGGCGTTGTGGTCAGACTTCCCAAAAGCCGGGTGTGAGACCGCTTTGTAGCCCTGTTTGTATGGCGTGTAGCAGTGATCCAAAATCCGATCCCCTCTCATTGGACACGAGACATGCTGGTAAAAGTTTGGCATGACTTGTCTGAGGTTCGCTTTGTTAAAGTCTCCTGCTACAATGAGGGCTGCGCCCGGGTCCTTGTTTTGAAGCGAGCTCAGCACATCATGTAATTCGGACAAAGCCATACCTGTGTCCGCTTGGGGTGGGATGTAGACCACTGTGGCGATGACTGAGGTGAACTCACAGGGCAGATAGAAAGGGCGGCACTTAATGCTCAGGAACTCCAGATGTGGCGAGCAGCCGCTGGAGAGAGTAGAAATGCTCCTGGCATCACACCACTTTCTGTTTATCATGAAACACACTCCTCCACCTTTGGTTTTATTCGACTCTGCCGTTCTGTCCGCGCGGAGCACAAAGAATGAATCCGACGGAGTTACGGCCTGGTCCGGCACGGTGGGGGTCAGCCATGTCTCCGTGAAGCACAGAATGTTGCAGTCCCTCATGTCACGTTGGAAGGTGACCCTTGCTCTTAGGTCATCGAGCTTGTTCTCCATGGATTGTACATTGGCCAGTAGGATACTGGGCAGTGGTGCGCGATGCGCCTGCTGTCTCAGTCTGTTCCTAATACCAGCGCGTTTTCCCCGGCGCTTCTTTGTTCTGTGGGGATATCATTACAGTTTTTTTACAGACGCTAGGACACATTTCTCAATACTTAGGACACTTTTGCAAAACTCCTCACACAGTGAGCACAACAGAAGTCTATGTGGGCTAAACTGAGGATCAGTTATCATTGTTTTGGCACAAAATGCATTCAATGACTACATCTCTCAAATTTCATGAATTATTTTCTCACTCAGAAACAACAACTGCCAAAAATCTTTGTACGTACAGGACATTTTGCATGTGCTTACATACTGTTTTCAAAACTGTTACAGTTTTTTCTGATTGCTTAAGCACATTTTTTGTAACTATTGGCTAATTTTGCAAAACTCTTCACACAAATAAAAAAACCTGTCACCCAATAATCAAAACATTGTAGTTCTCTTGCAAAAGCAAACACAGCTAGATTACAGTTTTTACAGACGCTAGGACACATTTCTCAATACTTAGGTCACGTTTGCAAAACTCCTCACACAGTGAGCACAACAGAAGTCTATGTGGGCTAAACTGAGGATCAGTTATCAGTGTTTTGGCACAAAATGCATTCAATGACTACATCTCTCAAATTTCATGAATTATTTTCTCACTCAGAAACAACAACTGCCAAAAATCTTTGTACGTACAGGACATTTTGCATGTGCTTACATACTGTTTTCAAAACTGTTAAACTTATGGCCAAAACAATAACACAATGCAAAACTTACAGTTTTTTCTGAATGCTTAAACCCTAACTGTGATTCCTGTAGCACAATCTCTAAAACTATTCAGACTTATAGCAAAACCACTCACTGAGTTTGCAAAACTAAAAGCACAAAAACTGCTTTGCACTCAGTTTGCAATTTTGTAACACACACTTTGCAAAACTGTAGGCACAATTCACTGCACAACACTCAATTACCAAATTTCCAACACACTCCTAGCAAAAGTATACACATGTATGGCTATCATTACAGTTTTTTCTGATTGCTTAAGCACATGTTATGTAACTATTGGCTAATTTAGCAAAACTCTACACACAAATAAAACAACCTGTCACCCAATTATCCAAACATGTTAGTTCTCTTGCAAAAGCAAACACAGCTAGATTAACTCTTCACACCTTTGTAAAAATGGTGTTTCCGTATCAAACAGTACACACAAGCCATCATCTACTAAGCACACAATGCGCCAACTGCACACCGATGGTATGAATACAAAACACATCTGGCGTTTGCCTTCCCTGTGCACAAGGTAGGCTATGTCAGTTTTGAGCTCATACTTCTGTCATAGATCCATAAGCATGGAGGTATCCAAACTTCAAGTACTGGTGTTTAGTCAAACACATCAAAACAAACACAAGTGTTTATTTCCAAGTATAGGATTATTTGCAATCGCCATAATGACTATATGGGTTACGTGGTCTGCAGTGAACATGCTTCCTCTGCCCCCTCCTCGTCTTCCTCTTGCTCCTCCTTGTCCTTGTCGTCCTCTTCATCCTACTTCTTCACCTCCACGTCCTCTTCCTCGGCCTCCTCTACTTCTCACTCTTTCTGCTCCCACCATTGTACTCCGCACACACAGCTTACCTGTATTATAGTGCTTAGGCTGATTGCAAAGTGAACGAATTATCTAAGAAAGTTTTCACATGTGAAAGTGTGCCAGACAGTTGGCAAATTAGTGTTAATGATAGCCATACATGTGTATACTTTTGCTAGGAGTGTGTTGGAAATTTGGAAATTGAGTGTTGTGCAGTGAATTGTGCCTACAGTTTTGCAAAGTGTGTGTTACAAAATTGCAAACTGAGTGCAAAGCAGTTTTTGTGCTTTTAGTTTTGCAAACTCAGTGAGTGGTTTTGCTATACGTCTGACTAGTTTTAGAAATTGTGCTACAGGAATCACAGTTAGTGTTTAGGCATTCGGTAAAAACTGTAACACTAATTTGCCAACTGTCTGGCACACTTTCACATGTGAAAACTTTTTTAGATAATTAGTTCACTTTGCAATCAGCCTAAGCACTATAATACAGGTAAGCTGTGTGTGCGGAGTACAATGGAGGGAGCAGAAAGAGTGAGAAGTAGAGGAGGCCGAGGAGGAGGACGTGGAGGTGAAGAAGTAGGATGAAGAGGACGACAAGGACAAGGAGGACCAAGAGGAGGACGAGGAGGGGGGAGAGGAGGATGAGGAGGGGGGAGAGGAAGGGTAAGAAGAGTAAGAAATAGAATTACTGATGACATCAGAGCTACAATAGTGGACCATGTAATCAACCGTGGAATGACCCTGAGGGTAGCTGGCCAACGGGTCCAGCCTAACTCGAGCCGCTACACTGTAGCAAGTACCATAAGGACATCTTGAAATGAGAATCGTGAGTACAGTCACTTCGCACAAAGAGTTGTAGCACTGCCATATGCCAATGAGAAACACACCAACACCATTGATGTAAAAATACTGAAATTGTTACTTTACAGAATTGCTAGATGACCAGATGCTGGGGGCAGAGGAAGCATGTTCACAGCAGCCCAAGTAACCCATATAGTCATTATGGCGATTGCAAATAATCCTATACTTGGAAATAAACACTTGTGTTTGTTTTGATGTGTTTGAATAAACACCAGTACTTGAAGTTTGGATCCCTCTATGCTTATGGATCTATGACAGAAGTATGAGCTCAAACTGACATAGCCTACCTTTTGCACAGAGAAAGCAAAAGCCAGATGTGTTTTGTATTCATACCATCAGTGTGCAGTTGGCGCATTGTGTGCTTAGTAGATGATGGCTTGTGTGTACTGTTTGATACGGAAACACCATTTTTACAAAGGTGTGAAGAGTTAATCTAGCTGTGTTTGCTTTTGCAAGAGAACTACAATGTTTTGATTATTGGGTGACAGGTTTTCTTATTTGTGTGAAGAGTTTTGCAAAATTAGCCAATAGTTACAAAAAATGTGCTTAAGCAATCAGAAAAAAAACTGTAACAGTTTTGAAAACAGTATGTAAGCACATGCAAAATGTCCTGTACATACAAAGATTTTTGGCAGTTGTTGTGTCTGAGTGAGAAAATAATTCATGAAATTTGAGAGATGTAGTCATTGAATGCATTTTGTGCCAAAACACTGATAACTGATCCTCAGTTTAGCCCACATAGACTTCTGTTGTGCTCACTGTGTGAGGAGTTTTGCAAACGTGACCTAAGTATTGAGAAATGTGTCCTAGTGTCTGTAAAAAACTGTAATGATAGCCATATATGTGTATACTTTTGCTAGGAGTGTGTTGGAAATTTGGTAATTGAGTGTTGTGCAGTGAATTGTGCCTACAGTTTTGCAAAGTGTGTGTTACAAAATTGCAAACTGAGTGCAAAGCAGTTTTGTGCTTTTAGTTTTGCAAACTCAGTGAGTGGTTTTGCTATAAGTCTGAATAGTTTTAGAGATTGTGCTACAGGAATCACAGTTAGGGTTTAAGCATTCAGAAAAACTGTAAATCTAAAAATGCAGTTTAACCAGCCACAGCTGATTCTCATTGTAGATGAACATCTACACAGGTGTTACTCCTTCAATTTCATTACAAAAGGAGACAACTGCTGAATAGGTTTGTTTTGTGATGTGAACATGGACCCAGCCAGAAATGGAGAAGTGGCTGAAAGATGAAGAAGAGTGGCTGGGAGGGGGCGAGGAATACGTATGCGTGGTGGAAGAAGAATAAGAGGAAGATCAAGAGCTGTAGTCTCAGATGAGATCAGAGCTACTGTAATTGATCATGTAGTAAATCATGGTCACTCAATGAGAGAGGCTGGTCAGAGAGTGCAGCCAAATCTGCAACGCTCTACAGTGGCATCTATTGTTAGAGTTTTTCGGCAAACCAACAGGTAACTTGTATTCTGCAAGGGCATTTGCACATTTCAGAAGTAAATAAGTTTTTGTGTAATTGTTGTTGCATTTCTGCTTAGGACTCAACGGTTACCTCACACAGGAGGGAGAGGATGGATGTTCACTGATGTGCAGGAAACTGCCATTGTTGATATGGTCATCAAAAACAATGGGATAAAACTCACTGAAATTAGACACAGAGTCTTGGCAGACAACGTTACTTTCGCAAATATTCACAGTGTAAGCATAACAACAATTTCTAGTGTCCTGAAAAACATCAGGTCAGGATGAAACAGTTGCACACTGTGCCTTTTGAGAGGAACTCTGAACATGTCAAGCAACTCAGGAACCAGTATGTCCAGGTAAGATCACAATAAAATACAGATCTGTTTTTGAACAAAACCAAACACACAAAGACAATTTTTACAAATTTACTACTGTAACAGCTTATGTTGCCTTGTGGATTTATGTTAGAGAGTCATGGAGATTGAAGGCAGGCAAACACACCACATTTTCATCTTTGAGGATGAGGCAGGTTTCAACTTGGCCAAAGCACGGCGACGAGGGAGGAATGTGATTGGGAAGAGCGCCACAGTGAACATCCCGGGCCAGAGGGGTGCCAACATCACAATGTGCGCAGCAACATCCACTGATGGACTGCTGCTACACAGACCACTGATTGGGCCATACAACACTGAACGGCTCCTTGCGTTCCTGCATGACCTCTATGGAAGGGTTGTGCTAGGTGAGGAAAGGGATGCGGAGAGAAGGAATCAGCCAACATTTATAATTGTATGGGACAATGTGGCATTTCATCACTCCCGTGCAGTCACCGAGTGGTTTGCAGCCCATCCCAGAATGGAGTCTCTTTTCCTCCCACCTTACTCTCCATTCCTCAACCCCATAGAGGAATTCTTTTCCTCATGGCGGTGGAAGGTTTACGACCATCATCCACATGATCAGATGTCCCTCCTGGATGCAATGGATGCTGGATGCCTGGAGATATCAGCAGAAGATTGCCAGGGATGGATCAGGCATGCCAGAAGATTCTTTCCTAGGTGTATTGCCCTAGATGACATAAGATGTGATGTGGATGAGAACCTGTGGCCAAATAGAGAAGACAGAGTAGAATAGCATTACTATTGTATGTGTATCAGTGGATGGTGTGTATACAAATTCTTGTATTTTGGGATTACTTAGTGCAGAAAAATAAAAATACATAAACAAATATTAACGAATTCTGCATGATGTCTGATTCATTCCAGTAACATATATTGAAATTATAAACAGAGATGTGTCCTTGTTTTACACAAGAAAACACTGTGTAATGCTACATGTTGTTAGTGTTTTTTAGGTCATTGTTTTGTGGGTGCCAAAGTGTGTTTGTCGGCTGTCAACCTTTGCTAGTGTTCTGGAAGAATGAGTTTGAGACCTGAATGAAGTGTTTTGGTAGTTGTAGTGCATTTTGAAGGTGAAATGAACTGCTTTGCCAAGCTGAAGGTCAGTGAGGAGAATTGTGTGAAGAGTTTTGCAAAAGTGACCTAAGTATTGAGAAATGTGTCCTAGCGGCTATAAAAATAAAATAAATTAAAAAAACTGTAATACAAAGGATTGGAGTCTGTTTTGGATTTTCACTTGTTGTTGGCTTTAATATGAACAGTCACATAAAATTCATTCAAATTTTTTTTGCCTTTGCTTCAATTAAGAAGTTTCTTTAAATCTACAACAGCTTCCTTTTCAAAAAGTTTACTGACATAGTAAGGTAGTAGCAAGGGAACTCAGTAAGTATGAGCAACAGTAGCTTAGGGACACTTTCTCCAATAAAGAGGATTTCATCATCTGCAGTTCGTAAAAAGTGCCGTATTAAAAACAATTCAGCAGACCCTCAGAGTGCGGATACAAACTGTTTTCAGCTGTAGAGGTAGAGGTACGCTTCATGTACTTATCAACATACAGTTCAGAGGCTTGCATTAGAGAGCATTGGTGCTTGGGCATTGTCAGAGATTTACAGTTAACAGTCAGGTGAATAAACAACAATGAGACACTTGTGTAGGTTAACGTGCTGCACGGGTGAAAAGCTCAGAGCAAATCACACCGAACTGCAGTATTCGTTTATTTTTATAGGTTACATCGTCAATATGCAAATATAATCACATTTCCTGTCACGCAGGTCCTGATGTCTGTCTGCATGCAAGCTGTGTGTGTGTGTGTGTGTGTGTGTCACAGAGTATGTGTGTTGCAGGTCAATTTCTAAGAATAATATAATGCAAGTCAACTTCTGCGGATATGTATTTCTGTGCTGGTCTCTTGTCAGTGTCACAGGGTCAGCTTCCTGTTTTAACAGAAAACTGTGTCTGGTGAAATATGTATAACATAACTTTTGAAGCATAAGCAAATAAAACAATAAAAACTCCCTGACATTCCCTCCTGTTGTTACCGTATTTCACCACTTCAATCATACTTTATTATCAGCCAACAATCACTTGCTTTCAACACTTTCAATTGTAGCATCATTCAGTATGTGTGAGTGTGTGTGTTCCTATACTAAATCTTCTTGTGGCAGTCCAACATAGGTGATCACTGTGGCCTGTACCATTTTGTCAATCATTGATCTGATACAGGGTAGAATGCATGTAGAGAACATGCAAAGCAATAAAAGAAAAACTCCTATCAAGACAAGTCCTTTGATCATGAGGGTCTTCCAGCTGCCGCTCAGCAGCCAGGTCAGCCAGTCCTCTGTGTTCATGACATAGTCTTGTTGCTGTGCATTACTCAGTTGTCGTAACTTCTCCAGGGCGGTGGTCATGGTCAAGGAATGCACGTTATCTGGAATATAGGTGCAGCAAGTGATGTTGAATAAGACACAGAGGCCCCCTCTCTCAGCGAGAATCATGTCCAGGGCGACTCTGTGTTGCATGACCACTATTCTGATCGCATCGATTTCCTCATTCTGAGCCTTGTTTATCCATGTTGAGCTGTTCAGGAAAAGTCCAAATCTGTAGTCAAGAGTCTCGATTCTCAGCATGTTTTTTCCATTCCCGATCCATGGGAAAAGTGAGTGCAGGACTTTCTGTCCGGTGGTCCACAACTTGAACTCCGCTGGCACATCACTGCCCCAGATTGGATCATGAGGTTGCACGTCATCAGTGCTCCTCTTGCGTCTTGGTCGGTCCTGATGGAATATTCTGAATGTGTGGTCTGACACTAAAATTGGGGCGCAGAGTCCGGTGCTGTTGGGTGGGATGGTGAAGTATGTCTTTGAGCCACATGCCCAAGCTGTACCCTGCACCCAATATGTGCCATTCAGGAAGCTTATCCGTGCCTTTCTGTCCTGCGGCATCCGGAAAGTCTGGGAGCAGTTTTGGTTCATCCCCAGCTTTCTGTTGCCGTATGCGAAGGTGAAACACATTGGATGTTGTATTCCTGGTTCCCTCCTGACGTTGAAAGATTTTCCCTTGTCATTGGTCGCATTCAGGTGTACCCAGTATCGGTCATCACAGCTGTAGTTCCAGTCTGAGATCTCTGGTGTACAGAAGAGTAGCTCATTAGGTTTATAGTTGATCAGTGTTCCATTACATCGTCGCAGGTCGATTTTTGTGACTTGTCTTTTTAACTCCAACTTGAAGGCGAAGATGTCTTCGGGGGAACATGTTCCACTGGTGGCCTTGTAGAATATACATAGGGCTTCGGAAAGGCTGGGTGATTTTCCATATAGGGTGGCTTGCATTGCTGTTGTTGGGAGGTGAGAATAGACGTAGCAGCCAGTGTGGTTGTCTTCTGTATGTACTCGGTTGTAGACGTACCGGTACCAGGCATTGTTCAGCCAGGGGTGGTTGTGCTCTTTATCCATATCCTTTAGGTGTAAGTTGTTATATGACCATTTTTATCTGCAGGTGGTGCTGTGGGTCCTCGTCTTTCCAGGTGAGTATCAGTAGGCTCTCTAGGAGCGCAATGCCAGTCATTATGAGGACAAGGTTCTTCATGATGACCAGGCACACCCGGGCTCCAGGTGAGTAGACCACTGGCGAGAAGACAAAAGGGCGGGATATACCCAAACAGCCCTTTCCTCCACCAGGGAACACCTAGGAGTCGGGGGAACCGGCGTCTATGCTTGTGTTGTCACTCACTTTTTTGCAGTGGCTTTGGTGGATCCAAGATGGTCTTTCTGCTATTTTGGGCCTTCCCACCTTGGTGAACTCCAATTTTTCCTCAGGATCCAATCACCTGGTTGCAACCTGCAAGATACTGGAGAGATATTACTCGGCAGTTTATTGTTTAAGACAATCTCTTTATTCTCAAATAATTTAGTCATCCACTCTGCTAGGGTGGTTTCTCTTATAGACTTATTAATAGGCTCACTAGTGAGAGGAAGCGGAAATTGCCTCCCGTGAACAATTTCAAAGGGTGTGAGCTTTTGCGAACCCTGGGTTAGTCGCATCCACATCTTCACCAGGCCCAAACACTCAGGCCTTTGTCTGATTTTATCAGAGTAGGAATAAAATGGTTGCATAAACATTTTGCTACTGAGATTGCATCTGCTCTTTTTACTGGATAGATTTCTGGCCATTTTGAGAACACATCCACAATTACTAGAGCGTATTTTGATGTTTGACATTCGTTCAGTTCAATAAAATCCATGTGGATTGTGTGAAATGGGTGCGGTGGTGTTGGGAAAAAGCCTCTTTTAGGCCTGAGGTTTCCCTGTGCAATATGTTTCTGGCAAATCATGCATGTTCTGATAAACTCTTGTGCTGAAGCTTCAAAATTTTGAGTATAGAAGTGTTTGGGGAGGATACTCATCATTCCACCCCTTGACAAATGCTTTAAGCTATTTGTCACTAATGCTGCTGTCTTGTGTAGCAATTTTGTAGCCGTGCTCCACACTTTAGCCATTTCTTTCGCTCCGCTATAGGAGCGGCTTCCTATTCATCTCTAAGTACATCAAGTGGTATTAGCTGTGAAGTTTCAGACATTAAAGTTCATATTGGTTGCTGTGCGGCCTTCTTTGCGGCTTGGCCTGCGAAGTTATTGCCTTCAGTAATTTCTGAATTATCTTTTTTGGTGTGCAACGCATATTGACTGTCAGTGTGAATATATATATATCTTGACCTTTGCGCAGCATGCACGTATGATAGCCGCTAATTCTGCACTCTGTGCTGAAAAAGAGGAAGCTAAAGGTTTCGCTTCTAAAACAGTAGGCTGCAGTGTACTAAAAATGTCTGGTCGGGGTTTCATTTTTTTCAGTTAGCTTCAGCATACAGCTGTGTTCGGCACCATCTACTTCCGCAGGAAGGAGAGTGCTTGTCACAGTCAGGCAAGGCTAAAACTGTGCTTGTTTGCAGGGCAAGTTTTAAGTCAATAAATGCTTTGTCTGCCTCTGGTGTCCATTCTATTTCATCTTTCAGAGCTAAGTGTTTGCCATAGATCAAGTTTTGCAAAGGTTGGGCCAGCAGTGCATATTCAGGTATCCAACGTCTGCAAAAGTTGCAAAGACCTAAATAACTCATCATTTGTTGTTTGGCGACAGGCTTAGAAGCGTATTGTACAGCTACTTTTCTGCTGTCTAACAGCTGTCTGCCTTGTCCTGTCAGTCTGTGGCCAAGGTACGTGACCTCTTTGCTCTAAGGTCATGTACTAGCCGATATTTCCCAGTGTTTGCTTCTTTTTTTTTTAACTGGGAAAATCAGAGTATTACATGTTGCTTCAGTTGTTTTTATTAAAAGGCCTATTGTTAAAATACTGCACGCTTTTTCTTCTCTATAGATGCAACATTACATTTTCACTTAAGGCATGTTTAAATAATTTCTTGTTTCTCAAAGAATTCACACATTTCACTCATCTTACATATTTCAACTTTGAAGTTAAAGTTTTCTTATTTCATCTCTCTATATATATATATTTAAACTTTGAATTGCTCACAGTTTACAGCTCTAAAACTGGGCATTTGTAAATCATGTACGTGAATTTGCATATGTTGCTTTTGCAGTGTTTCAGACCCCTTAAGCAGTCAGTTTTCTTTCCCAAATTTGCTAACCTATGGGTTTCTTCCGACCGCTGCACGTGGAGAATTAATCCAGGTCTGTTTTGCTCCTGAAGAAACACAACTAAGACATTTTCATTATGATCCTGAGTACTTAAACTACCCGTTTCCCTCTCTCTGGTCAGAAATACCAACTCATGTTATGTTATGTGTATAAGTGTAAGCAGGTCTTCATTTCTTTTCCTATGCATGTTAATGTTCAGTGAGTGTAAGCTGCTTTCTTCATTGCCTCTGCATGTTATAATCAGGTGTAATTCATGCATCTTTTCACTGATTTTTTAATTCAAAACCATCTCACTTCTGATTCTTTCCAAAAATAATTTCACATGTAACACTTTGTGTATGTGTGTTTTCTATTCATTGATAGACAGCTCCCTGTGCTGTCCCCTATGCAGCTTCCGCTCGGAAACAAATAAATAAAAATGTTTAACTCGCTCATTAGCTTAGTAGTGTCCACATATTTAAATCAGCTTCTCAATCTTGTAGCTTTAACTATTATCCACAGGGTTTGGCTTATTAATTATCATTATAAATGTGCTCTACATCTCAGTAATATTTATCTAGGATAAATGACAGATTTTCAAGCAGGTTAAGTGCCTCTATGCACCTAATTGGTTTAGATATTGCCTTTATTTTCTTCATCTCATATGTCATTATACTGAGTTTGAGCAAACCTTAAGCTTGATGCAGACTACTTCATAACAATTATCCATCTCACATCATACTGACTAGGATACTTCTTGTCATTAATATTATATTTTTATTAATATTATCATCTTTTTCTTTCTATATAATGACAACAGTATATTACAACATTTTATCAGTGTAAATTACTATACTACTACTGAGCCAATTTAATAGTTTAGGATCATCTTACTCAGCAAACAGATAATTTAGAATTCATCCAATCCGTACAAATTTGCTTTTTCTCTGAACAGGTTTGTGCCTACTTTTTAGACTGGTCTTCTGTTTGCCTCATCTCAGATCCAATCTTCAGTCACATTCATTCTCTCTGTTTCATGTTGAACCAAGTAATTTATTATTATTTTTATTTTTATATTTTATTTTGTATCCATCAAGGGCTCTGGGTGGGCTGCAGTCCCACCCGTCATCCAGGCTGGAGACATTTACCTTTCCACACACTTTCCTTGGCTGAACAATGAGACAGCCTTAATCTACCTTATGCATCTCTCTTTTTTATAGAAAAGGTTTTCATGTGAATGATTTCCTTTTATTTATTTTATACAATCTGGGCATGATCGTCATGCCAACTATATTTCATTGTTCAGTTCTGTTTGTAAGGTTCCTCTTAAAATAGTTACTGCAGAGGGACTGCAAACCATTTAGTTTCGTTTTGTAGAAGGTTTGATTACAATGTATTTTATTGAGTTAAATATACAGTCAGACCCGTGAAGCTGTCACTGGCACGAAGGACGAGATAAGTTATCAACAACAGGCTTCTACTTTCAAGCTATTCTTGAAAGCGGTTGTCGATTTTACGTGATGACGCACAACTTTTTCCTCATTCAGCCAGTACATGAGCTATCAACGGTAAACAATTCAGTGCAGTAGTTCAGACACCTTAATGTGCTGTTAAATCAACTTACTCCACCAACAAAACAATGAAAACAGTTTATGCGCGCAATTTCTATCCTATGTTAGTTGACACTTTCCGTACACTTATTTACTTTCCAGTAAAGTTAGACTTCCAGCCTTTTTTAACTGCAAAACGAGTGTCTATTACACTACCAGTTTCGTCTTACAGGCGAGTCCCTCATTCAGACTACCAGCTTTTTTTTTTAACTGCGAAACGAGTGTCTATTACACTGCCAGTTTCGTCTTACAAGCGAGTCTTAAAACTGCCAGTCCCCGTAGGACGAGTTTTCTTGGAACAGTGTCACCCTAAACACCGATAATTTTACGCAAGGTGTGTCAAATGTGGAATAATCACCTGGCTTCGCTGTTGCCGGTCTGTCGGGCATCTCTTTTCAAGCCCCAGCGCCGTGGGCCTGTATGACGTCGGCCAGGACCCGAATTTTAGCGTCCCTGGACTTTCAACCCTTCCTGGAGGGCGCTCTGCAGAGTCTTCGACGCAGGCTTGTCACGGCGTCGGGACTTGAGGAAGGATACCACTGTGAAATGGAGCATAATATTATTATTAATACCAGTCCATTAACGGCTTCGAAGGACCAATTAAATGTCAGAGATTTACAGTTAACAAACAGTCAGGTGAATAAACAACAATGAGACACTTGTGTAGGTTAACGTGCTGCACGGGTGAAAAGCTCAGAGCAAATCACACCGAACTGCAGTATTCGTTTATTTTTATAGGTTACATCGTCAATATGCAAATATAATCACATTTCCTGTCACGCAGGTCCTGATGTCTGTCTGCATGCAAGCTGTGTGTGTGTGTGTGTCACAGAGTATGTGTGTTGCAGGTCAATTTCTAAGAATAATATAATGCAAGTCAACTTCTGCGGATATGTATTTCTGTGCTGGTCTCTTGTCAGTGTCACAGGGTCAGCTTCCTGTTTTAACAGAAAACTGTGTCTGGTGGAATATGTATAACATAACTTTTGAAGCATAAGCAAATAAAACAATAAAAACTCCCTGACAGGCATCTTTTATTTAGCATGGTTATACCATTGTGAATGTAGCTATATAAACATGCTCAAGAGTCTATCATATGTTTGACATGCAACTAAAAATTCGAAAATATGTTTTTAAATCATTAACTTTGCAAATTTAGAGGAATTGTTTTCGGACAACATGTGTGTCACATTTTAAACAGGGTTTGAATGATCAGCACTGACATACAGACATTTATGCGCTGGGTATAACAGACATGCTTAGCAAGCAGCTGTGTTGCAGTTGACTGGGATGAGCTGTTTGACATCCGTAGCATGTTTCCTGTAGAAAGGCGTTTAGCGCCAACATCACCAGGTGGTTGGTTGCAAGCTTGATGTCGATAATAGTTTCCTCACACAGACCTGATCCTGTAGGATCCTGCACAACTGTGGGGGGGAGGTGGTGGGGTCTGGATTGGCAACCATGGTGGTGGGGAGTCTGGCGAGTCTGAGAGGTCCCATGCTTGCATGTCTCCCTCTGAAAAATGAGAACAATAAAAAAAAGTACAGCTATATTACTACTGGCTTTCTATCCGGCTTAAAGTTTTTCCACACAGCTGTATGCTTTAATTCCAGAGTGGGTAACTAGATGACTCTGTAAGCTCTTACTGTGAGTAAAATCTCTGCCACACTGATCACATGTACGCTTTAACTGGTGTGTTTTTAAGTTTGAAGTCTGCGTAAAAGACTGACTTTCCCAAGCTTTGAGCACTGACTTCTCGGTCCACGTTGGTCCTCCAGTGACAGAGATACAAACAGGCAGTCGTGAAATGCAGTCGTGGAACAAACTGAACCTTCGAACGTCCTCAATTAACACTAGTTGTAAACCCCAGGCTGGTGATGTGAAGTTCATGAACAAGTTTGCTCTACAAGCCGATTCTTTGTAGCGAACGAGACAAACTGGCTTCTGCCACAAGGAGATAAATAATCTGCCCTACCCCACCCACTTCAACACCTTCAGCCCCCACCACCTCCACCATGTAAACAGACTCTTTAACATACAGAATCCAACAAAGCAGCTGAACCAGACTCAGTGTCTCCATCATAAACCATACAGTGGATCACAACATGAAGCAGTTTAAGACGACTGTTGCTGTGAACTTTCACTATAGAAAGAAAACTGAACAGAACATCTGAATTCCCTCGATGGGCCTTTCAACAGTTTTAACCAGCTTTCCTTCCTGGCTTTGACTGCAGCTGTGTTTGACACAGGAAGACATTATTACATTCTTCATGATTATACTTTATTCTTTTTGGGGGAGGAGCAGCTTTAAACCTTCACGTGATTCAAGTCAATCCAACAAATCAATCTGAACGATCACAGGTGAGAAAAACGTCTGTAGACAAAATAAAATAAAACCCAACATTCAATCCACAACATGATTAAAAACATGATTCTCCCAAATTACCAAGAGCTGCACATTAACCACCACAATATATTGTCTTGATGCATTCTCAATCATCCAGGAAAATAAATCTCCAAAAGTTGATTGTGTTCATCTGGACGTAGCGTTTTGTGGGAGAACGTCGTCACTCATCCAGGTGACTTCTTCAGTCTCAGCTGACTGCAGGTTTCAATCTTATAAACAGGACATTTGCATAATGACTGAAACCAGCCCACTGAAGGAACGATGGGCTGGGAGGTCAGTTCCTTAATCTTAATTATGGTCAAAGGAGCTTGCAAAGAAAAGCGTCTGGGCTTCTTTAACTTGTGAAGTCCAGACACTTTTCTTTGCAAGCTCCTTTGACTACGATGACCTGGATGACTGAGAACCTTCGCAGACAATCATAATTATGCAAATTCTCATGACCATTGATCAACAACCACTGACCAAAACCCACTTTGGGTTTGGGTTTTGGTCTTGGCTCCCCGAGAAGCCTGCAGTTAATCCAAAATGCTGCAATACTGACAGGGCTTAGTTGTTGTTCCTAGAGTATTTAAAAGTAGAATGGGAGGCAGAGCCTTGAGTTTTCAGGTCCCTCTTCTGTGGAACCAGTTTCCAGTGGGATTGGTGAGGCAGATACTCTCTACTCTACACTTCTCTACTTTGAAGATTAGGCTTCAAACTTTCCCTTTTACTAAAACATATAGTTAGGGCTGGACCAGGTGACCCTGAATTCTCCCTTATTTATGCTGCAATAGGTGTAGGCTGCTGGGGGATTCCCATGATGTGTTGAGTATTTCTTCCTCAGTCAGCTTTCTCACTCACTATGTGTTAACAGACCTCTCTGCATTCAATCATACTTCTTATTAATCTCCGTCTGTCTTCCACAGCATATCTTTATCCTGTTTTCCTTCTTTCACCCCAACCGTCTGTGGGGTGAAAGAAGAACCTGAACCTGGTTCTGTCGGAGATTTCTGATTTCTTCCTGTTAAAAGCGAGATTTTCCTTCCCATTGTCACCAAAGGGATTGTTGGGTTTTGTATGTATTATTGCAGGGCAGGGGGTCCACTACCTCCATGATCCAATCTGGAGCCCCTAACCCTAAGGGTACATCTTTCACCATCTTACAATGCTGGGATTGCAGCCATTCCCCAACTCTCTGTGAAGGGTACTCGTTGAATTTGATCAATGGTCATGATTTGCATATTAATGATGAAGAAACTGACCTTACAGCCCATTGTTCATTCAGTGGGCTGTTTTCAGTGTGCAAATGTACTGTTTACTGAGAAGTCACTTGGAACACTGAAAACGCCAAAACGAATCAATTATTTTGGTACAAACAATTGACCACAAAAAAGACTCAATATTCAGGAAAACTCAGAAGTGCTTTAAACTGTGCAATAAATATTTATGACAAACTCAAAACAATGTAACTTAAAACATACTGCAAAACAGTGCTGGCTCTCATTTCAGTGGGAGAAATTTTCATGGACATGTGCAGGTAGAATTTTACTTTGGAGGAAATGGGGTCAATGAAATTTTTAAGCATGTGCGCAAATGTCCGATGGATGGATGGACCTTTATTAATCCCTCGGCTCGGTTCCTCCGGGAAATTCAGTTTCCAGTAGCACAGCACCGACAGAAGTTGCATGTTACAGATACGCTAAGGGAAATGAGAGTAAGGATATAAGCACACAGCCCCACTCCACTGACGACCTGCTGCTGGCCAACACCCTCAACGACCTTTACTGCTGGTTTGATGAGACGTCAAGCAGCCTTGACACCTCCACCTTCCCCAACAATAGAGACACTTTGGTCCATCATCCCCCCCACCTCCCCACTCCCACCAGCACAGAGCCATCACCACCATCAAAGACTTCACCCACAGGAGCTCCCCCCTCACTCCACAGCTATGAGGATTTCACACCACCTTCTCCCACTACAACCCTTCATATTCATGAAGCAGATGTGAGGAAGCAGTTTAACCCTTTAGACCTACCACAGAACCAAGTCTGCCTGAGCTTATCGTTATATTTTTACATGTTCTAGTGCCATTTCTGGGAGTATTTCAAGTTGCTATACATCAATACAACCATTATATCCCAAATGTTTATTTTTACACAAATTTCTAGTTAAAGAAATTTCAGAGGTTCATCCCTCAAAATTGGAAATGTAAAAAAGTTGCATAAAACAGTTTCCAAATTAATTTTGAGTGTCTTCATAGTTTTATTTTTGAGATACACCAATTTGTATATACTGCAGCCACCAACTTTGAAATTCTCATTTACATGACTTATTTAAACATTCTCGTCTTCAATGCAAAATTCTTAAAAACATATTTTATCCTTTTAAGAGTAAATAAATCTGAAAGCTGTTCCATCCTAAAAGAGTACAACAATGTGTAGTTTAGCTTTTTGAATTTGTCACATGTGTGGAAAAGCATGAGTGAGTCTTTCTTTCTTTCTCTACAGGAACACAGAGAGAGTTATTCCCTGTACTGTAAGGACACATTCAGCATTGTGCAGTAAATCCAGATCACCCCAGTTAAATGATTACATGGATGTGAGTGTGATCGTCAGAGCAGCACTGATCAGTGTCAGGTTATAATGACCAAGGTGTACACAAACACTAAGTTTGAGTGTGTGCAGTGAGACTTCAGTCAAAGCATTTAACTGAGGTAAAATAAGCTGAACTCTACAGCTTGTTGTGGTCCCCTGTGGCTTGACACGCCTTCCATCTGTTCTCCAGCATTTTCAATTACAGTCATAAAATATCTCCACATGTTGCTCCTCTTTCTCACTCTCTGCAGTCCAAATGCGTCTTCTGAGCGCATCTGAGTCACGTGACGGCACAGTAACAAATCCCAGCAGGGCAGGAAGAAGGGGGCGGAGCAAAGTGCGTCTGCCGCATAAGAAGAGGTGCTCACACAGACAGAGCTGCTTTTTCATCCACAGCGATTAAAGAAGTAAATCTACAGGAGAGAAACAAACTAACGTATCGATCAACAACCACTACCAACATCTGGATAAATATCTGCATCGATCCGCCCAACCTTGTCTCCTGGATCGTAGCTGAGATCAGCGTGAACCACGTGGGTCTCTGCTCCCTGATCTGTTTCCTGTGTTTGGAAAGAGTTCCAGCTTCATCACGGAGTTTCTCTCGGTTTGTGGGCTCATCTAAAGGTAAGCACCGAGCTAACTTCAACACTTGATTTACTAACCCTGCGCAAATTTGCAGAAATCCCCTGAACCCAACACCTACTAGAATTACTGACTTTTTTATTTTCTGGTGAAAGTCCCGAGGTGTTAATCACCCCTGCTGAGATTTGTACAGGTCATATGCTCGATTCACATCCTGCTTTTGTTGTGCAAAGCACCCATTGTCTTTGAGGCCTGGCAGATTTCCTTTTGCACACACATACAAACTGTCACGGCTGGCAGAGGGAGGGAGTGTGGTGTGGAGGAAAAGGAGGACCCAAGATGCAGCAAACTGATGATATGAGTGACGTTTATTCACAGAGGTGGTACGAAACACCATAGAACGCAGATGAATGCAGAGATACACGGAGGACCGCAGATAACGCAGTGATACATGGATGAACGCAGACGAGCCGACAACAAACACAGACCGACACCCACTATATATACACACACACGGTAATCGGGTGATCGCACACAGGAGGGAAGAACAGCTGATCTGAATACACATAATGACTGGAGGACACAAGCTGAACACAATGACACAGATACAGACCTTCAGAATGGAACAGGAAATCCAGAACACGAGCCTTCAAAGTAAAACAGGAAACACAGACTGATTTACAACACTACACGGGGACATGAACAGAGCACCAAGGACAGACACAGGTAGGGCTGACAATACACCAAACTTCAGGTTAACCCCTAAACAAATCAGAATAAACACAAAACGCTGGGTCAACGACCCAGGACCATGACACAAACGCTGCAAATCTGTGTTTATTTGACAGTGTAAGACAAAAGCAGCAAAAATAAAAACTGTTCCAAGAGTACAGTCTTAAAGGCTCACTATACAAACAATCTGGAGACATAAATATGGACACATGTATTGAAAAATATTGATATATATATATTAGGGCTGCCACGATTAGTCAACTAGTCACGATTACGTCAACAATCAAAATCGTCAACGACTAATTTAATAGTCGATACGTCGTTTGAAGCTATTTAAGATCCCAAAAGACGCAGGAATAAGCAGTAGGTTTAAAGATTGTAATAACGGACTGAAACAGAAGATGGCAGCACTGCATGTACAAGGATGCCAGCTGCCATAAAACCCAGAAGAAGAAGAAGCAGCTTGCTGTACCTAGCTGTGTCCAAGTTCAGCAACCGCATCTTCCTGTGCCCGCATAAAAAAAAGTGTACATGTATGTATGTATGTGTGTGTATATATGTGTGTGTGTGTGTGTGTGTTTGTATATATATATATACACACACACACACACACACACACAAATGCATGTAGATATGTTGAAACGGGTGGGGTAAGGGGGGGTTATTTATCTTCTCGTGACAGAAGCCAGTTTGTCTCGTTCACTACAAAGAATGGACTCTTAGAGCAAACTTGTTCATGAACTTCACATCACTACCAGCCTCGGGTTTACAACTAGTGTTAATGGAGGGAGTTTGAAGGTTCAGTTTGTTTCACGACTGCATTTCACACTGTCCCGATCCTTTTATTTGAGTTCGAGAAAAAACAACCAACACTCCAGAGAAGTCCAGTCAAACAATGATTTATTGATTACACGTACGCGGGAGAGGTCTGCAGCGTCACTCACTTACAGAGGTCTTAACTAGGAAGCACACATCACACTACTTTTGTATATTAAAGTCCAGCGTCACAATACGTAAGCAGACATAATATGCGTCAGTTACAGTTAGAAACAGGTAGACACATTTCCTTTTTTAACTCTCTTGACTTGTATAACACTTCCTCACCGTCTCACACTATAGATGTGTCACAAAACGTCGGCTGCATCCTCCGGAGGCCGCATTTGAAGGCCGATTACGTCACAGCCAGGCGACGAAGGCTGTCCCAATTCGTCGACTCCTTCAAATGCGGCCGACAAATGCGTCCTTCATTTCCCCGAATTTGAAGGATGTGTCGGGTGTGTCCTTCGTGGCCCACCATATCCCAGAATTCATAGCGCGGGACAGCCAAATTTCAGCTGCCAACAATGGCGGCCGCTGCTAAGTTTTAAAATTAGTCTTATTACTCTTATTACTCAACTTTTAACATATTTTCAGGCGAGATTGTAGCTGTGTAAAATACAAATATCTGCTCGGTTTATCAAGACATCGCATATTTGCAAAAATGTGCCAACGTTTTTGGAGACGTCTGTTACCCACCAGCTCGATAGCAAGCCGGGGGTTCAATGGTCACTTCAGCCGGCGAGAGCAGCGGACTCCTGGCTTCATCGTTTTCAGACCCCCGCTTTTTCGCTACTCAAGTTAAACATGATATATAAGTCACTTGGACAACTTAAAAATGTAATTGTTTGCCTTTTTTCATTGTTTTATTTGTTCCAGAGTAAATCGGTTTGGCTGAGATCAAAGTTATTAGATTATTAGAGTAAATAAAACTTTATTAATCCATCGGGTGGGTTCCTCCGGGATTTTCACACAGCTGAATAAACGTTAAACAGAAAACTGATTAAACAGAAGTGTGAGACGGTCGAGAATTTATGCCAGTGTCCTGTTATATTTTAGATAGCAAGGAGCAGACGGCCGAGTTTATTAAACTCCACCAAGACAGCGGTGACGCAAATTTGAAGGCTAGACTATCCCATTTCGCAACCTCGCACTTCCGGCCTTCTCGGTCTTTGAAGGACCCGGCCCACGTAGACCGCGAAGGCCGGGGTCCTCCGAAGGATGCAGCCGACGTTTTGGGAGACAGCTTCTGTGTTTCCTGCTTTTTTTTCTCCTGTGACATCCTGTGCTAATCTCACTGAGCAGGCGTACAGGCACTTTGCAGGCCAAATGTCTCTCACCTTTGCCCTAGAAACAAGTCTAATATTTATCTGTGTCTGTAAGTGTGTTTGCATTGACCCTCAAAAGACTGAATGCCAACTCTCATGAGCACATTTGCAATGTGTGTATGAAAATAAGTGTAAATACTTATTTAATAAAAGGTCACAAAATACCACTAATAAAAGGCCGGTTAGAATAATGTATTTCCCACAACTCACTGCCTCTGTTTGTATCTCTGTCACTGCAGGACCAACGTGGATCGAGAAGTCAGCGCTCTCAGGAGCCCGACAAATTCGTTGAAGAAAGAAGTGGAAGAAAAAAATACAACTGTGACAAGTTTGGGAAAGATTTTACTGTGAAAGCTTCCCTAAAAATGCATCAGGTCATCCACACTGGAGAGAGACCGTTCAGCTGTGACGAGTGTGGAAAGTCTTTTACCCAATCTGGACACTTAAAAAGACACCAACTGATCCACACTGGAGAGAGACCGTTCAGCTGTGGAGACTGTGGAAAGTCTTTTACCCACTCTGGAAGCTTAAAAACACACCAACTGATCCACACTGGAGAGAGACCGTTCAGCTGTGGAGACTGTGGAAAGTCTTTTACCCACTCTGGAAACTTAAAAAAACACCAACTGATCCACACTGGAGAGAGACCATTCAGCTGTGATGAGTGTGGAAAGTCTTTTACCCAGTCTGGAAGCTTAAAAACACACCAACTGATCCACGGTGGAGTTAAAGCGTACAGCTGTGAAGAGTGTGGGAAGGATTTTCTTAAGAAGGATTCACTACAAATCCATCAGGTCATCCACACTGGAGAGAGACCGTTCAGCTGTGACTTGTGTGGAAAGTCTTTTTCCTGGAAGAAAGCCCTAAAAAGTCACCATCTCATTCACAGTGGACTTAAAGCGTACAGCTGTGATCAGTGTGGCAGAGCTTTTACTCGCAGTAGCAGCTTACGGAGTCATCTAGTTACCCACTCTGGAATTAAGGCATACAGCTGTGACTTTTGTGGAAAAACTTTCAGCCATGTAGGGTACAGAAATATTCACCTACGCATTCACACCAGACATGATGTGTACAGCTGTGAGCAGTGTGGCAAACAGTTTGCTACAAACAGAAAGTTACGATGTCACATGTTTACCCACTCTGAGGAGAGACCTTATAAATGTGACCTGTGTGAGAAGACTTTTAAATCTCCACATTCTCTGAAAGCACACCAACAGATCCACAGTGGAGAGAGACTGTTCAGCTGTGATGAGTGTGGAAAGTCTTTCACCTTATCTGGAAGCTTAAAAAAACACCAACTGATCCACACTGGAGAGAGACCATTCAGCTGTGATGAGTGTGGAAAGTCTTTTACCCACTCTGGAAACTTAAAAACACACCAACTGATCCACACTGGAGAGAGACCGTTCAGCTGTGACGACTGTGGAAAGTCTTTTACCAAATCTGAAAGCTTAAAAACACACCAACTGATCCACACTGGAGAGAGACCATTCAGCTGTGATGAGTGTGGAAAGTCTTTTACCCAATCTGGAAGCTTAAAAACACACCAACTGATCCACACTGGAGAGAGACCGTTCAGCTGTGATGAGTGTGGAAAGTCTTTTACCCAGTCTGGAAGCTTAAAAACACACCAACTCATCCACACTGGAGAGAGACCGTTCAGCTGTGATGAGTGTGGAAAGTCTTTTACCAAGTCTGGAAGCTTAAAAACACACCAACTGATCCACAGTGGAGAGAAACCATTCAGCTGTGACGAGTGTGGAAAGTCTTTTACCCACTCTGGAAACTTAAAAACACACCAACTCATCCACAGTGGACTTAAAGCGTACAGCTGTGATCAGTGTGGCAGAGCTTTTACTCACAGTAGCAGCTTACGGAGTCATCTAGTTACCCACTCTGGAATTAAGGCATACAGCTGTGACATTTGTGGAAAAACTTTCAGCCGGATAGGGAGGCGAAATACACACCTACGCATTCACACCAGACATGATGTGTACAGTTGTGATCAGTGTGGCAAACACTTTGCTACAAACAGAGAGTTACGATGTCACATGTTTACCCACTCTGAGGAGAGCCCTTATAAATGTGACCTGTGTGAGAAGACTTTTAAATCTCCACATTCTCTGAGACGACACCAACAGATCCACACCAGAAAGACTCTACAAGTGCAGTTACTGTGAGGTATGTATTTTTATGTTTATCTTGTCAGCCCGACTGTTTGAAACAACTCTGCTCATCAAATTGTGTTAGCATGTTAGCAATTCTACTGCATGGAAAGGCAGCTCTGAATGATTATTCAGACTCTGATCACAGGTTTTTAGGGATAGTGTTTGAGAATTGTATTACTGTTATTGTAGCATTAAACTAGTATTGATTTAATGTTTTTACTCTTATCGTTTTTATAGCACATTAAATTGAGCTGAGTGTGATAATGTAAGCAGTAAAATGTAATTGGACTTTGGCAGAGATGCTCTTTATTTCAGGCGACGTTCAGGATAAAAATGTTGACGGACTGACTTACACTGTCTTTGTGTCTTTGTTTAGAAGCAGAGCAACACAGATGGATCAAGTTCTCAACCCTGTCATCGCTGTGGGAAAGACTTTTGTTGTGACCTTTGTGGAAAAACATGAAGTCATTGAAGGACTCTGAAAATACATCAACGTAGACACACTGGAGACGAAATGAACTACTGTAAACAATGCAGGAGAGGCTTCACCACTTCAAAACACTTCAAACAATATGAACTCATTCACAGTGGGGTTAAAAAGCATGTCTGCGATCAGTGTGGGTCATCCTTCATCAGTGCACGTCAGCTTGAAAAGCATAAACGAGTCCACACTTGAGAGAAACCATACAAGTGCAGACACTGTGACAAAACCTTTTCCCAATCATGTGATCATACTAAGCATGAACGCAGACACATGAAAGAGAACTTCATCTGTGAAAGAGTTTGAGTAATCTCAGTTCATACTCCACTCACAAACGATTCCATGTTACAAATAAACTGTTACGTCTTGATTCCCGCTTTTAAGTTAATCTTGTAAACAGTACATTTGCATAACGAATGAAACCGGCCCAATGAGTGAACAATGGGCTGTGAGGTCAGTTTCTTCATCATTAATATGCAAATTCTTATGACCATTGATCAACAACCACTGGTCAATGGCCATGAGTACCATTCACAGAGTAAAAATTTGCATAATGATTATGAAGGAACTGTTTTACTGTTACCAATGTTCAAAAACATTTACTAAATTATCTCCTCTGTGCAAACATCAGCGTGATGCAGGACTGAAATCATTACCATCTCTGGATCACAGTGAATCTGCATACTGGGTCAGTGACCTCCTGACCCAGTATGAACCTTCCAGATCCCTCAGGTCATCTGGATCCGGTCTTTTATCAGTTCCCAGAGTCAGAACCAGACACGGAGAAGCTGCATTCAGCTTTTATGCTCCTTATATCTGGAACAAACTCCCAGAAAGCCTCAGATCAGCTGAAACACTCAGTTTATTTAAATCCAGGTTGAAGACTCACCTGTTCTCAGCTGCATTTGAATAAAGCACCAAATCCACACTTTTAAGCTTAAATTTCAAAACTTACACTAACTACTGATCTTATCTATTTCTGATTTTATCTGTTTTGATTTTATATATTGTTTTGTTTGTTTTGTTTGTTTGTTAAGTGGGTTTAGAGCTCTGGGTACCTCCCCAACTGGGTCTAGACTGGGTCTAGAGAGTATTTTAAATTCAGGGAATTTAAAATAGAAAGTAGCTCGTCCACAGAAGGACTGGTAGCTCCCCTTACGATAAGGGTTCAGATCGCGCGAACAGGTGTGAAATGTGTGTGTTTACTTAGTTTGTTTGTTTGCTTGTTTTAATCCATTTTAAATCATGCTTTTTATTTGTTTTTGTTTCTAATGTCTCTGTAAAGCACTTTGAATCACCTTGTTGTTGAATTGTGCTATACAAATAAATTTGCCTTGCCTTGCCTTGCCTTGCAGAGACAGAAAGATCCTCTTCTGGTTTCAGGGTCAGACTTAAATCTTTGAGATCAGGCTCCACAGAGTTCAGGTGGAGTCTTCTGTAAAGATCTGATTAGGCACCTATGAAAATGTGCCTCTCGTTACATTTTAAGCTTTCTAAACTGTTCTACTGTAGTGTTTGTGTTGAGTGGTTAGCTTTGTTCCAGCAGTTTGATTAAGAAATCTGTTTCCTGTTATATTTTTATTGAATGCATTGATCCATGTGTTCTGCAGTTTTTTTTTCAGCTTGTTTGTGTAATGAAATCCTGCAACAGTTAAACCAAAATTTTACATGTTAAATAAAGAAATGGTTTACTGACAAAGAGTTTGAGCCGTGATGTCATTTCCTGTATATCAGAGCAACACCTGAAGTGACCAGTGTTTAAAGTCAGAGTCAAATTTTGTGTCAGCATGACCTTGTCAAAACTGCTTGGCGATGCTTCACTATGTTATCTGCTAATTGTTGGGGCGTAGAAGGACGAAACTCCCAGGGTGACCAGTGCCAGGAGCTTCCTGATGCAGAGAGTTGAGTGTGGGGGATATAAAAGAGAAGCTCCTGCATTTCAGTGGAGACTGTTTGTAAGATGGGAAGCTGGCTAAAATGAAAGCCATTTTTATTTTCAGCCATTTTCCATCATGAAGGTGTCGTGGAATTTTTCATAAAGTCTGCAAGACTTCCCCTTTCACATCCAAGGCCAGAGCTATTGCTACACTCATATGGAAAACGACTCCATTTACATTTGGGTCTGCGGTCCCCCCTGCACTTTGCTTTAGCTATGGAGCCACTAGCCGTTGCAATTAGTAACTGTGAAACCCATCATAACTTTATATGCAGATCATGTGGTACTAACATTGTCAGATGCCAGCCGTTCATTGCCTGCCCTGCTTCACCCCATCGACAAATTTGGGCATCACTAACCCCTCATATGGAAGCGAATAAGAGATGTGAGATGAACAAAATACAAGAAAAACTCATCCAAATGACTTCATTCTCAGTTAATGGCATGTGAAGAACAAACACATACAGTGGTTCCTTTCCTTCTTACTAGGATGGATGCAGAATTATATTATACAGCTGACACCACCTCAGCATTAAATACTGTTATTTTGTATTTTTTCACAGCCCAGTTAAAGGCTTTGGCTGAATTTACACTTCACACATTTTAATATCAAACTTAGTGTTTGTGTACACCTTGGTCATTATAACCTGACACTGATCAGTGCTGCTCTGACGATCACACTCACATCCATGTAATCATTTAACTCGGTGATCTGGATTTACTGCACAATGCTGAATGTGTCCTTACAGTACAGGGAATAACTCTCTCTGTGTTCCTGTAGAGAAACTCTGGGTTTGTGTGCTGACGAGCATCACTCACAGTACGACACAAAGACTCACTCATACCTTTCCACACATGTGACAAATTCAAAAAGCTGCTGAAACCTTTAGAACATCATAAACTACACATTGCTGTACTCTTTTAGGATGGAAAAGCTTTCAGATTTATTTAGTCTTAAAAGGTATACGTTGTTTTGCATTTAGGAGAATGTTTAAATAAGTCATACACACAGGAATTACAAAGTCTGAGGCACACCATTAACCTCAAATTTCACTAAACCTAACACTGAAACAATCTTCTGTATGTTGATGTGTGATTGTTATTGCAGTGTCAACTCCTCACGCTGAGTGTTCAGAGGCGAGTCCTCTCATTGTTCCTCAGTAACACAGTTTTCATCAAACAGAGCAGAAATGAACAGACATGAGCGTCTCTTTTCTCGGCTCTGTGTGCACAGCGAGGGACTTCTCTCTGCTGAATTTGTGACAAAGTGTTAGTGTGTTTAGTTTTTCAGTTGGGTTTTATTTCAATCATAACAACAGTCTCCTTCAAGTACTTTACATGGTAAGGTAGACCCTACAACAGGGATCCCCAATCCCCTGACTCTGGTCCAAATCTGGACCCCAAGAGGGTTTTGTCTGGGCAGCCAAACATTTTTTCATTTAGTATGTAGTTGGAGATTTTATTCCTTCCTGTAGTCTTGTTTTCTAATTCAAACGTGCTTTTACCATTAAAGACCCCCCCCCCCCCTTTTTTTAAACCCATGTGTATATTTATAGCATCCTCCTTATGCATTTCATGCATGTGTTATTTTCAGACATATGGGGGTTATGTGACCCCCCTCCTCCTCATCAGTAATGATCTAGTCCGGTATTTACTTGGGCGTGAGCCAATTAACCAATACCTACCTATTATATGTCAGCTGACCTATCTATGAAGTTTTGACTGGTTAATTTGAAATTTTTTTCTGTTTCCTGTCTTGTATTTAAGCAATTTTTACAATGTTTTACTATGACCCTGATGAAGGCCACAAGCCGAAACGCGTTGGTCAATTATTCAAGTTGTTCATCTTCCCTCAAGTGTTGCTGGAGTTCCTGCTTTGTGAATTCGTTCATCCTCTCCATGCACCTTGGAAACAGGTGAAGTTGTGCCAGAAAATTTTTGCGAAGATTTTATTCCTGCCATCTGTGGGCAACTCTTGAACAGGCGTGATGCAGCCTGTAAAATAAATAAATAAAAATAAACATTTAAAAAAGTGATAAGCAGATTGAAATATACATGAATGCAGGTGATGATCAGTGCATGGGACCGATGCAGTGAACACAGCGTAGGGTCATGTGTTAGTGGTGGGAACAGTCATACGGTTATTGTTCATGTGTCCAACAGCAGAGGGGAAGAAACTGTTCTTATGGCAAGAGGTTCTGGTGCGAATGGACCGGAGCCTCCTGCCTGAGGGGAGCAGGTCAAACAGACTGTGTCCAGGGTGAGAAAGGTCAGCTGAGATCCGAGCTGCATGCCCCAGTGCCTGGAGGTGTACAGGTCCTGCAGAGATGGGAGTCTGCAGCCAATCACCTTCTCAGCAGAGCGCACAAAACACTGCAGTCTCTGTTTGTAAGAGGTGGCGACTCCAGCGTACCACACGGTGATGGAGGAGGTGAGGATGGACTCGATGATTGCAGTGTAGAATTGCATCATCGTCCGTGTTGGCAGGTTGAATTTCTTCAGCTGCCTCAGGAAGTACATCCTCTGCTGGGCTTTCTTAATGACGGAGGTGATGGTGGGCTCCCACTTCAGATCCTGGGTGATGGTGGTATCCAGGAAGTGGAATGAGTCCACAGTGGTGATGAGGGTGTCAGTCAGGATGATGTGGGGGCTGTGTGCTTCCTGAAGTCCACAATAATTTCCACTGTCATTGTTTAGCACCAGGTTGTTGCGGCTGCACCAGGACACCAGACGTTCAACCTCCATCCTGTAGGCAGACTCATCCCTGTCCGAGATGAGTCGATAACAGTGGTGTCATCTGCAAATTTCACTAGCTTGACAGACTGCTGGTTGGAGGTGCAGCAGTTGGTGTACAGCAGGGGTGGGCAACTCCAGGCCTCGAGGGCTGGTGTCCTGCAGATTGGAGATTTGTCCTTGATCCAACACAGCTGATTCAAATGGCTAAATTACTTCCTCAATGTATTTTGTAGTTCTCCAGAGGCCTGGAGCTGTGTCAAGGACCAAAAAGCTCTCCAGAGAGTGATCCGTACAGCAGAACGCTGCTGCAGGATTGCTCTCCCCCAGCTTCAGGACACCTACACCAGGAGATGCCGGACTAGAGCAGCGCAGATACTGAAGGACCCGTCCCATCCTGGCAACAAACTGTTCCAACTTCTGCAATCTGGTAGAAGGTTCCGCATCTTCCGGGCAAGGACAGGGAGACTCAAGAGGAGCTTCTATCCCCAAGCCATCCGTGCCCTAAACACACACACCCGCCCGCTCACATCATCTATAATTGACTGAGACAGGACTCTCTTCCAGACACTCTAAACCAAGGCACAATGTACATTTCAATTCCTTTAACTTTAAATATGTTTATATTGTCTATCCTGTAAAATAGTCAGATGTCTATTCATATTAATGTACAGAATTCACCTGCTTGCTGCTACTACTGCACATTCGCCCAGTGTATATACTATATGTATGTATATATATATATAATGTTCTTCCTCTACACCCCCCCCCCAATTTTTGCACGTCAAGTAGCGTGTCAGGCTACATTTCACTGTATGTTATACTTGTATAACTATGCATGTGACAAATAAAGCACCTTGAACCTTGAACCTTGAATCATTTGATTCAGGTGTGTTGACCCAGGGTGAGATGTAAAACCTGCAGGACACCGGCCCTCGAGGCCTGGAGTTGCCCACCCTGGAGTACAGGGAGAAGTGCAAAGGACAATTAGTGGATGACTATGGTGGAGGACTCATTCTCACAGGAAGTAAAGTTTATTTATTAAGTGCTTTTCATAGACAGGTAGTCACAAAGCGCTGTACACAAAGATTAAATTAAACAGTCCGATAAATAGCAAATTATATACACAATATAGAGGTTAAATGTAAATTAAAAATGTAAAAAGCATTGGTCAACAGAAAGCTTGTTTAAACAGTAAAGTTTTTAACTGCTTTTCAAAGGATTCCACAGAGTCAACCAAACGTAGTTGTGGAGGTAGACTGTTCCACAGCGTTGGTGCCACAGACTGAAAGGCTCCGCCCCCTTTCATCTTCAGTCATGTTCGGGGAGCAACCAACAAACTCTGAGCCTGTGCGCGGAGACAACGAGCAGCAGTGTATTTTGTGAGAAGCTTGGATAAATAATCTGGTGCCTGGCCATGTACTGCTCTGTACGTTAAAACAATAATTTTAAAGGGAATTCTAAAATCTATTGGGAGCCAATGTAAAGAACATAAAATAGGAGTGATGTGAGCTCGCTTGCAAGAGCGAGTTAGTAGTCTGGCTGCTGCATTTTGTACAGAGATGATTTATCCAAGCTGGTAAACAGGGAATTACAATAGTCTAAACTAGAGATGGCACGATACCACTTTTTTTATGTCCGATACCGATACCGATATCATAAATTTGGATATCTGCCGATACCGATATGAATCCGATATTGTGTTTTTTTAATCAACAAAACTGTTTTTTTAAATATCTTGCTGCATTTTGTATAAGTTCATACTCAAGTTTAAAACAACAGCTACACTAAACCTATTCTGTTATACCTGTATGCAAAAAAAAATATTTCATAGTTCAGCAATACTGATCAATCTAATAAACTTAAACCTACACCATCCTCCCTATTCTGGTATTTTAAAGAGTACTTAGCGTAAATATTAAGCAACCCAACTAATAGGGTTCCAACTCCCAGCAACAACAAAAATAAATAAATAAAAAATAGGGAACCACCCCTCACGCTCCACCTCATGATGCTTAATCAACGTAATCAACCTTAATTTGATGCAGTGTGAAAAAAATGCACAGAAATCAATTATTTTTCAAGAAATATTAAATAGATTCAACATCTTTCTTCAACAAAATTGCAGACTGCACAGATGGTACCTTCCCAAAGGAAAATGTACTACAGCTTACTAGGGTATATTAGACTTAACAGTTACTATATACAGTAATGGACTTCTATACATTTTACATCAAATTAAAACTTTGGGTGTCAGATTCAGATAATTATTTATTAAAAGCTCGACATTTTAAATGAGAATAAGAAAGAAAAGTATGTCTTTGTGCCCCCTTTTCCCTGTTCATGCCCCATCGGCCCCCCTGGCTAAACTTTGCTAGATCCGCCCCTGCACAGTTACAGCCGTCAGCTGCGTAGAAAAAGATCCTGGTGTAGAAAGTTATATTAAATAAATTCTAACAACAGCTTATCAAGCTTAAACGTGCTGCTGTTGTTCAGCCGCTGGTTTCCTCTTTCTGGTGCAAAGTGGGCCAAAAACAAAGAAGAGAGACGGACTCACGACAGAAAAGCCGATCAGCTGATCATTAAGCAGTTTCATGATTGAAGTAGCAGCAAGAAGAGGCAGTCGCTTGTTAAGCTTAACGCAGGAATGCTTTACAAACATTCAAAGATGGACTTACACACTTGCTTTACTTCTCTCGGGGATAACTTTGTCGGAGATGAAATGCCGGGTTGCTAGCGAAGCTCCAAATGCTATCCAGACCACCACAGGTCCCGCATGCCACAGCTGCTCTATCACGTGATGCATACTGCTCCGACGTGCTAACGTTCTGAGGTGAGTTACGGCGTGTTGCAAGTTTTGTGAGGTGCTTTCGTGATATTTAATGGATCGGATTACATTTTTTATTTTTCTCCGATATCCGATCCAGTAATTTAGGTCAGTATCGGACCGATACCGATACATAATATCGGATAGGTCCATCTCTAGTCTAAACGCAATGACACAAATGCATGGACAAGTTTTTTCCAGTTCAGCTAAGGAGACCATATGTCACAGTTTAGAAATATTCCTTAAATGAAAGAAACAGGAACGAGACAGAGACTTTACGTGTGAGTCAAGGCCCAAAGAGGAGTCAAATATTACTCCAAGATTTCAAATATTTGGCTCAGCAGAACCTGACTGATTTTAGAATATAGATCAGGAGATGGTATGATCATGGTCTCTGTCTTGTTCATGTTTAAAACAATGTAATTGTTAGAAAGCCAATCAGAAACCTGGGTTGAGCACTGGACTAGGATGGACAGCGTATCCAGCTGATTAGGCTTAAAGGACATATACAGCTGAATGTCATCAGCATAGAAATGATAAGACAGGTCACTAAAAGACTGAATAATGCAGCTAAAGGAAGCATGTAAAAGAAAATACTAATGGACCCAAAACTGAACCCTGTGGAACCCCGCAGGTTAGGGAAGCAGTGTTAGAGGAGAACCTATCAGTCCTAACAGAAAAGGTCCTTTCTGACAAATTGAAAATGATTGAAAATGTGACGTCATTCCGGGGTAAAACCGCAAAGGATTGTGGGTACGAGTGGCAAGCGGTACTAGCGCATGCAGGCTTTCACATGAAAACAGTCACACAGCAATAAAAAGAAACACAAAAAATGTCAAGAAGCTGTTTTATTATTAAGTGCAATAGCCGGTCACATGACAGCCACAGGAAGCCGACGGGTAAAGAGATCGGTTTTTATCGGATTACGTCCCAGAACACTCCAGCTCACATGTTAGTCTGCTCCAAGCATTCCCACAAAGGTCAGTCTTCTGTTGTAGTTATTACGTAATTTATCATAACATAATTGTTGATGTCTCACATTCTTCACCCAGCATTTCAGTGGCTCCCCTCTGAGCGACGCCTCCGCTGCATTTCCTGCAGGACTGAGAGGAGGAGAGCCACCTTCGTCCCCAAATCCACTCTGCTTTTTAACTCATTTCCCACACCATAAACATAAACTACTCTACACTCTTTTATACTGCCGACACTTTATTTTTATTTATTTTTTGCATTGTTGATTTGTTTTTCACCGAAGCAGCTAATAAAGCATGATGGAATACAATTTTGCCTCTTTCTTGTAAGATTCTATAATAGAATGAAACAATAATGCCAGTTATAAATAAAGACAATAAATTGAATGAATTACGAAACACTTATTTTATTTCTATTAGATCTGAAAATGTTGTGTAACACTACAACCTGAAACGACAAATAGATTGTGTTTATGCCCCTCCCTAGGGCCAGCTCCCCCGCTGACCCCAGTAGGCACCCCCGTCCTCCTGCACCCACCAAGGCAAGGGAGCCCAGGCCGGGGCCTACGGCAGCAGCACCGCCCAGCCCCTCAGGACCCGGGGCAGCCCACCCGACCCCACCGCAGAGGAAACTGTACCCACCCCGACATTCAATCATCTCCCAGACTACACAAGATAATAGACACCCGGGTTAAGTTTATTCTCCACCTCTCCTATGTCTCTCCCCCACCTGCAGAGTGGACTCCTGCAAGGATGGAAGAACCTCCCTGCCAGTTGAAGAGCCCTTTAGTTAGGCCGATGCACCAGAGGCCCCCTGTGCCAGGGCTGAGCCCCGTGCACCCACCCGCCCACAACCTCGGCAACACACCAACAAGGACCGAAGCCCCCAAGGCCCAGCCAGAGCCTTAGCATGGAGGCGAAGCACCCCCAAACCCCAAGCCCCCACGCCTGCCCCGGATCCACTCAGGGGCAGCCAGGCTACCAGGCCAGTAACCTAGGTCCGCTAGCACAGACCCTCCCCCAGCCCTGCTGCACGCAGCCACAAGGAGAACTCCCTCTAAGACGAACCAGAGCCACTAACCAGGTTATGACCACAACCCCTGGGTTAAGCCCTCCAGGGATAACTCCAGGGATGATGTTTGAGCTGATAAATGGTAGGTCTGAAATCTCTAGATTATTGCATAGTGCCTGTTCAACATCTAGCCAGGGCTCATCTAAGAAGGTACGTTTTAACCATCCTGAGATGAACTGAAGCCTGTTGGCTGAGAAATATTGTTGAAAATTAGGCAGAGACATTAATACCTCAATATTTAATATTTCCAGATTGTAGTAGGCCGGGGGAAGAAGAATTATGGAAGGAGCAGTTAATTGGAAGAACTGTAGATTTTTACCAGTTAATTGAATAATTTGAAACTCTTGAAAACCAGTTTATTAGAGTAATTACCTCAGAAAGGTTGGTTTGTGAGTTTTGGAGGAAAAGCAAGAATCATCCGCATAGAGACTGATTTTATGTTTTACATTCTTGCATTTTATGCCCTTAATTGTTGTAGCCTGTCTAATTGCTGCTGCATCACTAACTGGTGGGAGTGGGTTGGTGGGGGAATGATGGACCAAAGTGTCTCTATTGTTGGGGAAGGTGGAGGTGTCAAGGCTGTTTGAGGGTGTTGGCCAACAGCAAGTTGTCAGTGGAGTGGGGCTGTGTGCTTCCTGAAGCGAAAATCTGCAATTTAAAGATGAAAGATGAATTGCTCACAGCTGACCAATGAACATTTGCATGCATGCGTAAGAGTTGCACTGACCCCATTTCACCCAAAGTTTAAAATTCTAGCTGCAAATGTCCATGAAACTGTCTCCCACTGAAATGAGAGCCAGCTCTGTCTTGCAGTATGATTTAAGTTACATTGTGTTAAGTTTGAGGCAGCACGGTGGCATGGTGGTTAGCACTGTTGCCGCACATGTAACCCTGGAGAGTTACTAAGGGTTTTAGTGTGTTATGAGTGATGTTAGTATTTTGAGTTCATTGTTAAGTTTTATTAAGTTAAATTATTTTGTTGAGAATTAATAAAATAGGAGATGTCTATAATGTCCTGATGGTCCTTGAAGTATACAGGGGGAAGTACCGCCTCCTGCCGTTCACTGCGTAGCAGCTACGGATATCAGGAGAGAGGGAGAGGAAGAAAAGTCCGTTTTTTCCAAGTGGAAAGCGTGGTTGTTTTTATTCAGTCAGATTATGGAAATAAACTATCTGGAAATTGTTGTTAACCAGAAAGGAGTTTGTTACTGCTCGGATTCTTCTGGTTGTGCTACAACGCTTCACCATCGCCATTTTGAAGCTCCAGGAGAGCCCATTTTATTGGTTACTTTGGTCAGGTTTTTTTACTTGGGAGTACAGTTCGGTGATGATCCAGTCCAAAGATGGCGAGCCACCCTTTCAGGATCCTTGAGATGATTGTTTTAAGAAGAGAACTAAATTCTTTGGACGAACCGTGAACTGTACAAACTCTACTTAAGTGGTAGGACAGATTTGCACCTCATTCCTCCTTTGCACATCCTGCAAGGAGAATCCTCATTGCTGGACTCACACTTAAGGGTGTCGGCGGACACGAGAGAGAGACTGAGTCAAATCCCCCGGGGTTGTGTGTGTTTTGTTTATTATTTTCCATGACTTGGGCCCAATTTTTCCTTTCATGTACTGTTATTGTTTTCATTGTATGTGAGATTCTTTAATTGTGAATACAAATTGATCAAGCCAAGTTCTCAGAGCGTTTCATTTGTCATCCACTCTGCTCCAGTAGTCGAACCTCAGCTACAGTATTGGCCCAACACACAGGTAACCATTTAAATCTGTATCCCAAGTGTTGAAAGGGGTGTTACACACAGCAAGAAGGTCCTGAATTCAATTCCAATATCAGGCCGGGGTCTTTCTGTGTGGAGTTTGCATGTTCTCCCCGTGTTTGCGTGGGTTCCCTCCGGGCACTCCGGCTTCCTCCCACCGTCCAAAGACATGCAGCTTGTGGGGATAGGTTAATTGGATAATCCAAATTGTCACTAGGTGTGAATGTGCGAATGAATGTGAGTGCGAATGGTTGTCTGTTCCTGTGTGTTGGCCCTGCGACAGACTGGTGACCTGTCCAGGGTGTACCCCGCCTCTCGCCCTATGACAGCACCCCCCGCGACCCTGAAAAGGATAAGCGGAAGCGAATGGATGGAATGGATAGATGTATGTGTTAGGTTTGTCAAACATGTTTACCGCACAGCTCAAAATTCTTCTCAATTTTCCTGGATATTTAGTCTTTTTGTGGTAAATTGCTTGTACCTAAATGTTCTCCCAAAATAGTTGATTCTGTACCATTCACAGAGAGTTGGGGAATGGCTGCAATCCCAGCATTGTAAGATGGTGAATGATGTACCCTTAGGCCCCCTCCTCGATTCAGAGATGGTTCTTCTATTTTCACGTACTTCTTCAGAAGTCACTTGGATGAGTGACGAAATGTTACCTCCAGATGAATAGAATCAACATTTTGGGATTTACTTACGTGGATGACTGACCATGCATCAAGACACTTTAATGTTGCATGTGCAACAGATGTGGTAAAAAGTAATGTTATTGTTAAATTGTATTCTGCTTATAGTTAGTACTTGAAGTGGATTGTCTGTTCAGCAGATGATTTAATGGGTAAATGAATAATTGATCAGGAGTTTCCAGACAAAAATATATATTGCTAAATAAATGTTGTATAAAAATGAAAGAAAATATTTCTGTTGGTTCATTTAAACTGTTCAGACCCCAGATTTATTGGATCATGGAGGTAGTGGACCTCCTGCTACTTTAGTTGGGGACCCCTGCCCTACTATAGTACATACAATCCAACAATCCCTTTGGTGACAACGGGAAGGAAAATCTCCCTTTTAACAGGTGACTGAAAGGTGACTAAGGAAGAAATACTCAATGCATCATGGGAAACCACCCAGCAGCCTACACCTATTACAGCATAACTAAGGGAAGATTCAGGGTCACCTGTCTAGTCATAACTATATGTTTTAGTAAAAGGGAAAGTTTTAAGTCTAATCTTAAAAGTAGACACAGTGTCTGCCTCACCAATCCCAACTGGAAGACAGAGGGGCCTAAAACAACAGAGGGGCTTGGGAAATCTTTTTGTAGCCTAAGCCTGCTTTAAATTTCTCAATAACTTTATCCCTGACCTGTCTGTTGTGTTCTTTGGACTTCATGGTGTTGTTGCTCCCAATATTCTTTTAGACAACCTCTGAGACCGTCACAGAGCAGCTGTATTTGTACTGACATTAGATTACACACAGGTGCACTCTGTTTAGTCATTCGCACTCATCAGGCAACGTCTATGTGCAACTGACTGCACTCAGACCAAAGGGGGCTAAATAATTATGCACACCCCACTTTGCAGTTATTTATTTGTAAAAAATGTTTGGAATCATGTATGATTTTCGTTCCACTTCTCACGTGTGCACCACTTTGTGTTGGTCTTTCACGTGGAATTCCAATAAAACTGATTCATGTTTGTGGCTGTAATGTGACAAAATGTGGGAAAGTTCAAGGGGGCCGATTACGTTTGCAAGACACTGTATTAGCAAAAGACAAGAGTGGGTTTACAGGAAACACTGTTAAATGTTCAGTTTCTATGCCATATGTTAAAACAAGTTCTAGAGTGTGATTAACATGATGGGTGGGTTCTTTTACATTCAAGATCAACAAAAGTGGCCAAGAAAAGATTGAAAAATGTTGCCTGGTCTGATGGGTCTCAATCTCTGCAACATTCAGATTTTAGGGGCAGAATTTGTCTTAAACAACATAAAGCATGGATCCATCCTGCTGTTGGTGTAATAGCGTGGAGATATTTGGTTGGCACAATGTGGGTCCCTTAGTACCAACTGACATCATTTACAGACCACAGCCTACCTGAGTCTCAGTTAGGGCTGGGCGATATATCGAGTTTTTTAAAAATATCGATATATTTTTATACAAGATATAAGATGTGACAATATCCTTTGTATCGATATAGTCTATGTTACATTATAATTATAGTTGTGGAGCCACAAGTTTGCCTCTCTTTCGTCCACTTTTGTCTCTACGCAACGTTACTCAACCTCGCCTCTCTCCTTAACTGAACACAACTCCCCCTCCTCCACCATCGCTTCACCTGCAGGCAGCGACAAGATGGACACGGCAAATCTCCGTTAACGAGTTACTGTGCATCGCCCTGTACAGAGTCAACGTATTAACAAGCTAACCACGCTAACGCCATGCAGCCCAGAGCGGCTGCACAGCCTAAAATCCTTTCATTCTCTTAAAATTTGACAGTGCACCTTTTGTATGAATTCTGGTTGTGCTTGATGACCGCGAACCGATTTTATGTGGAACATGGCACTCAGCAATCTGTCAAAAAATGTTTTAGTACGACTTTGGTAAGCTACGGAGCTGCACCGCTTGATGGATTGTTGGAGCATTAAGGCTACCGAGGAGCCTCGCGCAGTAAACCGTACTCTGCTTCAATGTAATATTACCGTATTGTGTGTGTATAAGGACATAAATGGCATCTGTTATGAAACATGGTTACGAAGATGATTTCAAACTCCAGGCTGTCAGTCACACAGTAGAAGTTGGGAACAGTGCAGCTGTGAAATCTGTCTTTGTTATTATGCTCAGTGTCCGTTGACTTTGAGTGGGTGGCCCCCATAGCCAAACAGTTTGTCCTTGTCCTCCCTGAGTGGAGTTTGTAGCATTTGGAAAGTGTTGGCTGGTATGATGTTCGCTTGTGCTCCAGTGTCCAACTTGAAGGTGAGTTTTATCTTATTTGGTCCCAGTAGTATGTCTGCAAACGGACTGTCTCCATTATCTTCTGCAGCTATGGTGTCTATGAACAGCTCTGGCTCTGAATCGTTAGCCTCTAGTACAGTGTGCACCTCTCTGTGTCCTGTTTTTCTTTCCACGTTGCTCTTAGATCTGCATACTTTTGCAAAGTGGTTGAATTTATTGCATTTCAGACACTGCTTTCCTTTGGCTGGGCAATCAGTTCGTTTGTCGTGATTCCTCCCACATGCCATGCAGGCTTTGTTTTGGTGTCTGAAACTTTCACTTGCTTTGCTGGTTCGTGGTAAGTTTTGTGGTTTTGCGCCTTTGCGACGTATGGCATGCACTTCATGGTTGTCGTTAGTCATAGCTTTTAGCTGTGACTGTGCTAGCTCATAGGAGCGGGCTATGTCTATGGCTTTCTCTAGCGTAAGAGTCCGTCCTTGGCTAAGTAGCTTCTCTCTGACGTGAGGAGAGTTGGTTCCAAAAACTATTCTGTCTCTGACCATTTCTTCACTTTTTTCATAATCACAGTCTTTAACAAGGAGTTTTAGCTCTGTGACGAAGTGCTCAAAAGACTCACCGCTGTCTTGTGTTTTTTCGTGGAATTTGTATCTGGCGAATATAGGGTTAGCTTTCGGCATGAGGTACATTGTGAAGCCGTTGTAATACGTTTGTAGCGCCTTAGCTTCGTCTTCTGTTAGGTTCCACGTATTATTTATATCTCATCCTTTGTCTCCGAGCCACAAAAGTAGAAAGCTGCACTTTTGTTCCTCTGACTTGTCTTTGAGTGGTCCAGAAAACATTAGCTGTTTGAAGCGGTGCCAGGCGTCGGGTAGGTTGGACGAGTCCCAGTCCATTCTCGGGGCTGGTACACCGTAGGCTTCCATTTTCTTCCTTTTTTTATTTTTTATTTTTTCGAGTGGGTCCGCTGAGTTACTCACTCTGACACCATGTTGTGTCTTCACTGCTTATGAAGGAATTGTCTCGGAGTCGTCATATAGATTCTTTTATTCCGTAAATATAGAACAACGCATCCACACCACTGTAAACTGCTAAGCTAGCACATGAACACCAGCTGGCGTACCTATCTACTTCCGGTGATTTCAAAATAAGAGTTAGAACATTACAATGAGTACATATCCATATTTTATATTTCTAAAACGAAAGCTGACACTTGTGAGACTTCATCAGAGGTGTAAGCATCACAGCAGATGCCTTTGTGTCAAAGTAACTGAGGATAAAACAGAAAAAAAATGAAGGAGATTTTCCTGGTCTGAGTATAAAAATATTCTGCAGTGGATCAAACACGAAAGAAAACCATGAATCAACATATGAACATTACCTGATGCTGCTGAAGTGAAGCAGAGCAAAGTTACAGAGGGTTTATTAGAGACACAGCTAAACGTTTTGCATAATTTTAAAGTTTACATTTATTCTGTATTGAACAGCAGAAATGAGGTTTTGTTGCTGGAAGGGGAAAAAAGAAACAAACAAACAAAAAAAACAAAAACAAAAAAGAAACAGCGCCTGACAGCGCTGTAAACAACAGTCTTCTTTTGCTGCTGGTTCAGTCAATTATGTTTGGAGAGTGACAAAACCTGCACCTTCAGAATCTAGCGCCAAAAAAGATGTAAACATAAGAGGCGGACCCGCCGACGCATCAGAATCAGTGAGCTGCCGGCTTTCAGCCCCGGCATCTTTGTTTACGTCTTTGTGCAGAATCCGTGTAACTGCTCTCATTTACTGTTTTAGCTGTTTGGTGGTTGTTGAAATTTTCTGAAGTTTAACCTGAGATTCTGGCGTTTCAGGCAAAATTTATTCATATTTAAAAATCGTTTCAGGATTTTAATGGATCAATATCACGTTATCCAACCTAGAATCGATTTTAATCAATAATCAAAACCCTCCCCCAGTGAAATGCAGTCGTGGAACAAACTGTCATTATTTTTCAACACAGTCTTCTTTGGTGACATCTGCTGGTCAAAATATGAAGCGCAGCTTGAATGGAAAACTATAATGAAGCGCTTCATTATGTTTAATATCATGTGACAGTTCTGTCTGATATCGGGCTGCTGTTGTGGTGCTTTGCACATGTATTTTTTGTGTGATTAAAAAAGTTTTGAAATTTGATGAATAAATAATTTTGATGAATATCCTTATGGTGGTAGACTTCCGCAGGCACAAGCATTCTCCACGGCAACCACTGAACATCCAAGGTATGGACATTGAGGCTGTGGACAGCTACAGGTACCTTGGTGTTCATCTGAACAACAGACTGGACTGGACTCATAACTCAGACGCCCTCTACAGGAAAGGGCAGAGCAGGCTGTACCTGCTGTGGAGACTCAGGTCATTTGGAGTGGAGGGCCCACTCCTGAAGACCTTCTATGACTCTGTGGTGGCCTCTGCTATCTTTTATGGTGTGGTCTGCTGGGGCAGCAGCATCTCTGCTGGGGACAGGAAGAGACTGAACAGGCTGATCTGAAGGGCCAGCTCTGTTCTAGGATGCCCCCTAGACCCAGTGGAGGTGGTGAGTGACAGGAGAATGGCGGCTAAGCTGTCATCCCTGTTGGACAACATCTCCCACCCCATGCAGGAGACTGTGACAGCACTGAGCAGCTCCTTCAGTGGGAGACTGCGGCACCCACGGTGTGGGACGGAGAGCTTTCGCAGGTCTTTCTTCCCCACTGCTGTCAGACTCCACAACAAAGACTTTAACTGATCAAACACACACATCCACTAATGTGCAATAACACTAATGTGCAATAATCCTTTCTGGCATCATTGTATTTTTACTCAGTTGTATACAGCATTTGTATTCTATTTTTATCTTATTTTATATTTTATTCTATTTTATTCTACTGTATATAGTATTTTATTCTATTCTGTACAGTTGTGTACTGTATTTATTCTTATTGTATTCTAATTTTTGCTTCATAACTTTTGCACTGTCCACTTCCTGCTGCGACAAAACAAATTTCCCACGTGTGGGACTAATAAAGGTTATCTTATCTTATCTTATGTAAACATGTGCTATGGTGTGGTCTCCCTTTGCTTGTGACTTCTTGATGTTTGTAAACATAATAGATATAAAATAAAAACATAGCATACAATAAAATACAACACAGTCATATAACAGGTTGGGAGTATGAGAGTTTTAGACGTGACTGATTATTTGGTGAAACTGTGATATTTTCCTCACTGATAGGTTTATAGCTTGAACCCATCCGCTGGAACGTTGAGGACAATATAATTACACAGCAAAGCAAGACACGAGTAGGCAAAGTTCTTCATGTTACTCATGCATGAGGGAGTCCTGCCTGGAGCCAAGTGTCGTTCCACCACTTGACCTCCGTCAGACTCTCAGCCAGGTCCCCCATAGCACTCCTTTTATTGTGGTTACATGAATATGCATAGGGTCATTAACATATAACATCTTACATAGGTATACATGTGAACAAAGAATACTGTGTGTGTGTGTGTGTGTGTGTGTGTGTGTGTGTGTGTGGGCGTGGTGTTGTCTTCTCCCTCTCCTCCTCCTCCTTCGTTCTGGCCCCTCCCCTTGTCTCTCTCTGCCCCTGCCTTCTCCTTTAGGTCACACCTGCTGCTCATCTGCTCTCGTTACAACCAATTACCCTCAGGGGTGATATAAGCTGGAGTAGAGCAGTGTGGAGGAGGAGGGAGAGGTTTCTGGTGGATTTCCTCTGGGCTGGTCAGAGTGTGCTACTACCCTAGGTGTGGAACAGCCTGCTGCGTGTGACCAGCCTTCTGGTGTGTGGCTCTTTGTGAGTAGTGTTTAACTGAGCAGTGATTGCCCATGAGTGACGGCGGCCTTCATTAGTTTGTGTGGCCTGCCTGGATATTGTTTGCTAGCAGCGTTGCTGTCTCTTTCTGTTGAAGCCTTATTGTTGCTTTCTTTGTTGAAGTGGTCATTACCACTTTGGGTTGACCTCCCTGATTTCTCATTAAAGCAGCGGTGCTGTCTCCTTTTGTTGTTGCCATTTGTATGATTATTGAGGTGTTTGCCTACAATAAAGATCTATTTTATGTTAAATACCTCTGCCTAGCGTTCTTTTCATTCCACCTGGATCTAACTGTTACTGTCCCCCACCCTCATCGCCTAGACTTTTAAGTGGGGACGTAACAAAGTGGGGGCTCGTCCGGGAACGGAATGAAAGGAATTGGGTTGATTGCAAGTGTGAACAGGTGTTTGTGTGCTGTGTGAAGGTCATTTGGCTAGCTGCTGCTCTCCCCGGCTAGCACAGGGGAGTGTCTAGCTGAGCATTTGCTCTTCCTTCGGACACTCGTTTTTTGTTTTGCCTTTTTTATTTTCGGAGCAAACCCGGGTGGGGATTAATTCTCTGTTGGGGGTAGGCTTGTCGGTGCCTGTGGCGCTTGATGATTTGCCTTTAAAGTGGCCTCGAGCCTGGTACGCTCCAGAAGCTAGGACAGGCTAGAGTCTGAGGAGGCAGGACTGGGGGGAGTGTGAGTAGGATTTTTCTTTAATGGTTGACTTGACACAACACATTTCTCTTTCGCCTGTGTGTGTAGTTCTATAGTGAAGGCGTTGTGTGTAGCACTTTAGTGATTTGCTTGTGTTTTGCAGGCCGTTTTGAGTTTTCATGGCCACTTTTGATATTGCTGGGTTTACGGCAGAGCCGTCGCTTGCCCTGCTGGATGTTTGTAGGAAGAGGGATCTGCATGAGCTGGCTACATATTACGGGATCAGTGTCTCCACTGGTCTACACAAAGCCGAGCTGAAAGCCGCTCTGGTGTCCGGGTTGTTGGAGGAGAGGGTGGTTGTACTGCAGGAACCCCTGAGCACACCCGGTCCGGCTGGACCAAGTGTGGCGCCTCACGTTCCAGGCCAGGTTGTAGAACCATCAGTGTCTACACCTATGGACCAGGGGTTGCCCGAGGGGGGGCTAGTGACGCTGCTCCATTTTGATCCACTCTCCATCCAGTCATCTGAGGGTTCTAAGCAGGATGCTAGGCTCAAAATCCGTCTGGCTCGTCTCCAGCTGGAGAAGGAGCAGCGTGAGAGAGAGTTCCAGCTGAAAAGGGAGCTAGAGCTTAGGCGTTTGGATGCGGAACTGGCTAGGGCTAGGGAGGTTGAGCTGATGAAGGTGGAGGCAGAGACGAAGGTCAAGCTGCGACAGCTAGAACTCCAGCAGGCCTCCTCCCCTCCTGTGGTGGCTTCGCTGTCACAGACAGACGTACAGTTTGATGTAGGACGGAATAGTCGTCTGGTCCCTGCATTTCGTGACACTGAGGTGGAGATTTATTTTGAATCGTTTGAGCAGATAGCAACAGCCTTGCGTTGGCCGCGGGATGCGTGGGCCATCCTGCTACAGTGCAAGCTGGTGGGCAAGGCACAGGAAGTTTGTTCCTCGTTGTCCGCTGAATGCAGCTTGGACTACGACAAACTGAAAAGTGCAATCCTGTTGGCCTATGAGCTAGTCCCCGAGGCTTACGGGCAGCGATTTCGGGGGCTGAAAAAGGTGCAGGGTCAATCCTTCCTGGATTTCGCAAGAGAAAAGAGTGTCCTCTTTGATTGGTGGTGTATGGCCTGTAAAGCTGCAGACCTAGCTTCGGTACGGGAATTAATTCTCATTGAGGAGTTCAAAAATTGCGTCACTGAGCGGATGGCGGTATACCTGAACGAGCAGAAGGTCTCTACGTTGCAGCAGACCGCGACCCTGGCTGACGAGTTTGCACTCATCCATAAAACCAAATTAAATGGCTTCGGGGTTCCCATACGTTTGGATCGAGACCCCGGAGCTACCCAGAAATCGCAAGGAGGAGGGGTGTGTTTGTATATAAATCAGAAATGGTGTAAAAATGTGACCGTTCGTAGACAAGTGTGTCTGCCTGACATTGAGCTCCTCTCTGTGTCTTTGAGGCCGTTTTATCTGCCGAGGGAATTCCCACAGATCAACGTCACCGTCGTTTACTGTACATCCACCCCAAAGCGAATCCTAAGAATGCGACTGACACCATCTCCAATGCGATCCACTCTCTACAATCTCTCTCTCCTGAAGCCCCTAATATTGTTCTTGGGGACTTTAATCGCTGCGACTTGAAGAAAACACTGAGCAGTTTTTATCAGTATGTGCACTGTCCCACTCGCTTCAATAAGACTCTGGATTTATGTTATGGCTCCATAAAAGGTGCGTATACAACTGTGGCTGGCCCCGCCCTCGGATCCTCGGATCACAACACGGTGCATCTTCTGCCAGTCTATAAGACTGTACTGAGAAGAGAGAAAGTGAGGAAACACCGCATAAAGGTTTGGAGTGACGATGCCTCTTTAGCCCTGCAGGGCTGCTTTGACTGTACAGACTGGTCGGTGTTTACCGAATCATGTAGAGACATTAATGAACTCACTGACGTTGTCTGCGGATATATATCCTTTTGTAGAGACATGATTATTCCCTCAAAGGTTGTGAATTCTTTCCCTAATAACAAACCATGGTCCTCTAAAGTTCTTACGAGGCTGATTTACGAAAGGAATAAAGCTTTTACTGAAGGGAATACCTTGAAAGTCAGAGAAATTAGGAAGGAGATTAGATCAGAAATTAAAAAAGCTAAAATAAAATACAAGGATAAGGTAGAGGCGGAGATGGGTAGCAATAACTTAAGGGTGGCTTGGGCTGGCATGAAACACATGACTGGTCACTGTCTCAGTGACTGTAATAAGATAAGTCTCCCTGGTTTTAGTTCAGATTTTCAGTTAGCCAATGAGCTGAACAGATTTTATTCGAGATTTAATGATAACTATATTCCAAGGAATACACTTGATTCCTTAATAGAGAGCACCAGAGGCCCCCCAGTTTTGTTCTTTGATGAAAGAAGGGTGGGAAATCTTTTTAAAATGAGTAAGACTAATAAAAGTCCAGGTCCTGATAATATATGTGGCCAGGTGCTTAGAACATGCGCTGAGCAATTATGTGGTATTTTTTTTTTTATCACATCTTTCTTTTATCTCTTCAGCAACAGAAGGTTCCAGAGGTATGGAAAAAATCAATTATTTCTCCAGTTGCTAAGACCACAAAACCTACATCATTAAATGATTTTAGGCCTGTTGCTCTTACATCTTTAGTGATGAAGTCCTTCGAAAAACTTGTCAGGAAGGAGACCCTGCAGCAAGTAGAGAAGCTGATAGATCCACTACAATTTGCATACAGGCCTTGTAGAGGTGTTGATGATGCAGTGGTCACTCTGTTGAACTTCCTTTATCGCCATCTTGATGGCGCCAAAGCTCATGCTCGGCTTTTATTTATTGATTTTTCTTCTGCTTTTAATACTATCCAGCCACATCTTTTAGTGGACAAGCTTCTTAACCAATTTAAACTTAATTTTAATCTCGTTGGTTGGATCTTAGACTTCTTAACTGATAGATCACAGTGTGTGAGAATAAACGGCTGTTTTTCCAAACAGCTGAACTCTTCCACTGGCTCACCACAAGGTTGTTGTCTCTCTCCTCTTTTGTATATTTTGTACACTAATGACTGTCGCAGCACACAGGCCAATAGGCATTTCATCAAATACGCAAATGACACAGTCATTGTAAGCCTCCTTCATGGTGAAGAGGATTCCCATGGGCCTGTTGTGGAGGAGTTTGTTTCATGGTGTGATCAGTCCTTCTTAATGATTAACACCTTGAAAACCAAGGACATGGTTATAGATTTCAGGAAGTCATCCCCTCATCCTGCGCTTACAGTGGTAAATGGTGCAGCCATTGAAATGGTGGATAGTTACAAGTACTTGGGGGTTGTTCTTGATAAGACCCTGTCCTTTGAGTCACATCTTGCTGCTACAGTGAAAAAGGCCCAACAAAGACTGTACTTTTTAAGGAGGTTGAGAGGTTTTAATGTTTCATCTGAAATGATGACTCTCTTTTATAAAAGTTTTATTGAATCTGTTTTAACTTTCTGTATCATTGCTTGGTATGGTAGTATGTCCATGGATAATAAGACCAGACTTAACAATCTGGTTAAAGTGGCGGGCAAGATTTCAGGGAGGTCTCAGGTCCAGCTTGTGGACTTTTATAACAGGCAGGTGCTGAGGAAGGCCACCTCTCTCCTGTTGTGTTCAGATCATCCTCTCTTTAACGATTTTCAACTGCTTCCATCAGGTCGTCGTTATAAAATGACTGCAGTGAAGACAAAGCGACACAAATTGTCGTTTGTACCTAGTGCTATTATCTTAATTAACAACACTAAATTGTAAGTGTTGTTGCCATTGCACATTGCACTTTTTTCGATGGAATATCTAGGTTGTTTTATCAGGCTTATATTATATTATAGTATTTTTTTAATGAGTGTACGTGATGTGTTGGTTGTATGTTTGTTGTTTGTTTTGACATACTGCGAATCAATTTCCCATCAGGGACAATAAAGTTACCATTGACCATTGAGTGTTGTTAAGCATGAGCGACGCGACATACTAGCAAACGCTAGCGGTGCTAGTGGTGAGCAAGACACAAGGAGAGAGGTGCCTGTGCCTCGTCCCAGGTCAGACCGGAAATGTTTCTACTGTTTTAAATCCGGCCATTTAATAGCCGACTGCGAGGCCTACAGGCGGAGACAGCCAGTTTCAACACCACATAAACCAAAAGGGATAGGGCTGATTAAAAACGCTTCTCCTGGTAGCAGACCACTTAGCACTGAAACGCCTGACGAATGTTTTAAACCTTTCATTTTCAAAGGAGCGGTGTCACTCTCTGGTAAGCCTGGAGATGGGCGTACTGTGACCATTCTACGCGACACAGGTGGTTCACAGTCCCTCATACTGGCTAGTGCACTTGCCTTTGATGAAAAGACCGCCAGCGGCACTGATGTTATTGTTAGGGGCGTTGGAATGACTTATGTGCCAGCCCCCCTCCATCAAATTTGGGTGCAGAGTGACCTAGTAAGTGGCATTTTTCCTGTAGCTGTGTGTCCTTGTTTCCCGATTGATGGTGTGGACTTCATAATGGGCAATGACATTGCAGGCGGGAAGGTTTATCCTGCCCCAGTGGTCACAAAGACCCCTGACCCAAGCCCCTTGCCAGATGTTTTAAACCGGCAGCACCCGGATGTATTTCCCGTAGGTGTTCTTACCCGGTCACAGGCCCATCGGCAGGGAGAAGTGGTTGACTTGTCAGGGTCAGTGGTCGGCTCTATGCTGGGGATGGATGTGATGCCCTCTGAGGAGGGGGAGGTGGGTCCTGATGCCAAGGAACTCGCTCAAGAAGTGGCTGAGCCAGCTCCTGAACCCGCAGCCCCCCCTCTCCTCACACGGGAGGCCATTATTATCGCTCAGAAAGCAGACCCATCGTTAACCAAATGTTTTGCTGCCGTGATGAGAGTGATCATCTGACAGGAGACAGGAAGCAGACATTTGTTGTATGTGATGGATTGCTAATGCGCAGGTGGACTTCAAAGCCAGGGGAGGACTGGAGTGTAGTCCAACAGATAGTGGTCCTGGCTAGTTTGCGTCAGCACGTGCTACAATTAGCCCATGACCATTCATGGTCAGGACATTTGTGGATAACTAAAACATATGACCGTATTCTGCAGCACTTCTTCTGGCCGGCGATGAAGGCAGATGTTGCGAAGTATTGTAATACTTGTCATACGTGTCAACTGGTGGGCAAACCAAATCAAACTGTGCCCCCCGCCCCACTATGTCCAATACCTGCTGTTGGTGAGCCATTCGAGCATGTTTTGGTCGATTGTGTTGGTCCGTTGCCAAGAACACGAGCAGGCAATCAGTTTTTGTTGACCATAATGTGTTTGTCCACGCGGTTCCCTGAAGCAATTCCTCTGCGGAGGGTCACCACTGCAAACATCACTAAGGCGCTAATCAAGTTTTTCACCACCTTTGTTCTTCCAAAAACAGTGCAAACAGACCAGGGAACTAATTTCTTATCTCGAGCATTTAAACAGACTTTAGCTTCCCTGGGCGTCTCTCATTCTGTGTCTAGTGCTTATCACCCAGAGTCGCAGGGTGCACTTGAGCGTTGGCACCAAACACTTAAGGCCATGCTAAAAAAGTACTGCCATGACACGGGCAGAAGCTGGGATGAGGGTGTCCCCTTTGTACTGTTCGCAATACGCAATGTTAAGCAGGAGTCCTTAGGGTTCAGCCCAGCTACACTTGTGTTTGGCCGCGAGGTGCGGGGCCCGCTAAAGATGTTGAAAGAGAGGTTCCTTAGTGGGGGTGTTCCAAAAACTAACGTGGCAGATTTTGTGAAGACATGTAAGGATTGTTGGCAACGTGCTACCTCATTAGCGAAAGAGGCCCTGTGTACTGCCCAGGCATGCATGAAGACGTGGCATGACAGAAAGGCTGTGAAAAGGCATTTTCAGGCTGGGGACAAGGTTTTAGTGTTGCTACCGGTGCCTGGTTCTGCTCTTACGGCCCGTTTTGCGGGACCGTACGTCATAGTGAGGAAAGTGTCTGAGACGGATTATGTTCTCAGTACCCCAGAGCGCAGGAGGAAAACACGCCTGTGCCACATCTGGGGCGATCGTGGCTCAAGAGTTGGGAGTTCGCCTTGTAATCGGAAGGTTGCTGGTTCGAGCCCCGGCTCGGACAGTCTCGGTCGTTGTGTCCTTGGGCAAGACACTTCACCCGTTGCCTACTGGTGGTGGTCAGAGGGCCCAGTGGCGCCAGTGTCCGGCAGCCTCACCTCTGTCAGTGCACCCCAGGGTGGCTGTGGCTACAATGTAGCTTGCCATCACCAGTGTGTGAATGGGTGGATGACTGGATATGTAAAGTGCTTTGGGGTCCTTAGGGACTAGTAAAGCGCTATATAAATACAGGCCATTTACCATTTACATCAACATGTTAAAACCCTACCATGATAGGGAAACCCATGAGACTGTTGCCAGTGTGGCAACCTCCAGCTCTGTCTCTGCCACCGTGCTGAGTGTAGAGGCCAATGCTGACGACGGTCTGCATATACTTTCTGAGGGACAACAGTGTAGACGGTTGGCGAATTCAGCTTACTTAGCCGAAGTAACGGCCCACTTGTCTCATCTGTCCCCTTCACAATGCGAAGATGTGCTTAATCTACTGCACTCCTACCCCTTTCTCTTTGGTGATGTGCCCTCGCGTACTAATGTTTGTGAACATGATATCGATGTTGGGGACGCAACCCCAATCAAACGGCACGCGTACCGCTGCCCTATGGGAAAGCGCGAGGTGATGAGGAAGGAGGTCAGTTATCTAGCAGAGAATGGTTTGGTGAGACAGAGTCACAGCCCTTGGAGCTCTCCATGTTTACTTACGCCCCAATCTGGTGGCTGATGCACTCTCACGCAGTGCATAGTGATGAGTTTCTTCTGTGTTTTGTATAGTGTGGATATAGGGTGGGGGGAATGTTACATCCTGGGAGGCTGTGGGAGTGTGTGGGCGTGGTGTTGTCTTCTCCCTCTCCTCCTCCTCCTTCGTTCTGGCCACTCCCCTTGTCTCTCTCTGCCCCTGCCTTCTCCTTTAGGTCACACCTGCTGCTCATCTGCTCTCGTTACAACCAATTACCCTCAGGGGTGATATAAGCTGGAGAAGAGCAGTGTGGAGGAGGAGGGAGAGGTTTCTGGTGGATTTCCTCTGGGCTGGTCAGAGTGTGCTACTACCCTAGGTGTGGAACAGCCTGCTGCGTGTGACCAGCCTTCTGGTGTGTGGCTCTTTGTGAGTAGTGTTTAACTGAGCAGTGATTGCCCATGAGTGACGGCGGCCTTCATTAGTTTGTGTGGCCTGCCTGGATATTGTTTGCTAGCAGCGTTGCTGTCTCTTTCTGTTGAAGCCTTATTGTTGCTTTCTTTGTTGAAGTGGTCATTACCACTTTGGGTTGACCTCCCTGATTTCTCATTAAAGCAGCGGTGCTGTCTCCTTTTGTTGTTGCCATTTGTATGATTATTGAGGTGTTTGCCTACAATAAAGATCTATTTTATGTTAAATACCTCTGCCTGGCGTTCTTTTCATTCCACCTGGATCTAACTGTTACTGTCCCCCACCCTCATCGCCTAGACTTTTAAGTGGGGACGTAACACCACGTCAACGCGATAAAGCAGGCTAACCCGTGTTAGGATTTACTCGGTGTTAAAGCATTATTGTGGCTTAAACGTGTTAATGCCGACATCGCGACTAACGCGATTAACAATTAAACCAGCGCAGTCTGAGTCAAAATCCCTGATGTTGCTGTTAGCTAATTTTGGGCAATTTGTCCAATGTCTGTCCATTCTGCTGACAGCCCTAAAATAAAAGCAAGGGGTATAAGTGTATTTAGTCGTGTATTTATTTATATGCCTGAAGAAAAAACTTCTTACAGTTTTGATGCCCAAGCTTTCTCAGTACTTGTATCACTCTCTGCAGTCGCCATTACAGAAATGTCACATGTCGTCATTTTGAGTACTAGGCCTTTAACATTTTAAAAGAAGGCATAAATTAGGACTATGAATAAGTCAGCTGTGTTTATGCTGTAAACTACACTACTGCTAGTTCTGCTGCTACTGATGATGATGACAATGATGACGATAATCGTAATACTGTATATGCTTTGGTAATACAGCCAATCAAAACGTACAGGAGAACATGCGAAGGAGACGCATTCCTCCACGGGAGGATGCAGTCTGTCATGTTTCTGCTGGAAGGGACAAACTGGGACTTGATATCCACTACATAAATGCCTTCAAAGGTAAGTTGGTCTTTAGTTTGGATTAGATTTGGAGTTTGTCACTTTGTCTTTTGTCACTCACTTGGTATGCCTATGCAATTCAGGTCGGGGCATTTTCACGACTGTTCCATTCCAAAAAGGAGACTTCCTTTTGGAATACAGAGGTAAACTCATAACAAAAGAAGAATGTGAGCGGAGACACAGAGTTTATCATGACAGCCTGAAGGTGTTCATGTTTGAATTCAAGTTAGATGGAAAACTCTGGTGGTGCGTATTATATCAGTGTAGTTTGATTAAGATTAAATTACACATTGCTTTTGATTTATGAAAAAAAAGCTTCCTAACAAAAACTAGTTAAGCTAATACTTTTTTGCCTAACCCCACAGTGTGGATGTATCTCAAGAAGATGGGTCATTAGGCAGACTTGTCAACGACAACCACATCAGTCCAAGTGCTAAGATGAAAATATTAAATATCAATGGAAAGCCCCATCTATGCTTATTTGCAAGCAGAGACATAAGTCCAGGCGAAGAAATAGACTATAATTATGGTGACTCGGATTGGCTCTGGAGATGCAAGGTATTTCTACAATTGTACTTTTTGGAACTGATAAATTGCATACCGTAAGCCATTTTTACATTTGTACCTACTCAAATTGGCTTAATGTGACTTAGGGCATCTAGTTTTTCACTGAAATTGAGTATCACCTACTGTGCCTGGGGTCCCTATAGCAATGCAGCCGAGCATCCAGTGATATAAATGCCACAGCAAGCATGGACGTCAAGGTGACAAAATGCCTGCTGCTCAGTCTATACTTTAGTGTTCAATTCAGGGATCACGCTGTTAATTTTGGTCGCTATTTCAAACATTTCAGAGTTTCAAAAATGATGGCTTGGATTTTCACGAAGGAGGCGCACTCATAACTTATCGAGTGACACCATTGACCAGCCACCTGGTGGCATTCAGTCTGTCTATGTCAAATTTTCTGATCACTTTGGATCACTTGGAACCTTGGTGCAGTAGTTACTGAAAAACTACATGGTACTATAACCTACTGGAAAAACAGGGGTAGGTACTAATGGAAAACAGGCAATTGTGATGGCTGCCACATCAAAGCCCTCTAAAAGCACTAAAAAAATATCAGCAGGTATGCAGAAATAAAAAAATGGCTTTCGGTTTCTAAATTTTAACAGTGATTGATGTTTAATGTGATTCTACACAGCAAAATCTCCAGTGTTAAATTAACACTGGAGAGTGTCTATAAGGGTCCACACCTCTGAGTGTTAAATACAACACTGAGTGTTAAATTAACACTTTTGACAGTGTTATATGTTTAAAAGTAACCTAGTCAGTTTTGAAGATTAACAATGGCTAACACTGCACAGTGCTGATTTTCTAACACTGGAAAATAACTCAAAATGTTAGAAATATTCCAGTGTTAGAAAATCAGCACTGCTGACTAGGTTACTTTTAAACATTTAACACTGTCAAAAGTGTTAATTTAACACTCAACAGTGTTGTGTGGACCCATATAGACACTCTCTAGTGTTAATTTAACACTGGAGATTTTGCTGTGTAGCCTCTTTAGTTAGATTCATTTTAAATTTTGGCCCTCGAAGATAAATGGGCCCTAGTGACAGTTCGTTGCTGCTACAGGTGATTGTTTTACTCCTTTAGCAATGGCTTAAAAAATAAAGAAATCACACTGACTATTTGTCTCTTAATCATAGGGCCTTAAATTCTCTATACATGACAGTGAATATTTTAAAGACATTAGCTTGAAACTTATCTTTCTCATACAGTTTATTTAATGTTTCAAAAGCCTCTTCAAAAATGCACTGTATTTTCATTTTCTATCTGTTACACACGAAGACTGAGACCAGCCAGATTCAGAAGACTGTGAGCTGCCTAAAGCCGCAACCAAACAGCTTTCCAAACAATGATCTGGACCTGAAACATCCAGAGCCTGAAAGGGTAAATATAATCCAGTGTACCACTTAATGAACTAATAATTTAATCTATCATCATTCTTTATGGATGCTGTGTGTGTGTGTTTGGCAGTCACCTGGGTGTGATGTGATTTACATGGACCGTGGCTTGTAGGTCCTTTTCATTGTTTCAAAGTGCAAGTCTGTATAACATCTGAGTGTGTGTGTGTGTGTGTGTGTGTGTGTGTGTGTGTGTTAACCACCCAAATGTGACTTAGGAGGACCACACTGTTATTGGGGGACTCCGTCAAAGTTTGCTTCATGGTGACATCACTCTGGTTTTAGGAGGGGTCTTCTCGTATTTCTTGACAGTTTGACCTACAGCATGCAGAACTGACTGCATGTGCTTTGTTTCTATGTTGAAATTTTTTGAAACTCAGGCTTGAACATTAAGATAGTACTATACAACTTCTTAACTTGTTTTAGGCACTTTTTACTGCTGTAGTGCATGGGTTCTCTCTGGCTGTGTACTCTGGCTTCTTCCCACAGTCCAAAGATGTAGCTTATGGGGTTAGGTTAACTGGTGATTCAAAACTGCCCTTTGGTGTGAATGCAAATGCTTGTCCTTCCATGTTAGACTGGTGATCTGTCCAGGTTGTACTGCCCTATGGTAGCTGGTATAGGCCCCAAACCTGCTACCCCACAATCCTGATAAGGATAAGTGGAAGAGGATGGATGATTGCAAAGGAATCAGTTGTTAATTATTGTAGCCAGTATTTTTTTGAGTGGAAAGCCCCCCCCCCCCCCACACACACACACACATGCAAATTAAAAACAGAAGCACAGGCCTGCCCAGTACAGTTGCAAGAAGAGCACTTGGTCTAATCTTTGTGCCATCTTTTCTTTGTTGCAGGATCTTGATGAAGAAATGCCTCAGCAAGGCTCAGAAGCCATGCATTCTTCTTCAGTGCAAGATTTTGAAGAGGTAACATTGACCTAGGACAGATTTTAATGAATGTTTCTCATGCACGATGTGTACCTTACGCTATTTGCCGATAGTGAAATGGTTTATTCATCCTCTTGAGTGATGCATTTTTAGTAACTGTCAGATTACTGTTCTTTTGTCTTCATTTTCTATCTGTTACACACGAAGACTGAGACCAGCCAGATTCAGAAGACTGTGAGCTGCCTAAAGCCGCAGCCAAACAGCTTTCCAAACAATGATCTGGACCTGAAACATCCAGAGCCTGAAAGGGTAAATATAATCCAGTGTACCACTTAATGAACTAATAATTTAATCTATCATCATTCTTTATGGATGCTGTGTGTGTGTGTTTGGCAGTCACCTGGGTGTGATGTGATTTACATGGACAAAGTTTATTAGTTGATATCTGCAACTGAATTGAAAACACCTCACCTTTCCAACTGTCCAAAACAAATAAATGTTGCAATATTTTGCTAACAGTTTCACAATCATCGTCTGGTGTGCACAACAATATCATCTTTGGACAAGTGCATTCAGTGTGTGGGACCGGTTTCCTCCCTCAAGTGGCTTGGCTATAAGTGCAAAGGTGAGACATTTAGTGAATAGGTACAGTGTATAGTAAAAAGCATTAATAGAGTTCAACAAGTTAAGACTAGCTGAAATGAACACTGCTCCCTTTTTAATTAATGGGTGGTCACGTCTAATTAAAGAAATGTAGTATTACCTCATTGGTGCAGGACCTTGTAAAAATGGTATACTTGGGATTGTCCTCAATTCCCCATTCCATAACATAAACTGCTCAAAATAATAAAGGGAACACTTAAACAATGCGATGTTACTCCAAGTCAGTCACACTCCTTTGAAATCAAACTGTTCACTTAGGAAGTAACACTGACAACCAGTTTCACATGCTGTTTTGCAAATAGAGTAGACAACAAGTGGAAATTATAGTCAATTCACCATAATAAAGGACTGGTTCTGCAGGTGGTGACCACAGACCACTTCTCAGCACCTATGCTTTCTGGCTGATGTTATGGTCACTTTTGAATGCTGGCGGTGATTTCATTTTAGTGGTAGCATGAGACGGTCTACAACCCACACAAGTGGCTCAGGTAGTGCAGCTCATCTAGCGTAGCACATCAATGTGAGCTGTGGCAAGAAGGTTTGCTGTGTCTGTTAGTGTAGTGTCCAGAGCATGGAGGTGCTACCTGGATGTGGAGTAGGCCATAAGAGGGCAACAACCCAGCAGCAGGACCGCTACCTCCACCTTTGTGCAAGGAGGAACAAGAGGAGCCCTGCAAAATGACCTCAAACAGGCCACAAATGGTCAGAAACTGACTTCATGAGGGTGGCTTGAGGGTCCAGCGTCCACAGGTGGGGATTGAGCTTGCAGCCCAACACCATGCAGGATGCTTGGCATTTGCCAGAAAACACAAAGTTTGGCAACTTCGGCACGGGCACCCTATGCTCCTCACAGCTGAAAGGAGGTTCAAACTGAGCACGTGACAGTCTGGAGATGTCGTCGTGGGGAACGTTCTGCTGCCTGCAACATCCTCCAGCATGATCATATTGGCAGTGGGTCAGTAATGGTGAGGGGTGGCATTTCTGTACCTGCCAGAGAGCCTGACTGTCATTGGGTAACAAGATGAGGTCCTCGGACCCTTTGTGAGACCACATGCTGGTGCGTTTGGCCCTGGGGTCCACCTAATGCGAGACGACACTGGACCTCATGTGGCTGGAGTATGTCAGCAGTTCCTCCATGACAAAGGCATTGATGCTATGGACTGGCCCGCCTGTTCCCCAGACCTGAATCCAATTGAGCACATCTGGGACATCATGTCTCACTCCATCCACCACAAACTGTCCAGGGGTTGGCAGATGCTTTAGTCCAGGTCTTGGAGGAGATCCTTCAGGAGACCATCCGCCACCTCATCCCGAGCATGCCCAGGCATTGTAGGGAAGTCATACAGGCATCTGGAGGCCACACACATTCAACTACACACTTTCATGCCATTCAACTACCTAAAGAACAAAGTATTTAATAAGAATAATTCCTTCATTCACATCTGGGATGTCCTTTTTTTGGGGGGGGGGGGGGGGGATTAGCAGTGTATGTGTAGTCATTAAAATATCCTTAAGTGTGAACAGTTTGGGGTTTTTTTTTTTTCAGCATCTGACATTACTGCAATGCTTTGACAAAAAACTACTTCACTTAAATAGAACTGCAAAGCTAAATTAAGTCTATCAAAATGTGTTTCAGTTTGTTTAGGGGTCTGGCACAAATCTTGCCTTGCAAAATTGGCAAATCAGAATTGCCACCAGTCAACACAGGTGTGTATCCCATTCATATTTGGCTTGACTTTGTTTTTCAGTTTATTTTTTTACCTGTCTAAAGTATTGATCAATTAAAATAACTTTTGTTCTTACATTCCAGAAAGAAGAAATTTCTGAATATTCAGGGGAGGATGGATTGCCACATTCAGTTCTGGATCAAATATCAAGCGATGATGATGGCAACCACAGCATATCAGAAGAAGAATATGTGCCAGATTCAGAGTCATATGATGAAGATTCAGATGACGACATCTCATTATTGCCAAGCACATCAAAAGGTCTGCTATGCCAAAATGACATCTCCAGAGCGCATGAACAATCAGATTCAACGAATTTAATCCACAACTTGACAAAGGACAAGCCACAAGATAAAAGTGAGCTTTGCAAAACTGAATCAGAAAAAATGACTTTAAGTAAAAGAAATTACTGCTATTTTTGTGGCAAACCACAAGCTAAAATTTCCCGCCACCTGAAAACACACAAAACGGCTCCTGATGTTGTGCATGCATTTTCCCTGCCTAGAGACTCAAACGAGCGTAAAAGTCTGTTAGAGAAATTGAGAAATAAGGGAAATTTTAAGCATAATGCTGCAGTTTTGCATGGTGGAGTGGGACCACTGAAAGTGAAGAGAAGACCCAAGATTAAAGCAGTAGAGGGAAAGTTTGCTCATTGCTTTTATTGTCAAGGGATGTATGTTCGCAAGGATCTTTGGAGACATGTCCGCAGATGTCCGAACAAACCAAAAGATGACACGGATAAAGAACCTGGAAGAACCAAAGTACTCGGCCTGGCTTTAACTCTGGAGTCTCAGTGTTATCCGCAGGTGTCAAGTGGAGTCTGGAAGGTTCTTGCTGTTATGAAACAAGATGAGATTGCCTCAGCTGTGCGAAATGACTTTACTGTTATTCAGTTTGCCCAGTCCCTCTACAATAAACATGGACAAGACCCTACAAAGTATGATTATATACGACAGAAGCTTCGTGAAGCGGGACGTTTGTTGTTGTGTCTGCGCACAGAATTCTCAGTGCATAACATGGAAGAAGCTATTAAGCCTGCTAATTTCCAGAGAGTTGTGCAAGCAGTAAAGAAAGTTTCAGGTTTTGATGAAGAGACACTGTGATACAAAACTCCAAGCCTTGCGCTGAAACTGGGACATACACTGCATAAAATGTCTGACATTATCCATAATCGTGCCCTCATGACAGAGGATGAAGCCCTAATCAAGTCCACTGATGCGTTCAAGAAGTTGTATGTCTCCAAATGGTCCGAGATGGTGTCTCACCGTGCCTTGAACACATTGAGTGAGGCAAAGTTTAACAAGCCATCAACATTGCCCTTTACAGAAGATGTTCGGATTCTCCATCACTACCTTCAAAAATCTGCAGAAAGTGCCTTTTGCAGCTTGGAGAACGAAGCCACAGCTTAGAATTATGCCCAACTTGCACAAGTTACACTCTCACAAATCATTGTGTTCAACCGAAGACGTTCTGGAGAGGTTTCAAAGATGCGCCTCAAAAGTTTTCTTGAAAGAGACAAAACAGCACTCCACACAGATGTTGCCATGGGGCTCTCAGAAATGGAACAGAGACTAACTATTTCTGTAGAATAGAAATAATGGGAAAAAGGGACAGAAATGTTCCAGTTCTGCTAACACCAAGCATGCTGGATGCTCTGTCACTACTGGTTAGTAGGAGGCCTGACTGTGGTATTTGTGCCACTAATATCTACCTCTTTGCAAGACCCCGTTCAATGAGTCATTACAGAGGAATGGACTCCTTGCGTGTTCATGCACACCAGTGTGGAGCAAAGCAGCCTGAGTATCTAAGATCGACACAGCTCAGAAAACATGTTGACACACTCTCACAAGTCCTTAATTTGAAAAACAACGAACTTGATCAGGTTGCAGATTTCCTGGGTCATAATATACGCGTTCACTGCGAATTCTACAGATTACCAGTTCCCACAACACAGCTGGCCAAGATTTCCAAACTGCTTTTAACACTGGAAAAAGGACATCTTTCCCAGATCCAGGGGAAATCACTGGATGAGATCAAAATAGGTTTGTATTGAAAGGAGCAAATATTAGGGCAGTAGTTGAATATTATGCTTTATCAACAGAATTAAAACCTAAAAGCACAGACCATTCTGTTAAATGTCCATGATTTAAGGTTCTTGAAGTCTATTGTTTCATCACTTTGCAACATATGGCAAACTGCAGAGTGGTGGCAAAAAGTCACTTGGATGAGTGACAAAATGTTTCTCCCACTGAAAACGCTACGTCCAGATTAACAGAATCAACGTTTTGGGATTTACTTACCTGGATGATTGAGCATGCATCAAGAGACTTTTATTCAACTTTTTATTCAGTCTTTTATTCACAGCGGAACACTAAATGTCTCATTTTAGAAATTTGATAAATTTTCAAAGAGAATTTTTGCTCGTTTTGATATTGATGGTAGCAACACATTTCAGAAGTTAGTACAGGGTAGCATCCATTCTTTTAGCAAGCAAATGTTTTTTTGTTTTTTTTGTTTGGTTTTTTGTTTGTTTTAACTACTACTACTTTATATATCTTCCAGAGAAAAATGCTGCTCAATCCCACAATTCCCGAAGAGCTCCCAAAAACATGTGGTCCAAGGCTGAGGTTGCTGCAGTGATGAGGCATTTTAAAGACCACATAAACGAAGGGAAACTAGCCACCAAAAATGAATGCAGTCATTGCAAATTGGTAGAAGATCCGGTGTTGGCAGGAAGAACAGTTCAAAACATAAGAGATTTCTTAAGAAACAGAGGATTAACTGCAAAAAGGCAGGAAAAAAATGAACTAAAATAACTGTTTAGCCAGATGTGGTTTTACATCTTGGTCAGATTGCCAATTGTTGTTAACACTGATGTTCTGTTTAAAGAAAAAAAAAGTTCTTGTTAATTACAGAAGTAGTTTGTATTTCATAATTTTTACATTTAATTTATTTAGGTTTTTTTTTTGACAGGTTATATTTAAAATAAAAAATTATAAATGCATATTTTCTCCCCTTAATATTTACCTTTAAACTATTAAAATTCATTTTAAATGTTTTTAATTTTTCTGTTTTCTATATTTTTATATTTCTGTGGGAAGCGTGGGCATTTTTGTCCATAGATTTCTTTTTTTTATTTATGGTTAAAATTAATGTTCAGATCCAAGAACACTAATAAAATGATGTTCCAGTAATCCTGTGTCCTGTCAGATGTGTATTCATGGTAATGATGAGCTATTTAAATATTACATCATTGTCCCTTTAAAGACCCAATATTGGTTTTTTTGGACCTCATAAAACACATTGTTGTCAAGTGGACAATGTCTCCAGAAAACACAATAGAGTCTGGTTGGTGTGTATCAGTGTATCTAGACTTCTATAGGGAGTGTATGAGGTCTGAAGTGACCCAAATTTTTTTCAAACACTTTAACCTCGCTCCCTTGGCTCTAAGTCCTTTGAAAAGGGTAGTCCACTTAAACCACCACCGGGCGGATTGACGTAGGATAGTCCCTCCATACCACATAGACCCGTGTGTGTGTGTGTATGTGTGTGTGTGTGTGATTTGTGTGAGGTCAAGATGTGACCCTGTGAAGACTCCCCAAAGGCTGGTGCCAGGAGTCTAGGGCTCCATCTGAACAAAAGGCTCTTATACTTAAAGAAATATACGTGTGTTTGCTAAACCATATATCAGCAAGAGAAGATACGACCTCTCCTAGGAGGTGTGTGATCTTATGCTACAGAGACTTGTTACAGGATGAGACATTCTTTCAATCTACAAATGATTATATACTTCTAAGCATATATGAGTAAATATTTCTAAGCATAAATGGCAATGAACAATACAAAACCTAACACTCACCTCCTGTGTTGAGCTCATTGTTTCCTCTGTAGTGACTCAGCTGAGTCCAGATGGCTGAAAATGTTCCTCTGCTCTTCTCCTCCTGTTGATCAGCTGGGACACAAAACAGATCTTTGTTACCTCCACACTGCACCGAAGAGTCAAAGTGTCTCATATGGTCATCTGACAACACAAAGTACAAATTTCACTCTGATTGGTTGTAGAAATCTTGTGAGACGTGTTGTGCTGCAAAGTGAGGAAACTCTCTCACTCACTTATACTTCAGGAGTAACTTTGTGACATTGGCTCTAATATTCTAAGCAGCCCTTTACTATGACAGGGCCAGAATGTCCTATTTGAAGGTTTGGGAGAAGGACCATGTTAAAGGTGGATTGGGGTTCATACACTTTGTTGTGATACAGGTAAGGCTGTAAGAGCCTGAGAAGGTGTCCTGAGTGAACCTCTAAAACCAGTTTTCAGCTAACGACTCTGCTTCAGTCTGGAAAACAGCAACTACAAGTTTAAAGACTCCATCAACAATTCACACCCAGCAACAGCCTGAACAGCTCCTCCTGTGGTTTCCACAAACAGGGACAGACCTGTTACTCCCCCACCCCACACTTTCAACTCCTTCAGCCCCCCACCATTCATAATAACAGGGGCCCATACCTGATCACCACTTCACAAGTCTCTCCAGCCCCCATGATGCCTCTCTCCAAACTCCACCATCCCCCAAAGTTTGATTCTGTTCATCTGGACGTTTTCAGTGGGAGAAATGTTCATCACTCATCCAGGTGACTTCTTCAGTCTCAGCTGACTCCAACCTTATAAACACTACATTTACATAATGACTGAAACTAGCACCACTGAAGGAACAATGGGCTGGGAGGTCAGTTCCTTCATCATTTATATGCAAATTCTCATGAACATTGATCAACAACCAGCTATTTGACAAATGCTGTGATTGCAGCCATTCCCCAAACTGTTCGTGAAAGATACTCATGGTCATTGATCAATGAGCTTTTATCAGTGAAAAGACTTTTCTGCTCCAACTTCTCCCAGCATGCTGAGCTAATGATTAGTTGGTGTTTTTCTCCAAACACTCTCTCACTCTTCTCTCAACGTGTTCACAATAAACTGTGAACAGACACCGAGGAGAGCAGCAGAAGACCTCATTCATACGGTGTACATTTTAGGACATCGTCAGGTCTCAAGAAAAAATTTGTCAGGTATCAGAAAAAAAAACTGTCAGGTCTCAGTTCTCAAGAAAAAAGTTGTGTTACACTCAAAACATGAAGAAGGAACTGATGAAAGTGCAAGAAGAACTTGCAGAAGAGAAAATTGAGGTGAAGGCATTCAAGAAAGACATGACTGGCTCTGCGGTGACCAAGAAAGACTGCAAAGACGCACTTAAAGAAATACGCAAGCACAAAAAGGAAGCTAAAGAGTTCCTCAAACACAAAGTGAAACTGGCCAAACAGCAGTTGAAAGAAAAATTTAAAGATGCCGTGGAGCAGCTCAACAAAACCTTAAAAGAACTGAAGGCAAAAGAAAAAGAAAAGCAAGCCGAGGACAGCAGGGAATTCTGGAGCAGACTGCTGAGAAAGAAGTGACCCAGCAGCATCGAGTTTGAGGACATCAATAGTTTCTTCCTCCTCTCTCCACCTTTCTTTCACCCCATCCTTCTTCTTGGGACGTTTGTTTGTTTTTTAAAAACTCTAATCTAAATACATGTACTGAAATACACAAATAAAATTGCCATTACTTGACCTCATGTTGCCTGCTTCTTTTCTTGTGTGTCTGTGGATGTAAAACAGTAACACACTTTCTGCTCTGTGTCTTTAATTTTAAATAAATGCAATATGTTTTCATTTTAAAATGCAGTGCAAAAAACTTCTGCTCTAAATCTTTTTTTTTAGCAAAAAGCTTTTTTTTTTGCCTGTTGTGGAAGTTTTGCATTTAAATAAAGCCTGCAGACGAGTGGTGAGCGGTAGCTAACATTCTTTAATCAAAACACACAAAGAACAGACAACCAAGCATGATGAAGTCCCTGCATGACCGCGGGACAGACGGTCAGCAGAGTCTCCCTGAGCCTAGCATGGCTCTCAGTTAAATACCTTCTCCAGGAACAAAAGGCAGTACACAGCTGTTTCACACCTTAAGGTTCACACTAACTCCGCCATGGACGGTCCCAAGCCCGGCTGTGAAAGGAGGAGGGTGGTCGCCCTGCCAAGGCGACCAGAACCGATTAATTGGGGAAACTTGGCTCGAAACCAATGGAATCTCAACGATCAGCTTTATCAACCAATGCTACCGCATCCGGGGCAGCCGATGCGCCAGCGCTGGGGACCCAGGGCCATCAATTCCATCGTCTCACGCCCAAGACGCCGATCAACATTGGAGCATGGAATGTCAGAACTGGTCACCATGTTGGGCAGAAGGAGATCATCGCCCGTGAACTTTCAAAACTCAACGTCTCGATAACGGCCCTATCTCCGTCTCCGTCGAAGTGTCGGCCATGGACAAAAAGATGACGTTGTATTACTCGGGCGGCGACAAAAGAGAAGCCGGAGTCGGCTTCATGGTACACCATCGGTTCTCTGCGAGCGTCGTGGCCTTCCAACCTATATCTGACCGTATCGCTGTTCTAACTGTCAACGGTACAATCAAGCTACATATCATCGCGGTCTATGCACCGACCGAAATGAACTCCGACGCAACAAAAGATGATTTCTATGATTGCCTGCAAGACGTCATGGACTCCCTACCTCAAACCGGCATGATCATGATCGCCGGCGACATGAACGCCCACGTCGGAGAAGACCGCACTGGCTGGGAATCGACGATGGGAAAGTTCGGCCATGCAAAAATGAACGACAATGGGCTACGATTGCTGTCATTCGCCGCCACCAACAAACTGGTCCTCTGGAACACGCTATTCCAACACTCGCTCAAGCACCGTCTGACATGGCGCAACCCAAGAGGAAACGACTTAGCGCTACTCGACTATGTGCTCATCAACACCCGGTTCCGATCATCCTTGCAAGATGTCCGGGCGATGCGCGGACCCGACTGCGGCTCTGATCACTATCTTGTCCGTGCCAGAGTGCGCCTGAAGCTCCAACGAGCGAAGAGGCCGACACCCAAGCCGCCCAGGCTGGGCTAGCATCACCTTAACAACAATGACCGCCGTCAAGAATTCCAGATCACATTATCGAACCGCTTCGCCCTACTCCCCCTGAGCGACGATGCCAACAAAGAAGAGCAAACAATATCGGAAGCCATCTTGGACTGCGCCAAGCCGCTGTGCCCACCCGCCCAGCGTCGCACACAACCGTGGATCTCGGACGAGTGTCTCGACTTGGTCGTTGAACGCAAGAAGGCCAAGCTAACCAACTTTGAAAAGTATCGTCAGCTAAACCGTGAGGTGCGGCTGCAGATGAAAGCAGACCGTGAGGCGTACTGGAACAAAGTCACTGAGGAACTTGAAAATACGGCCGAACGACAAGACTACAGGGTGTTGTACCAGACCATACGTAGTCTCAGTGGCAAGTGCAAGATGATGAATGATAACATCAGGAAGGTGGATGGCTCGTTTGTAAAGTCAACTGCGGAGCGCCTGCAATGGTGGAAAGAATACTTCAATGAACTCTACAATCACGATCCGCCCCAAGGTCCGGCTGCAGCGCCGCCCATCATCGACCCTCCTACGGTGCCGATGTCTGATGCAGAACCAACGGTAGAAGAAGTCAAACTCGCAATACATTCGCTAAAGAACAACAAGCCCGCTGGCCCTGATCATGTGGCAGCAGAAGCCCTCAAAGCTGGAGGAGAAGTCTTCGTCATACGTCTACACTCATTATTCAAACTGATCTGGACATCAAATGTGATACCAGCAAATTGGAAGAAGGCGGCTGTCATTCCTATCCTAAAGAAATGCGACAACCGAGAATGTAAAAACTACCGGGGCATCAGCTTACTGTCCATCGTCGGCAAGGTCCTTATGAAAACAATTCAATCACGCCTTCAAAAGCACTGTGAGATGACCAGCCGGGAAGAACAGGCCGGGTTCTGACCCGGACGAGGCTGCAGCAACCTGATCTTCACCCTACGTCGACTCATGGAGGAACGGATCAGATGCGGACGCCGAACAGTCATCATCTTCATTGATTTCAAGTCTGCGTTTGATTGCATCGACCGGCCAGCCTTGTGGAGGGCTTTGGCAGCCGAACACATACCCGTGAAGATCATCGAGCTACTACAAACCGCCTACGATGGCTCGACCAGCCAGGTACGTATTCATGACGAAGTGTCCGAAGAATTCCCCATCATGACAGGGGTCCGGCAGGGCGATGTGGTGTCACCGCTGTTGTTCAACATCGTCATCGATGCGATAATGCGCAAAGCATTCGAGGGCCGCCGCAGAGTCCAAGCCTCGACCGATCAATTTATCACCGATCTAATGTTCGCTGACGATAGCGCCATTTTTGCCGAAGACGACACCGAGGCAACTCACATCCTCTATGACATCGCCCGGCACTCCAAACTGTACGGTCTCAAGGTTAACGCCGAGAAGACCAAAGTCCTGACCCTGCGCTGGTGCGTCTGGAAGAAGAAGAACATCTCACTAGAAAGTGAAAATTTCTGAAGAAATTTTAAGTGTGCCTATGCCGCCGCTAATCAGTGTAGTTTGCCATTCAAACGGCTACAGAGAGCAAAACTCAGCAGAGCAGCCATTCTCCACCATGAACTATGGTAAAACCAAACACCGCTCGCGCCTCACAGATGACAGCTTACAGTTTTGTGTAAAGATGAAGTGACGTCGTACAGCCCCGATTTGTAGACGCTGTGCGCAGAGGTTCATAAGCAGACCCGACAATGTTTGCATGAACACGCTTTGAAGCATTACGTTATGGACCACTTTTCACACATAGTTGCTGTACCCACACAGCTGGCTGTAGCTTTTCATCTCACAGCCCGACACATACAAAAAAGCAAAAAGCAAAGAGAGAGCACAGACTTTACACCTGAGAGGCGTGATTGCAGATGCCGTTGAGGTGGGTCCACCTCCCCTGCAGCGGCACTGCAGACCACGCCCTGCCACACACATCAAACACGTAAAATAAATATTTATGCACTTTTGCATTCACTTTTTGTTTTTTGTTATTTTTACACAGTGTTCTGAATGATTAACAATGGTCTACAGCAGGGGTGTCAAACTCAAATACACAGTGGGCCAAAATTCAAAACTGGAACAAAGTCGCGGGCTAACATTAATATTTATTGAAAAAAAAAAATCTTCCCCCAGATATAAGAATGAATCTTTTCTTATGGACTCAAACACGTTTTGCTGGAAAACTGAATATGGAACAAGCAAAGCTTAATACTAAACAATATATATATTAGCTGTATAATACCAGTAGGCCAGCTCTAATAGTAATTTGGTATGGCTTCGCGGGCCAAATGTAATTAGGCTGCGGGCCAAATTTGGCCCACGGGCCAGAGTTTGACACCTATGGTCTACAGCCAATCTTGTGTATTATTTTACAAACTTTGGTTGTAAGATTCAGATAACTATTTAATAAAAGCTAAATATTTTATATGAGAGTAAGAAAGAAAAGTATATCTTTGTGTCCCCCTCTCCCTGTTAATGCCCTACCTGGCCCCAGGTAGTTCAATTCAACCAGGCGTTCAATTTGTGGCTCGGACCGTGCTATGATGTTTCTTCGGGCTACGAAGTGAGCATCCAACCTCCTTTTAACGGTCTCATAATCGCTTGCCTCTTCGGGAGTCAGGTGCAGGGATACCAATATTTCCTCTGCCTCCTCGCCCATAGTGTAGATAAGGGCGTTCACTTGATTTTCGTCCGCTTGCGGGGTGACTTGAAACTGACTCATGACGTCTCTTTTCGCGCAGCTCCTCTCTGGCCGACCTTTAACCTGGCACCGACGCCGAAACCTTACACTTATGCCCAACTAACGTTTCCAGTTGTCTTCTGACACCATGTTCCGTTATTTGAGGTTATGGATGTTATTTGACTGGAGGCATAACTGACAGACACACGAGACGCGCCATTACTCCAATGAGTGTCCTGTATTATTTTTCATCCCCCCCCCACAACAACAACCCAGCAGAAACGTTCCTACTGTTTAACATTTAGCTGATACTACAAGTAACAGCGCCCACAGCTGTATAGAAACTCCGTCGTGCTAGCTAGCACGCAGTACGAGTTATCGTTAGCCACCACCGGTCGATCGGTGGCGAGCGATCGTGGTTGAAAGGAGAGACGCCTTACTGAAAAGGTGTTTTTTAGCGAAGGGTCGCTAGCCGGCGGCTAGCTAGCCGGCTAGCAGCAACATCGTGAGAAATCTCTTGCTAATATGGGATGTTTTGACAAAACGAGCAGATATTTAACGTTTACACACCTACATTCTCACCTGAAAATATCTTAAAAGTTTACTTTGTGACCTAGAAACACGAATAAGAGGAATATATTAAACCAAGTGGCAGCCGCCATTGTTTGACTCTGGGATATGGAGTTTGCAAAGTTTCACTTTCAACTCCCATTCATTTCAATGGGCAAAAACTTGCATTAAAATATTCATATTTAAAAAACTATAGAAGTAATAAACACCAAAAGTCATAGCACACCATTCCTGATCCAGCCGCACAAAATGATATAACATATATGAAGCTTGTGTCAAAACTGTGGGATGAGTTACGTGTGAAAATTTCAGGCTGAAAAAGGAAAATAATAATAACTAGAAAGATTTGCATTTCCTGCGAAAATGCAGTGTGGATGCTTTAAAGCTGAAGCTGTATGCAAAAACTAGCTGAAAAAGCTGAAAAGTTGCAGAAATTGTAAAAACTTTGCAGAAGCAAAGGAACTTTGCTAAAATGGAATAACTTAGCAGAACTGCAATATCTTAGAGGAAACATAATACTTGGCAGAAATACAATAGCATAGCAGAACTTGGCAGAAATATTGTAACTTACCAGAAACATGATAACTTCTCAAAAATACAAGAATTTAGGAGAAATAGTATAAGATAACAGAAAGAATATATTTAGCCAAAAATACTTAAGCATTACAGAAACACTATGATTTAGAAAAATAGTACAACAGAGCAGAAATACTGTGATTTACCAGAGACACTGTGATGAACTATGAATATTGTAATTTTAAATCAATACTATGTTTTAGCACAAATACTATAATTTGACAGAAATACTATATTTAGCACAAATCTTATAAAATAGCAGAAATAGTATGATTTAGCACAATAGTAATAAGTTAAACAGAAAAATTGGAAAAGCAAAATGGACAGCTGAAAAAATGCTGAACATGCTAAGGGTCCCTCAAATATACTTGTTAAATGAAAAAAATTGGCAAAAAAAAATATAACAGCCACAAAATCACAAATATGGACACATATGGAAACACACATGCACAGAGAGACACACACACAAGATCCAATTCAGTCAACCAGTCTAAATATATTGAATTTGAATCTTACAATGAGATCATCCCATAAAAAGGCTTCCTCTCTCTCTCTCTCTCTCTCTCTCTCTCTCTCTCTCTCACACACACACACACACACACACACACACACACACACACACACACACACACACACACACAGAGAAGTAAGTTTCTAGCTCAGTCAAGCAGCCTTGGAGCTGCTGAATTTGAATCCACCAATCAGAGAGCCTGTGCACTTTTTCCCGCCAAAACAGGTGCATGCAGCACAGAGAGACACAGGATTTTTGCAGTCTATTTCTCATAATGACGACTCCCCTCAAACAAATGACCATGATTTCCTAACCGTAGGGGCTAGAACGGTCATTCTTACACCGTTTTGTTCAGAAGAGATGGGGGAATCTTAAAGTGTTGACAATTTATCATTAAAATATGAATTATTAAAGATAATTGACTTCTAATGCACCATAACTGAGTAGAGCAAAGCAAAAACTGCCTTGACTTGCCCTCAAACAACGCTTTCTAACTCTAAATCTATTTGGAGTATCAATATCATTCTTTCACTGTAAGAGACAGCAGGCTTTGGTGAACAATCATGGAAATTTTCAGGTCTCTGTGGAAATCCATTAAAAAGATATGACGAAAGAAAAAAGTGGTTCATTTCCAGAGTTTGAAATCTGAAGAAATCTGAGCGAAGGACGAATTTCCTACCCTCAAACAAGTCTAACTCATTTCAGAACGGTAATAGGTGAGAAAATAATTCTTGAATTGTGAGCGTCAGGAGTGTCTGAAGATATACTGGGACAAGCCTCATGTCTTAACTTTGCTTCGTTAAGGAGATATGACGATTCGAATATGCCTCTCATTACAGAAATCAAGCGGTGATTTTGAACAAGCTCTCCATTGACTTTCTATGGAGAGTTTTGCGACTTTGTGTTGGTCTGAGGAGATTTGCCAAAATTCTATAAATCCCACAACAATGATAGTGACATTTTCGGAAACCCAGCAAAAATACCTACGTTTTGATGTATAATTTGTGGAAGTTGAGTGAAGATTGAGCAAGTAGCAAGAAGTTGTTCGGACATGAAGAGAAGACTGCAAAACCTTCAGTGGCAGACTGGAAGCCAAGTGCATAGCAACCATAACAACGCATGTATTTTGTGAAAAATCACAATTTTGCAACTGAAAACTTTAAGAGGCATAAAGGTAAAACGGTAAAAGATTTGAAAAAGCTGAATCATACCTGAATAGCCCAATAATTTGAGAACATTTTAAAGTTTGAATGGTTGTTCTACGTGAAAATATGAGGAAGTAGTTAAGTTTCAAAAACAAGCAAATTTTAGCAGAATTGCAGAAGTTTCCCATTCATTTCAATGGGACAAATTAAGCTTAATATTTTAAAAAGTATAATAGTGAAAAATACCAAAAGACATAGCAGGAATTAGCAGAAATAGCAGAATATTTTAAAATTTGAACGGTGAAAATCGGCTGAAAATTGCGGAAGTAGTTAAGTGCCAAAAAGAGTACGGAAGTCCCAAGAGGAACTCAATAGTGTGGATGCTTAAAGCATCCACACAATAATAACTAGAAAAATTTGCATTTCCTGCGAAAATGCAGTGTGGATGCTTAAAGCTGAAGCTGTATGCAAAAAGTAGCTGAAAAAGCTGAAAAGTTGCAGAAATTGTAAAAACTTTGCAGAAGCAAAAGAAGTTTGCTAAAATGGAATAACTTAGCAGAACTGCAATATCTTAGAGGAAACATAATACTTGGCAGAGATACAATAGCATAGCAGAATTTAGCAGAAATATTGTAACTTACCAGAAACATGATAACTTCTCAAAAATACAAGAATTTAGGAGAAATAGTATAAGATAACAGAAAGAATATATTTAGCCAAAAATACTTAAACATTACAGAAACACTATGATTTAGAAAAATAGTACAACAGAGCAGAAATATTGTGATTTACCAGAGACACTGTGATGAACTATGAATATTGTAATTTTAAATTAAGACTATGTTTTAGCACAAATATTATAATTTGGCAGAAATACTATAATTTAGCAGAAATACTATATTAAGCACAAATCCTATAAAAAGCAGAAATGGTATGATTAAGCATAAATACTACATTTAGTAGAAATACTTTGTTTTAGCACAAATCCCATAAAAAGCAGAAATACTGTACTATGATTTAGTAGAAAAACTATAATTAATCAGAAATACTAAATTTAGCAGAAATACTATATTAAGCACAAATCCTATGAAAAGCAGAAATAATATGATTAAGCATAAATACTACATTTAGCAGAAATACTATATTAAGCACAAATCTTATAAAAAGCAGAAATACTATATTAAGCACAAATCCTATAAAAGCAGAAATAGTATATTAAGTACAAATCTTATAAAATAGCAGAAATAGTATGATTTAGCACAATAGTAATAAGTTAAACAGAAAAATTGGAAAAGCAAAATGGACAGCTGAAAAAATGCTGAACATGCTGAGGGTCCCTCAAATATACTTGTTAAATGACAAAAATCTGAAAAAAAATTTATGACAGCCACACAATTACAAATATGTACACATGAGGAAACACACATGCACAGAGAGACACACACAAGATCCAATTCAGTCAACCAGTCTAACTATATTCAATTTAAATCCTACAATGACATGCTGCCAAATAAGGGCAGGGTCCTCTCTCTCCCACTAAACACACACACACACACACACACACACACACACACACACACACACACACACACACACACACACACACACACACACAGACAGACACAGAGGGAGAGAGCTGCCGAATTTAAATCCACCAATCAGAGTGGCTGTTTACGTTTTCCCGCCAAAACAGGTGCATCTTTTTACACACGCAGCACAGAGAGGCACAGGATTATTGCAGCCTATTTCTCATAGTGAGGACTCCCCACAAACAAATGACCATAATTTCCTAACCGTAGGGGCTAGAACGGTCATTCTTAAACCGTTTTGTTCAGAAGAGATGGGGGAATCTTCCAGTGTTAACAATTTATCATTAAAATGTGAATTTTTAGAGATATACGACATGGATGACTTGTTGACTTAGAAGCCACGAATTCCCCAATATGCAAATTTGAATGCCTGAGGCCACATATATGATTGGCTGCCTGGGAAGCCGTGCAGGCCCTGATTTGTGGATTTGAATTCCTCAGCCCTCAGATATGATTGGCTGGCTTAGAAGCCATGAAGGCCCCAATATGCAAATTTGAATGCCTCAGGACACATATATGATTGGCTGGGAAACCGTGCAGGCCCTGATTTGAAAATTTGAATGTCTAAGTCCTCACAGAGGATTGGCTGCCTGGGCACCTGGCAGAAATATATAGAAATACTATGATTAAGCATAAATACTACATTTAGTAGAAATACTATGTTTTAGCACAAATACTATAAAAAGCATAAATACTATAATTTAGCAGAAATACTATATTAAGCACAAATCCTATAAAAAGCAGAAATACTATATTAGGCACAAATCCTATAAAAAGCAGAAATACTATATTAAGCACAAATCCTATTAAAAGCAGAAATAGTATGATTTAGCACAATAGTAATAAGTTAAACAGAAAAATCGGAAAAGCAAAATGGACAGCTGAAAAAATGCTGAACATGCTGAGGGTCCCTCAAATATACTTGTTAAATGAAAAAAATCAGCAAAAAAATATATAAAAGCCACACAATCAGAAATATGTACACATAAGGAAACACACATGCACAGAGAGACACACACACAAGATCCAATTCAGTCAACCAGTCTAAATATATTGAATTTGAAGCTTAGAATGAGGTCATCCCATTAAAAGCCTTTCTCTCTCTCTCTCTCTCTGTCTGTCACACACACACACACACACACACACACACACACACACACACACACACACACAGGGAGAGAGAAGTAAGTTTCTAGGTCAGCCTGGGAGCTGCTGAATTTGAATCCACCAATCAGAGAGCCTGTGTACTTTTTCCCGCCAAAACAGGTGCTTCTGTTTACACACACAGCACAGAGAGGCACAGGATTATTGCAGCCTATTTCTCATAGTGAGGACTCCCCACAAACAAATGACCATAATTTCCTAACCGTAGGGGCTAGAACGGTCATTCTTACACCGTTTTGTTCAGAAGAGATGGGGGAATCTTCCAGTGTTAACAATTTATCATTAAAATGTGAATTTTTAGAGATATACGACATGGATGACTTGTTGACTTAGAAGCCACGAATTCCCCAATATGCAAATTTGAATGCCTGAGGCCACATATATGATTGGCTGCCTGGGAAGCCGTGCAGGCCCTGATTTGTGGATTTGAATTCCTCAGCCCTCAGATATGATTGGCTGGCTTAGAAGCCATGAAGGCCCCAATATGCAAATTTGAATGCCTCAGGACACATATATGATTGGCTGGGAAACCGTGCAGGCCCTGATTTGAAAATTTGAATGTCTAAGTCCTCACAGAGGATTGGCTGCCTGGGGACCTGGCAGAAATATATAGAAATACTATGATTAAGCATAAATACTACATTTAGTAGAAATACTATGTTTTAGCACAAATACTATAAAAAGCAGAAATATTATAATCTCCCAGAAATACTATATTAAGCACAAATCCTATAAAAAGCAGAAATAGGATGATTAAGCATAAACACTACATTTAGTAGAAATACTATGTTTGAGCAAAAATCCTATAAAAAGCAGAAATACTGTAATTTAGCAGAAATACTATATTAGGCACAAATCCCATAAAAAGCAGAAATAGTATGATTAAGCATAAATACTACATTTAGTAGAAATACTATGTTTTAGCACAAATAGTATAAAAAGCAGAAATACTGTAATTTAGCAGAAATACTATATTAGGCACAAATCTTATAAAATAGCAGAAATATTATGATTTAGCACAATAGTAATAAGTTAAACAGAAAAATTGGAAAAGCAAAATGGACAGCTGAAAAAATGATGAACATGCTGAGGGTCCCTCAAATATACTTGTTAAATGAAAAAATCAGCAAAAAAATGCACAGGGAGAGAGAAGTAAGTTTCTAGGTCAGCCTGGGAGCTGCTGAATTTGAATCCACCAATCAGAGAGCCTGTGTACTTTTTCCCGCCAAAACATGTGCCTCTTTTTACACACGCAGCACAGAGAGGCACAGGATTATTGCAGCCTATTTCTCATAGTGAGGACTCCCCTCAAACAAATGACCATAATTTCCAAACCGTAGGGGCTAGAGCGGTCATTCGGTAAGAGACAGCAGGCTTTGGTGAACAATCATGGAAATTTTCAGGTCTCTGTGGAAATCCAACAAAAAGTTATGATGAGAGAAAAAAGTGGTTCATTTCCACAGTTTGAAATCTGAAGAAATCTGAGCGAAGGACGAATTTCCTACCCTCAAACAAGTCCAACTCATTTCAGAACGGTAATAGGTGAGAAAGAAATTCTTGAATTGTGAGCGTCAGGAGTGTCTGAAGATATACCGGGACAAGCCTCATGTCTTAACTTTGCTTCGTTAAGGAGATATGACGATTCGAATATGCCTCTCATTACAGAAATCCAGCGATGATTTTGAACAAGCTCTCCATTGACTTTATATGGAGAGTTTTGAGACCTTGTGTTGGTCTGAGGAGATTTGCCAAAATTCTATAAATCCCACAACAATGATAGTGACATTTTCTGAAAGCCAGTAAAAATACCTACGTTTTGATGTATAATTTGTGGAAGTTGAGTGAAAATTGAGCAAGTAGCAAGAAGTTGTTCGGACATGAAGTGAAAATTGCAAAACCTTCAGTGGCACACTGGAAGCCAAGATCATAGCAACCATAACAACGCATGTATTTTGTGAAAAATCACAATTTTGCAACTCAAAACTTTAAGAGGCATAAAAGTAAAACGGTAAAAGATTTGAAATAGCTGAATCATACCTGAATAGCCCAATAATTTGTGAACATTTTAAAGTTTGAATGGTTGTTCTAGGCGAAAGTATGAGGAAGTAGTTAAGTTTCAAAAACAAGCAAAATTTAGCAGAATTTTGGAAGTTTTCCATTCATTTCAATGGGACAAATTAAAGGAAAAAAGCCTAATATTTTAAAAAGTATAATAGCAAAAAATAGCAAAAATCATAGCGATCATTAGCAGAAATAGCAGAATAGTTTAAAATTTGAACGGTGAAAATAGCATAAAAATTGTGGAAGTAGTTAAGTGCCAAAGAAAGCACAAAAAGTGGCAACTAGAATAATAATAATAATATAGAATAAAGAGAAACAGGAACTCAATAGTGTGGATGCTTAAAGCATCCACACAATAACTAGAAAGCGAAAATTTCTGAAGAAATTTTAAGTGTGCCTATGCCGCCGCTAATCAGTATAGTTTGCCATTCAAACGGCCACAGAGAGCAAAACTCAGCAGAGCAGCCATTCTCCACCATGAACTATGGTAAAACCAAACACCGCTCGCGCCTCACAGATGACAGCTTACGGTTTTGTGTAAAGATGAGGTGACTTCGTACAGCCCCAATTTGTAGACGCTGTGCGCAGAGGTTCATAAGCAGACCCGACAATGTTTGCATGAACACACTTTGAAGCATTACGTTATGGACCACTTTTCACACATAGTTGCTGTACCCACACAGCCGGCTGTAGCTTTTCATCTCATAGCCCGACACATACACAAAAAAAAAAAAAAAAGCAGAGAGAGCACAGACTTTACACCTGAGAGGCGTGATTGCAGATGCCGCTGAGGTGGGTCCACCTCCCCTGCAGCGGCACTGCAGACCACGCCCTGCCACACACATCAAACACGTAAAATAAATATTTATGCACTTTTCATTCACTTTTTGTTTTTTGTTATTTTTACACAGTGTTCTGAATGATTAACAATGGTCTACAGCCAATCTTGTGTATTATTATACAAACTTTGGTTGTAAGATTCAGATAACTATTTAATAAAAGCTAAATATTTTATATGAGAGTAAGAAAGAAAAGTATATCTTTGTCTCATACTCTCATCAGACAATACATGAACCTCTCAATAAACAAAATATATGCTCGGCTTAAATGACAAACCGCTATTTTACACAGTGGAACACTTATTTTTAAACAAAACCAATGCAGTTCGCCACTGACAGTGCTTACCTTTGCACATCACAGTAAACACTGAACCAAGATGGTGCCCACGCGAACGAGAAATCTGAACTACGGTGTCCTGCAGAGGACAAATGGTCAAAATTGCTAAAATTTACAACATATATGCAGCTCAACAGCGACACCTTGTGACTTATTCCAGTCACTACCTTACATATACATAACGTCTTACCTGACATTCAGTTCACCGGACACTCATACTGAATCACCAGCCCATATAAATGAAAAATAAGTCCAGCAGCCAACCAAGAGTCATCACGAAAGACTAGGGGTGACACGACAGCGTGAGCGGGCCTGGGTGTCAGCCAGCCCAGCCTGGGTGTCAGCCAGCCCGACCTGGGTGGCAGCCAAGCCGCGCTAGCCAGCTAGCCGGCTAGCTGCCATGCGGCGGTGAAACGAGAGCGTGAGCCGGCCTGGGTATCAGTCAGCCCGGCCTAGGTGTCAGCCAAGCCGCCCTAGCCAGCTAGCTGCCATGCGGCGCTAGCAGTAACATCGTGAGAGATATGGGACTTCTTGATAAAATATGGGACTTCTTCATAAAATATGGGACTTCTTGATAAAACGAGCAGATATTTGAAGTTTACACCCCTACATTCTCGCCTGAAAATAGGGGAGGCTGTCATAAAGTTCAACATCAGTAACTTAGCGCGCACAGCTGTATAGAAACTCCGTCGTGCTAGCTAGCACGCAGTACAGTTATTGTAACTGTCAGCACAACGAAAATAAACTACACCTAAACTCGGTTTATATCTGACCCAAATAGAGTGCAGTTAATAACGTCTTACCTGAAATTCAGTTCACCAGCCGCCTGCTTCTCCTGCATTTGGGTTTCCCTTATCCACGATTGAGCTCCGCGTTAGCCACCACCGGTCGATCGGTGTTTCTTTCCCCGCATACGAGGGGAAGAGACATATACCGGTGGCTAACGCGGAGCTAGCTAGCCACCGGTATATGAACAACTCAGTTATTTTTTCCACATCGACCAGCATCATCGGCCCATATAAACGAAAAATAAGTCCAGCTAAGACAAAGACTGTTTGCGGAGCGATCAGGGGTGAAAGGAGTTAGAGACGCCTCACTGAAAGCCAAGCCTGGGTGCTTTTGAGTGAAGCGGCGCTAGCCGGCTAGCTAGCCAACATCGTGAAAAATCTCTTGCTAATATGGGATGTTTTGACAAAACGAGCAGATATTTGACGTTTACACACCTACATTCTCGCCTGAAAATATCTTAAAAGTTTACTTTGTGACCTAGAAACACGAATAAGAGGAATATATTAAACGAAGTAGCAGCCGCCATTGTTTGACTCTGGGATATGGAATTTGCACCAAGCATACACCCTTGCCATTACCGTAACTATTCAATGCTTTGCGCAACCTTAAGAATTCCAATGGTTCCTGAAAGCACCGACGCTGTGCGCGCCGTTGATATTGTCGTCATTACGGTAATCCAAATACGGGGACATACCACTAGAGGGAGCCAACACACCACAAATTAACTTGAAACATAAGTGAAACTTAAGTTCCCATTCATTTCAATGGGCAAAAACTTGCATTAAAATATTCATATTTAAAAAACTATAGAAGTAATAAACACCAAAAGTCATAGCACACCATTCCTGATCCAGCCGCACAAAATGATATAACATATGTGAACCTTGTCTCAAAACTGTGGGGCGAGTTACGCGCGGAAATTTCAGGCTGAAAAAGGAAAATAATAATAAGAATAATAAGAATAATAAATCCGAGCAATAGTAATAAGTGTGCCTTTTGGCATAGGCACACTTAATAAGAATAATAAATCCGAGCAATAGTAATAAGTGTGCCTTTTGGCATAGGCACACTTAATAAATCCGAGCAATAGTAATAAGTGTGCCTTTTGGCATAGGCACACTTAATAATAAATCCGAGCAATAGTAATAAGTGTGCCTTTTGGCATAGGCACACTTAATAAGAATAATAAGAATAATAAGAATAATAAATCCGAGCAATAGTAATAAGTGTGCCTTTTGGCATAGGCACACTTAATAAGAATAATAAGAATAATAAGAATAATAAATCCGAGCAATAGTAATAAGTGTGCCTTTTGGCATAGGCACACTTAATTAGCGACAAAGATCCGCCTTTACCGAACCCTGATCCTGCTCGTTCTACTTTACAGTGCAGAGACGTGGACAATGCTCAAACACGACCTGAGCAAGCTCGAAGTTTTCCAAATGCGTTGCCTTAGATGCATGCTCGGGGTTTCCCTTCGCGACCGTCATTCGAATGACACCATCCTCACCAGCTGCGGCAGCCAACCGACGATCGGCGACCTAATCCAGCGCCGTCGACTCCGTTGGTTTGGCCACATTTGTCAAATGGACCCGAGCCGCTACCCCCATGGCCTACTCTGGTTGACCCGCCCCACCGATTGGAGGGTGCATCGAAATGCACCAAAGAAGACATGGATGAAACAAATCCAGGATGATTTGAAGGCCCTTCGACTTGACCTCGAGCAGGCAAGAATCATCGCCTTAGATCGAAAAGCGTGGAAGATAATCGTTGGTCAAGCAAGAGAACCTGCGGCACCTACAGCAGCGTACTGGTTGCGCGGCAGACCACCGCCGCTGGTCGCCCGCTAAGGATAAGAAGAAGGTTCACACCCCCTTGCTACCTCCCAGAGTCCTCAAAGAGACAAAAGACTCTTCCTGTGGAGCTGTCTGCTTCCCCCAACTTCCTTACTAGACCCCAACCATTTGTCTTACTGTATGAGTGTGAGACATGTTAAAATCCAGTGGCACCAAGGTATCATACAATAAAATAATGTGATTAATACATAAGTAAAAGAAGTTCCTATACATGCCCCTTCCTGATTTCTTATGTTTTAACATGTTTGTTACACTTACATGTTTCCAATTTCAAATGTTAACACAGATGTTCAGAGTAAATACAGATTGTAGTTTTTTAAATGATGATTTCATTTAGTTTGGGGAAACAGCTCCAACTTTACCTCATGTAGAAAAAGTCATTTCCTTCTAAACCTAATAAGTGGTTTTGTCATCTAGCAAGAACTGTAATCAAGCATTTGCAATAACTAATAAAAAAAAGCACTTGGGACAATTGTGTTGGTGACAGCTTTTGTTATAATATCAATAATATTTATATGAATATGGGATACTGTTACATGTTTGTATAGACTTTTGTGAAATATGGAGACACTCCTGGCATTATATGAGCAAAGTGAGACTCATTTTTTAGGGTTGGTGGAGATGAGTGTGAAGATCCAAACAATCCCTGTCAGTGATGGAGAAGCTTTGATGAAATATTTGGTAAAAAGTTCACCAGCATGAAGGAAATGAAGTTTCAAACTTTCCTTAGGAGGAGCCCAGCACGCCTGCTTAAAGAAAAGTGAGTGTGGCAATGTGGATGCTTGCAGCGACTGCTGTATAGAGGCCATCCTGCTACACATGAAACACATCAGAGTCATAACTGTTATTTTAGTCACGTGTTTGTTTATTATCCTTATTGTTTTATCTGGGACTGTTTGCAGACATCTCAGAGAGAGGAGACACCAGCATCTGAACAGAGACTCAAACCAGCAACCTGCAGCTCCCTGCTTGGCTGCTCCAGTTTTCTCCTCACTCATGTTGCCCACCAGTGATTTCTAGCTGCCCACCCACACAGCAGGCTAGAATATGCGCTGAGCCTCAGCACCCAATACTTGGACATGTTTTCTTTATTAAACAATGAACCAGACCCCAAAAAGTAAACAGCTGTTATTGCTAGGCAACGGGAGCAGCATTTGGTGATGCAGCACCTGACATTCCCGACCATGTGGGCGGAGCATGCATGGAATGGAATGTTTAGTAGAACTGTGCAACACAAGCACTTAGTTACAGCATGTTTCATTGTATCCAGACACAGCTAGAGACACATCTACAGCAGCATCTCTGTGCAGGACAAACGACAGTTGACGAAGAAACATCGAAAACTTCACTTCACTCCTCTACAATACGTTGGCTCCTTTGTTTAAAAGGCCAAAATGAATCGAGGGAGAACGAGAAGAGGATCGGCGAGTGATTCACCATACAATACAGTACAGCTGATTAACCTGCAAGAAGAATTTCAAATGATACAGGCTGAAAATGTCAAATTAAAAGAAGAGGCAGAAGAATCAAGAGGAGAAGCTAAAAATTTACAGTTTGAAACTGAAGTTTCAGCCTCCCTGGGAAAGTCTATGCCAGGGTGCTGGAAAGGAGAGTTCATCCGCTAGTCGAACCTCGGATACAGGAGGAACAATGCGGTTTTCGTCTTGGTCGCGGAACACTGGACCAGCTCTTTATCCTCTCGAGGATACTTGAGGGTGCATTGGAGTTTGCCCAACCAGTCTACATGTGTTTTGTGGACTTGGAGAAGGCATTCGACCGTGTCCCTCGGGGTGTCCTGTGGGAGGTGTTGCGGGAGTATGGGGTGTCTGGCCCATTCGATCCCTATACAACCGTTGCAAGAGCTTGTTTCGCATTGCCGGCAATAAGTCTGACTCGTTCCCGGTGGGTGATGGGCTTCGCCAGGGATGCCCTTTGTCTCCGGTTCTGTTCATAATTTTTATGGATAGGATTTCTAGGTGCAGCCGAGTAGCAGAGGGCTTTCGCTTTGGTGGCCTCAGAATCTCATCTCTGATTTTTGCGGATGATGTGGTTCTGTTGGCTTCATCGGGTGAGGGCCTCCAGCTCGCACTGGAACGGTTCGCAGCCGAGTGTGAAGCAGCAGGAATGAGGATCAGCACCTCCAAATCTGAGGCCATGGTTCCCAGCCGGAAAAGGGTGGAGTGCCCACTCCGGGTCGGGGATGAGTTCCTGCCCCAAGTGGAGGAGTTCAAGTATCTCGGGGTCTTGTTCGCGAGTGATGGGAGAAGGGAGCCGGAGATCGACAGACGGATTGGGGCTGCAGCTGCAGTAATGCGGACGCTGCACCGGTCCGTCGTGGTGAAGAGGGAGCTGAGTGTAAAAGCGAAGCTCTCAATTTACCGGTCGATCTACGTCCCTACCCTCACCTATGGCCACAAGCTGTGGGTAGTGACCGAAAGAACGAGATCGCGGATACAAGCGGCAGAAATGAGCTTCCTCCGAAGGGTGGCTGGCCTCTCCCTTAGAGATAGGGTGAGAAGTTCGGCCATCCGGGAGGGGCTCAGAGTAGAGCACCTGCTGCTCCACATCGAAAGGAGCCAGCTGAGGTGGTTCGGGCATCTGACAAGGATGCCCCCTGGGCGCCTCCTGGGTGAGGTGTTCCAGGCATGTCCCACCAGGAGGAGGCCCCGGGGCAGACCCAGGACACGCTGGAGAGATTATATCTCTCAGCTGGCCTGGGAACGCCTGGTATTCCCCCAGATAAGCTGGAGGAGGTGGCTGGGGAGAGGGAGGTCTGGGCCTCTTTGCTTAGGCTGCTGCCCCCGCGACCCGGCCTCGGATAAAGCGGATGAAGATGGATGGATGGATGGATGAAACTGAAGTAGTATTCCAGGAATTACTGCATGTGGGTCTCAAACTTAAAGGAGAGAAAATGGGAAAACAACAGTGTCATGATTCGAATTTGAGGAAGAGACAAACGACTGCATGGTCCTCAGTAGATGTCAAAATAGTGGTTTTTTATTATACATATGTACATATGGGGAAGATGAGCATCACAAGCCTTTTAGAGCTGATCTCCCCCGAACAACCCTATCACAAGGCTTTTATTGCAATGATGACGTCAAGACACATGATAAGTATCAGTCAGTTCTCAGAACTCAGGAAGTTCCCCTTACAGTGGGGCAAAAAAGTATTTAGTCAGCCACTGATTGTGCAAGTTCCCCCACTTAAAATGATGACAGAGGTCAGTAATTTGCACCAGAGGTACACTTCAACTGTGAGAGACAGAATGTGAAAAAAAATCCATGAATTCACATGGTAGGATTTGTAAAGAATTTATTCGTAAATCAGGGTGGAAAATAAGTATTTGGTCACCTCAAACAAGGAAAATCTCTGGCTCTCACAGACCTGTAACGTCTTCTGTAAGAAGCTTTTCTGTCCCCCACTCGTTACCTGTATGAATGGCAGCTGTTTGAACTCATCATCCGTATAAAAGACACCTGTCCACAGCCTCAAACAGTCAGACTCCAAACTCCGCCATGGCCAAGACCAAAGAGCTTTCGAAGGACACCAGGAAAAGTATTGTAGACCTGCACCAGACTGGGAAGAGTGAATCTACAATAGGCAAGCAGCTTGGTGTGAAAAAATCAACTGTGGGAGCAATCATCAGAAAATGGAAGACATACAAGACCACTGATAATCTCCCTCGATCTGGGGCTCCACGCAAGATCTCATCCAGTGGGGTCAAAATGATCATGAGAACGGTGAGCAAAGATCCCAGAACCACACGGGGGGACCTGGTGAATGACCTGCAGAGAGCTGGGACCAAAGTAACAAAGGTCACCATCAGTAACACACTACAACGGCAGGGAATCAAATCCCACAGTGCCAGACGTGTTCCGCTGCTGAAGCCAGTTCATGTCCAGGCCCGTCTGAAGTTTGCCAGAGAGCACATGGATGATACAGCAGAGGATTGGGAGAATGTCATGTGGTCAGATGAAACCAAAGTAGAACTTTTTGGTATAAACTCAACTCGCCGTGTTTGGAGGAAGAAGAATACTGAGTTGCATCCCAAGAACACCATACCTACTGTGAAGCAAGGGGGTGGAAACATCATGCTATGGGGCTGTTTTTCTGCCAAGGGGACAGGACGACTGATCCGCGTTAAGGACAGAATGAATGGGGCCATGTATCGTGAGATTTTGAGCCAAAACCTCCTTCCATCAGTGAGAACTTTGAAGATGAAACGAGGCTGGGTCTTCCAACATGACAATGATCCAAAACACACCGCCCGGGCAACAAAGGAGTGGCTCCGTAAGAAGCATTTGAAAGTCCTGGAGTGGCCTAGCCAGTCTCCAGACCTCAACCCCATAGAAAATCTGTGGCGGGAGTTGAAAGCCCGTGTTGCTCGGCGACAGCCCCAAAACATCACTGCTCTCGAGAAGATCTGCATGGAGGAATGGGCCAAAATACCAGCTACTGTGTGTGCAAACCTGGTAAAGACCTATAGTAAACGTTTGACCTCTGTTATTGCCAACAAAGGTTATGTTACAAAGTATTGAGTTGTATTTTTGTTATTGACCAAATACTTATTTTCCACCCTGATTTACGAATAAATTCTTTACAAATCCTACCATGTGGATTCATGGATTTTTTTTTTTCACATTCTGTCTCTCACAGTTGAAGTGTACCTCTGGTGCAAATTACTGACCTCTGTCATCATTTTAGGTGGGGGAACTTGCACAATCGGTGGCTGACTAAATACTTTTTTGCCCCACTGTATATGGCCTCCAGATGTTTCCACTCAGTCCAGCACTCAGAGAAAACCAGGGTGTGTGGCGTGTATATCTATTCGTGTCGATTGTGAGTGTGTGTGTGTGTCAAACAGGGAGCATGTCCTGAGACGCCCTCACAGTTCTCCATAAGTGTGTTTGTGAACGTGCGTGTTTTACATAACTACGTGCATGTTGTTATTCGCCTGAATATGTCCAAGTGACTGGAACAGGCCCTGCTGGACCCACCAGATCGAGAGGTGTAAATACACTAATGGACAACAGCTTAAGCAGATAGAAAGAATAATACAGACCAACAATAGACTGAATTAAAGTGATGATAATCTATATACATTAATATCTTGCTCAGATTAACAAGGACATAATTAAACCTGGAATGCAGGATTCTTCTATAACCATAAATGATAAACCATAAGTGATGCAAAAGCAATAATACTAAGTGTGAATAACACCACAGAGACACTGAAATAATATTCCACCTGATAATCCCTCCTCTTGGCCTTGAAAAAGGCCAACATTCTCCAGGTGTGTCTCATCAATATACCTATAAGAGTAACAAAAGGAAACATGGCAGACATAAACACCCTTCCATTGCCCAAAAACAGACGTCATCCAATCCTCCAGCGCCGTGTTCACACCTGAATGTACATGCATTGTTAAAGTGTTTTTCATCACGTCCGTCGCAAATTCAAGACATGTGTAAATATTTCGTTTAGGCGTGGATCGACGTGTTTACGTACGTTTGTCAATTTGCGGATATAAACCTGATAAGGTGGTGCAGTTACCTGTGTCCACAGCCTCTCTAGTTAATTTCAAAATGCACTGATAACCCCAGTCATCCTCTGGATACAGAGCCGCAGGCTCAGTAAACAGACGAGGCCTGAGAATAGCACAAGCAACACAATCATCTACTTGCTCTCCCTTAGCAATTTGAGCCATCCCATCCGGCGACTCAATCAATTTGGACTCTCGAGCAGGTAGACCTCTGCGTCTGGGCAATTCACCCGTCTGTCAAAAAACAAACAAACATGTAATAACACTCATACATGTCAACACCCCCTTTATTTTCCAATTTCCCCACAACCCAGCTGTCCTTTTAGCTTCAGACTCGAGTTTCAGCCTGTCACGCTTCAGGCCTCCTTGCCACCTCCTCTTGGAGTGAAGAAACGCCCTCAGATTCTTCTTTCTTCAACTCGCCCAGGTGGACTACTGAGTGAGCCAGCCACGTTGCAGAGGATTATCCTGCCTCTGTTTACCACCCGTGTTGTGACTTGGAATGCGCCCTTTCCCTGAGCTCCCCTCTGCTCATTCACCTTGAGACCACTGGAAGCAGAGCTATTACTTCCGGAGCTTGGCACGCTCCCTCCATCCTTCCGGTTTTCACGTTCCAATGCTGCTGAAGGTTTGAGGCAGAGCAGGTTACTCCTCTCCATCCCCTGGAAGCTCAGTAGCACAGCTCTCGGTGCCATTTCCGCTCACGTCTCATCCACGCACTCCTCGAGACCTCATTGTTCTGGTGTCTACTCCTTTCTCTGCAAGAGACAGAAGCCAACCCATCTCCCTCGCTGGCTCTCCTAACCTAATGTTGTTGACTTTATGTATTCCAATCCTATGCTATGCCTATGTGTGTAAGAGTGCATGCATTTAACCCTCTGCACTTGAAGTCAATACCTCCAATATATCAATCCGATCCGTTGTCGGATGAAGCTTTTGACCTTGAGAGACTAAGTGCCAGCTCCTTATAAGCACATTTGCAGTGTGTGTGTATAAAAGTGAACAACAGACATCAAAACAAATTGGGCATTCTTAATTCTAACTTCCATTTAAATGTAGTACTCAGTTTCTGATCATCTAATTATGCTTCTCACTGGTTCTCTAAATTGTCTAGAAACCTTTAATTTTGCCATACCTAAATTATTAAAACACAAACGAAATCATAGACCCTTTATATAGCTTGTTGCCTTTATGAGCACAATTCTATAATGAGCAACAACCTGCAATCTGTACCAAAAATCTTCATGGTTACCCCTGCAATTAAAGATCAGATGCATTTTATATCCGTTTTAATTCTTCCTTATCTAAAACCGCCTCAGTTTCAGGTTAGTTTTGATTAGTCTCAATTAATAGTTCTAGTTGTATTTGCAATCTCCCCACTGAAAACTGCACAAGAACATTACACATCCCCTCTAAAACACTCTCCCGCCAACCTGTAACCCTGTGTAAAAAACATTAGTCAGCAGTTACATGTTAAGCTCCTTTAACTCCCAATTCACCTAAAAAGCAAATCTGTTAAATCAAACAGCTTATTTACAACCACCTGTACATCATAGAGTAATAAAAGATTCAGCACAACAGACAAGTATCATGTTCAGGTTTTCTCCGATCATTAAATCACTATTATTGCCGCAATTTGTTTTATTCACACTTGGGCAATGTTACTCCACTTGTTTATCACTAAGAGCCCCCTAATGGCCAGTTAGTGAGCTCTACGTCAAACTGTCCCCAAATTTGTTATTTGTTATTATTACTTGTTTTATTATTATTCTTTGTTTTCATGTCACTTGTCGGTTTTCTACTGCACCCTCCTCACGCGTCCTTACCAAAGCAAAGCAAACATTAGCAGCACACTGACCGCAGTCAGCCATCCACATTCCAGAGGTGCTATAAAAAGAAAACATTAAGAACTGTAACGCTGTAGAGAAGAAAATGTAAATGCTAACACTGCGCAGTTACCTCTGTAAGCAACACACGACACAAAAATGGCAATTAAAAGTTCACTCATCCTCGAATATTTTGTCATCCTTCTACTCCTGTAAAAAGAAACACACATAAATTCATCCACCCTCTTGTTCTATCTAGGTGGAGGTTAACCTTGAGTCGTAGTCAAGTCTTGTCATCCTTTACCAGTCAGTCCGTTTGTTTTTATTTCCAGTCTTTCATCCATTCATTCATTCATTCTTTTCTTTGCTGATAGTGGAAACCATCGCCGCATTTAGATTTCCGCCCTCAGCAAGATGACATCATCTCAAAAAGAAAAACAAGAACTTGAGATCGGATTACCTCGCTGAATCCTTTTTTAGGCAGGGACTCTCATTTCTAATTGTCCCCATAAGTGTTTCCTCCAGAGCCCATTTCAATGCGGAGAAACTCACTTACAACAATCTTCTTGCCGACGTGTAATGCTTGTAATTTCCGATGTGCAGATCTGCTTAAAGAAAAGATTCAGAAACAAAAATCAGTGCACTGTTCAAAATATAGAACAAAATAAAATGAAAGATAACAAAAACAAAAATGCAGACGCCCGGGTCTTAGGACTTGTCACTGAATATTCCTCCTATCAATAAAAAGCCAAACCTAAACCTACACAGAGTCAAATCAACACCACCTCAACCTTTTCATATTCATAAACCTAGATATTTTGCGTTCGTGAAACAAAATTGAACCGTTTCCATATTAAGTAATTTGAGCTCTTGAAATGTTTTAGTTCTCTTAATTCTGCCTGTTTATCTCAACACTTATTCAATAACTTTTATTCAACTGCTACTTGGTCACTCAAATCTTACCTGTTCAAATTGCCTAGGGTTCACCAAAGTCTAGATCCCAGTTATCATGAAACTTGAACGGGTCTACAATGATTTACTTACAATAATATAGAATCATCACTCAACCTAGCTCTACTACTGGCACTGCGTGACTTTTCTCACACTGGAAACCAGAATTTAGTACATATCTTTAATACCTCAGGCAATCGTGGTCAAAGGCTGCCCCCCCCTTTCTCTTCTTCTTTGTCCGTGTGTTCCTCCTTTTATTAAATCTCCATCACAATGATGTGGCGCTCTGAAATAAGACTCACACTGTTAATTCATCTTTTTCACTCTGCACCACTGCTCAGGCTGTTTTCTTTTCTTCTTTTTTAGTGTACAGCAAACAATTAAGTTGAGGCCTTAAGCCCCAGATATCTCACACAGGCATCGTTTTCATACCCAAACCGCTCCTGAGTCTGCTCCCCAGACCACACAAATGCCCTCTGGGCTTATTATTGTAGCAGATTCTGTATTTGAATTTGTTGTGTGCAGCATTAAGCCTTTGTCAGTAAAGCATTCTTCATTGCAGCAGCTGGAGCATTGTGTGTCACTTCTTAGTGAATTTAATCAACATTTTGATTTTGGTGCATGGGTGTGTATCAGTTTTCACTCACTCAACGAGTGCATAAGTGTTCATGTGTGTGTTTCTCTTCATTCTAAGTCGGCGCATGCAGAAGTGTGTGTTTGTGTGTTGGTGTATGTTTGTGTTCATCACCTTCCTGTTCTGTTGTTTAGGTAAACCAGCGGCCTGAAGCCTGCCCTGGGGTCCTGCCCTCCTCTTTGGGTCTGTTTGCATCCGTTGTTGCAGCTGCCTGCATCTTCTCCTTGTAACTTGACCCTTTTGCTTCTGTAGCTCCTACAGGGCTTGCTCCTGCTGTTGGAGCTTTGCGTCAGGTCTGGCGACCTCCTGCTCTAGCAAGCTTCCGCCTGATTTCAAGTCCTGTACGTGAAACTCCAAGTCTGACTGATGAGTTCAATTAGCAGCCAGCTCCTCCGGAGCCATGCTCAATTTCTGTTCTGATGCCTTGAGCTCTTACTGAGGGCAAAAACCTCAGAGTCTTTTCCTTCCACGTCAGATTGGAGTCTATTGATGTTGTCCTTACTTTGGTCCACGGCCTTCTGCAGCTCTGCTGTTCGGCTCTTCTCAGAGGTCAGCATTCTTTTGCTCACCCTCCCTTTTCCTCCGGGCTTAATGCGCGTCTCGTCACAGCTCTGTCAGCTGAAGCTTTAGCATTCTCCATCTCCGCTGCATGAGATTGCTTTCTGCAGCACTGTTGACATCCTCAAGTTGTTGTTGTGAGTCCAGCTGCTGTGGCCTTCAGGGGTCAAAGGGTCAAAGATGGTAGCGGAGAGGGCAACGATGGTAGAGGGGAGGGTAGGAGTCCAGGTCAGCTTCGGCTTTCAGAAAAAACAAAAACAAAACAACCACAGGCGAACAGGAAAATGATGTTGTGTTGTAAAACAATGATGATGTTGGCTGTGTTATCCAGAGAGGGGAGAAACAACGGGGCCTCCTCACCCCCCCTTTTTGTTTTTTCTCACCATATAATCAACTCATAACCCCCCAAGTTGGCAGGACAACACAGGTACGTGTTAAAATTCTTACAATCATGCCTAAAAACCTAAAAAGGAATTTTCTGTCATTCAGTAATCATTTGTCTTAAGCAATCAACAAAAACATGTCACAATTTGACTCCTTTAACCACTAAATTTGTCATGTCATCACTGGATGGTCAGACCAGTGTCTTTTCTTTCGAAGTTAAGCTGTTGTCCTGCAACCCAGAGAGTTAATTTGTCAGTAGTGGATAAACTATATCATTTAAAAACAGGTGTATGTTAAGTGTCGCTACTTTAACCTTGCTTGTACGTGCACATGTATGTAAGCTGTTTCTTCATTGCATGTGTGGGTGCGTCTGTATGTGGGTTAATTTAACTTTTTCTCAAACGAGGCATTTCTCTAACACGCACCTGTGTCTGTTCCACACACTTCTCATACCTTTATCTGGTTGTGTGTGGTTTTATTTGTTTCAGTCATTTACCAGGAACATCTTTTCCTTTTCTCCATGTCTTCCGCCAGAGGTTAACACTGGTGAGATCCAGGAACACAGCACCAGGAGCAGTTCAGCGAGAAAAACTTGCCTAAAACTTCATTCTCTCTTTTTCCCGGGTGGGGTGGGGACAACTCTGGTGTCCAGCCGTGAATTTTTGAGCCAAAGCTTGGCTTGTCTCCTGCTGCCATACTCAGGTTTCCACGTTAAGAAAAAACCACCTGTATGAAGACACTAAACATACATTTAGTATTTGTATAAACATAACTGCCTATATTATTGAACTGAACCAAGGGTCAGTTGAAGACCTTATAAATCCTGCTTCATTTCCTTTTTTTTTTTTTTTTTTTTTTTTGGCCTGTCCCGTTTGGCTCTTTTGCCATCAGAATTGTTGTCTAAAGGCAAAGAAAGATGCCCAACGGATTTACTTTACCAAACTGACCATCCCAGCCTTGCCGTAATGGTCCATTTGATTCACCTTTTATTGTTTATTTTATTTTCACTTACTGAATACGGGACAGACTTGACTGGGGGAAAGAAGGGGAGAAAGAAAGAGGGAAAGAGAAACAGCTGAGAAGAGGGACGGGGGAGAAGGGCAAAAGACAAAAACCAACAGAACGGGCAGAGAAAAAAAATGCATATATCAATCACCTGGATGCTGAGAAAGAAAAAAGAAAGCAAGCAGAAGAGAACAAGAGTAATAGAATAAACAACATCACAATGATATATGGGAATATGACAGTAAATACTAAATGTTAAACATTATTGTGCAGCACATAAGATCAACAGAACACAGTGTGCTTTGAGGTAGGAGCCAAAAAGGGTGTAGTTTGTGGGTGTGATCACCCGTGTGTACACCTGTGAGCATGGACGCGCTTGTTTTTTGTTTTTTAAAAGGTTCCTTCATGTAATAATCTGCTAGAGGGTGTGGGGGGGGCCACAGCCCCGTCCTCCAGGGCGTGAAGCAGGTGTGGAGGAGATCAAAACTCCAGACATCCAGAGGCCCCCAGAACACAAGAGACCAAGGAAGACCAACAGAGGGGCAGCTGCGCCACTGTCCCGGAAAGAGCTGAGGAGAGTCCCAGATGAGGGCTCACTCAGCAGCCGCAGAGCAGAAGCCAGGGGGAGTTGCAGTGACGCGCCCGTGAGCTCCGCCGGCAGCCAGCTGCGCCTGAGTGACCGAGCCCCAGGCCGAGAGGCCGGGGGCACCCCACCTCCGAAGTGGCCCGAGCGAGCCCCAGGCTCCAGGCCCCGATAAGCGGCCGCCAAGGAGTGAGCCGGTGTGTACCTGGACGCCCATCCCCGGACACAAAGAACCACCAACGCACCGATGTCTGAGGGGGTCCGCCACTGGCAGGGGAAGTGGTGGTAGGGGGAGATAGGCCTCCAAACCTTGGAGGGCCTGAGATGTCCCCAGAGAGGTGGCGCCTGACACCCAACCTGACATATAGACACAGACATACAGGCACACACAGATACAAACATCCATTCCCACCCTCATGCTCTCATATGCACTTACTCCACACTCAACCAACGTGGAGACAGACATAAAGAGACGTTGTACACACGATCACACTCCCCAAGCGTACTCTACAAACCGGGTCTAGGTGCCCCCGCCCCTGGAGGGGGGAACTGCACCCAGACCCAGGTGGTGTTTCCCTTTTCCCTGCGGTGGGGGGAGGCAGACCGCCCCGACTCCGCAGCAGCAGGAAGGCTCCACACTCCAGACCGCAGTCGGACGGCCAACTCCTCCTCCTAGTCCTAGCCCCCCTGCTCCAGCAGGTCGCAGAGAACGGGGATGAGAGAAGACTCCGAACCTCCCTCCACCCGCTCATTGTAATGTTGATGCATGTGTGTTCTAAGGTGCATTTAAAACCCAGGAGGGCTTGGAGCTACCTGCCAGAGAGCAGCAGGTAAGCGCATGGTCCCTCCTGCTAGCCCTCAATGTCTACGTGTATTTAAAATTGAGAGGTGGGCAACGATGCCAGGGGTGGGGTGTACACCCTGATGGTACTTTGGACTCCGTGTATCGTGCCCACCCCCAAGATCCTATATGTATGTGTAATGAGAGTGTGAGTAATGTGAATGTCTAAGTTGTGGGATAAAATTGAGGCAGAGGCAGCCAGAAGGGGACAGAGGGGGGGGGGGTAGCCTCCCCTGCACCCTGGTGACATACCCCTACTCCAAGGCCCTGCATGTGTGGGTGGTTGTGGTGGAGCGGGAAGAGGGAGGCAGCTGGAGATGGGGAGGGAAGGAAGGGAGGGGCAAGTGACCCCTCCCTGGGGCCAGCTCCCCCGCTGACCCCAGTAGGCACCCCCATACTCCGCGACCCGCCAGGGAAAGGGGGCCCAGGCCCATCCAGACCGGGCCCAGTGCAGCAGCGCCGCCCGGCCCCACAGAGCCCGGGACAGTCCACCCAACCCCACCACAGAGAAAACTGCACCCACCCCACCATCCACTCATCTTCCAGACTACATAAGACAATAAACACCCAGGCTGAGATCTTCCTCCACCTCTCCTGTATCTCCCCCTCCTGCAGAGGCAGCTCCTGAGGAGAGGAAAGCTCCTGCAAGATGTGACAATCTCCCCCACCAGTTGAAGAGCCCCCCAGGTGGCTCGACGCACCGGCGGCACCCTGCTCCAGGGCTGGGCCCCCATGCACCCACCCGCCCACAACCCCGGCAACACACCAACCAGGACCCAAGCCCCCGAGGCCCGGTCCGGGTCCCAGCCCAGAGACGGAGCGCCCCCAGAACCTCACGCCCATCCCGGACCCACCCAGGGGCAGCCAGGCTACCAGGTCAGTAACCCACGTCCGTCAGCACAGACCCTCCCCTAGCCCCGCTGCACGCAGCCGCGAGGAAACAGTCACCAGAGAGCCAACAGAGCCCCTAACCGGACATGACCGCTACCCCGGGTTGAGCCCCCCAAGGAAGATGCCTCCGGGGAACCCCCCGACGCCCTAAGCCTGTCCCTACCCCCACACCAATCACAACAGTGAAGGCGGGACCAAACTATGACCCCCCACCCCCACTAGGTGATGGAGCTTCATTTCCCGTATTTATCACTCACTCCTACTCTTGAGGAGGGTTGATTTAACTCTTTACTAACTTTAAACCCCACAAGTAAAAATTTTATATGTTCTTGACTGCAAACACAAAAACTGCTTGATGTTGTTACTAATTATTTTCCTCCACAACACTCCAAATCATGTTTTCTCTTGTGTCCAGCAGGGGAAGAAGGTGACCTCCACTATCACTGCTCCCCTTCTTGGAGACAATTTCTCACTCACAAACTCCTATGCATCAATTCAAACATGGGAAGCCAGCAAAAATTCACACTCATACACCTACAGCAAAGCTTTAACATAACAATAATCCAACTCCTCCCTCAAACGGGAGAAATCACCCAACCAACTCCCTTCTATATACAACGTCAAACAAAGATAAACCACAGACATTTCTACACTTCTGTGTCTTCCACACTGCACAACAGGCAGAAAATCACCGATTAATCACAGTCTATTCAATTTATACTTAACATCACAACAAGAGAAAAACCTGCTCTTTTCACAGCTCTCACACCTAAAGTCACCAACTCCAAAACCACAGAAACCAATCAATATAGTCAAAACTCTTACACACAGCCTCTGAAATAATAAAAATCACCAAACACTCGGTTACTCTTTTCACCCGCTCTTTCTCACTCCCTTCTTCCTCATTCTTTCCCCATGCACGCTCGCTCCCGCGGACCCGCTCGGCCCCCACCTTTTTTCTCTCACAGACAGAGAGAGAGACCCTTTTCCTTTTTTCTCCAGCACACATACACACACAGAATCCCTTCTGAGAGAAAGAGGGAGAGAAAAGAAAAGAGTTTGTAGAGAGGAAGTTCCAGGTTTAACAGGATGACAGTCTATAGAACTAATTTACACTTTAATTACACACCCACGTAATTTATATTCTATTTACACACGGGCCCGTATAAACGTAAGAAAACACCGTATGCCAGAACAGCTTATCTTCTTTATTTCTCTCTATTTCTATACCGGTATTCCTGACTTTTAGACCAATTTAAAAGCTCTAAGCCCAGGCCGCGCCTTGCTGGTCAATACCCCGCGTCGGGAACGCCCTCGCCGGCCGCGGTCAGATTTCTAAACACTAATTAATTTATACCTGCTCCCCGTCAGGAAACCAGGAGCTCCACCAGCCACGTGACATATCACAGATCACGCTTTTGGCTTTACTTAAAGTTCACAAGTCCCTGACGTTAACAGGGGCAGGCGAGTCTGACTCTGTCAATCAATCAATGCAGTATAAGGCAATCACCCATAGATTGCCTAGCCTGTTAACGAGGCGTCCCAAGTGCCCCACGGAAGGCCAACTCCGGGCTAAAACCTAACCACGCGTCCGCGATTAGGGGTCAGTGCCACCTGCTGAACGAAAACTGCATTCCTAGGGGCCGCGCCCCCGTCCTAAACAAATTTACTCTATATATTATAAGCATCACTGCGAGGTCTCCGCCCCCAGTTTAATTACCTGACGCCCGAAACCGCGTTTCTGCTGATCAATAAAACCAAATTCCCTACACTACCGATTTACTGTCTGGCATTAAACACTTTAAACCATATTGTCTTAAACATATATAACCTCTTAGCTCAAAATTCACCCCCAAAATAAACAGCAATAAATTTAGACAGAGCAGTATTCAATATTTCCTGTTTTTAACACTAATTACCAAGATCACCACGGACAGAACAGAAGCTCCACTGAGTGAACATTTAATTTATCTTAATTTCCAATTTAGCACCTTTGGACGTTAACAGGCGGTGCTTACCTCTCCTATTCCGGGGCCCATCACTCAGTCGACCTCCTGGCTGTCCGTCTGACACCACTAGAACGTCAGCCAAGCTCCATTAGTTTCCTCCTCAAACCGGTTTCGGCACCAAAAATGTCATGATTCGAATTTGAGGAAGAGACAAACGACTGCATGGTCCTCAGTAGATGTCAAAATAGTGGTTTTTTATTATACATATGTACATATGGGGAAGATGAGCATCACAAGCCTTTTAGAGCTGATCTCCCCCGAACAACCCTATCACAAGGCTTTTATTGCAATGATGACGTCAAGACACATGATAAGTATCAGTCAGTTCTCAGAACTCAGGAAGTTCCCCTTATATGGCCTCCAGATGTTTCCACTCAGTCCAGCACTCAGAGAAAACCAGGGTGTGTGGTGTGTATATCTATTCGTGTCGATTGTGAGTGTGTGTGTGTGTCAAACAGGGAGCATGTCCTGAGACGCCCTCACAGTTCTCCATAAGTGTGTTTGTGAACGTGCGTGTTTTACATAACTACGTGCATGTTGTTATTCGCCTGAATATGTCCAAGTGACTGGAACAGGCCCTGCTGGACCCACCAGATCGAGAGGTGTAAATACACTAATGGACAACAGCTTAAGCAGATAGAAAGAATAATACAGACCAACAATAGACTGAATTAAAGTGATGATAATCTATATACATTAATATCTTGCTCAGATTAACAAGGATATAATTAAACCTGGAATGCAGGATTCTTCTATAACCATAAATGATAAATGATAAACCATAAGTGATGCAAAAGCAATAATACTAAGTGTGAATAATACCACAGAGACACTGAAATAATATTCCACCTGATAACAGGCAGAAAACGAGAATGAAAACATGAAGAAAGAACTGTTGGAAGCTCAAAAAGCATTGGAGGAAGAGAAAAGCACAGCACAAGAAGCCAAAAATAAATATCAAACTGCAAAGAAGGAGGCAGAAAATGCGATGCAGGAATTACAGGAGGTGCAGGAAGCTTTTGAAGAGGAAAAAAAGAAAATGCAGTTGGCAACACAAGAAGCTGCAAATGTAATGGCTGAAGCTGAAATACTAAGGAAGAAATTACTGCATGTAAAGCAACAACTTGAAGAGGAGAAAAAACGTAAACACGAGGCAGTAAATGAGATTGAAAATTTGAAGAAAGAATTGTTGGAAGCTCAAAAAGTGTTGGAGGAAGAGAAAATTAAAATACAGGGAGCAAAGAAAGAAATGGAAGATACAAAGAGTTACACTCAAAACATGAAGAAGGAACTGATGAAAGTGCAAGAAGAACTTGCAGAAGAGAAAATTGAGGTGAAGGTATTGAAGAAAGAAATGACGGTGACCAAGAAAGGCTGCAAAGACGCACTGAAAGAAATACGCAAGCACAAAAAGGAAGCTAAAGAGCTCCTCAAACACAAAGGGAAACTGGCCAAACAGCAGCTGAAAGAAAAATTTAAAGATGCTGAGGAGCAGCTCAACAAAACCCTAAAAGAACTGAAGGTAAAAGAAGAGCAAGCCGAGGACAGGAGGGGATTCTGGAGCAGACTGCTGAGAAAGAAGTGACCCAACAGCATCGAGTTTGAGGACATCAATAGTTTCTTCCTCCTCTCTCCACCTTTCTTTCTCCCCATCCTTCTTCTTGGGACGTTTGTTTGTTTTTTAAAAACTCTAATCTAAATACATGTACTGAAATACACAAATAAAATTGCCATTACTTGACCTCATGTTGCCTGCTTCTTTTCTTGTGTGTCTGTGGATGTAAAACAGTAACACACTTTCTGCTCTGTGTCTTTAATTTTAAATAAATGCAATATGTTTTCATTTTCAAATGCAGTGCAAAAAACTTCTGCTCTAAATCTTTTTTTTTTAGCAAAAAGCTTTTTTTTTGCCTGTTGTGGAAGTTTTGCATTTAAATAAAGCCTGCAGACGAGCGGTGAGCGGTAGCTAACATTCTTTAATCAAACACACAAAGAACAGACAACCAAGCTTGATGAAGTCCCTGCATGACCGCGGGACAGACGGTCAGCAGAGTCTCCCTGAGCCTAGCATGGCTCTCAGTTAAATACCTTCTCCAGGAACAAAAGGCAGTACACACAGGGCTGGACTGGGACAAAAAAATCGGCCCGGGCATTTTGACTAGAGACCGGCCCACCAAAAATGTGACATCATTCAGGGGTAAAACCGCAAAGGATTCTGGGAACTTGTGGCAAGAGGTACTAGCGCATGCAGGCTTTCAATTGAGCTCAGTTACACAGTGATAAAACAACACGTTCTCACTCCCAACTCGGCCAACGTGTGACGCATGGTCAGGCTCCCTCTGCTTTACTTATGGACGCGCAGGGTACCCCCCTCGCGTCAGGAATTGACGTGAAGGGTCCTCCGATTGAAGAGATTGCCGCGGAAGTGCCTGTTGTCGGTATATTTAGACATTTTCCAAATCACATTGTAGTGACGTATACAGAACACAATAAATTATATAATGTAAGCAACTACCTGAGAAACAGCAGATACAGCAGATATATTAATTATAGGCTATTACTTTTGTATCGTTTATTGCATTTATGGAGGGAGTGGTGTATGCTGGGTAATGGCACAGCTAGCGACTGGGTGACTTTATTCACCCGCTTCGGCTGTTATTGGTCCATACAATGGGCGTTATTAGCACAAATCAGTCCCATAGATATAGGCCATCTCCTGCTAGATTGTTCAGAAGGTTGTTCTCATCCATCCAGATGGAGGATCACTAACAGGAGCGTGGAAGACTCCAGAATCCACTCTGGCTGGAATCCGGTGGATATGCAGTGTGTACAGGTAAGACCATTTAAACGGACAGCATTTATAGAATGACTATTAAAAGTCAGCTAGTGTCAATAATGTGGTTATCTTAGTAATACACAGAGTGCTAATATAACAGCTTTAAGATGCATTTGTAGATATTATTACGTGTTTTACCGTCTTTATGGTGCTAGCTTAAAGTTACGGTGTAAACGCTAGCTTATATTACTGGTGTCAAGCCAGCCTCCAATTCGAGACTTGCAGTCAAGCAAGCCTCTAGTTTGTTTTACGTTCCCTGTGTATTCAAAGTATTACGGGAATGGATGTGGAAACCGGATTTCAAAATAAAAGCCAACTTCGAGTGAATTAACAGATGTTTTTTTGTTTTTTTTTTTCTTTTCTACTTTCTTTTCGTTCTATTTTTACTGCACTTTACATACGTCAACATGTCAAATTGTTTGCAATCTATCTAAAAAGAAACCAATTCAAAGCACGGGCATGGAGGACTTCCTGGAAAGTTAGCTGGGAATTTTTTGGCTTCAATTTCACACATATTTGAAGTGCTTTGAGGAAGTTGTGCATTTACTGTCTTTTAAGTAACTCACTCTTGGGATCCGCTTGAATGTATGCTAGTTTCTTTCCTAATTAAATCATGTGAATGTCACCTTGTGGCTTGGTATTCTCAGCAAAACCATGAAGGTAGGTGTTGTGGAAAGGACAGAGAGGAGCAGCATTATAAACAGTAGGTGCTGTAATAGGTGGTGTTTGGCAGGTGAGTCAGTGGCTCCTAATATAGAGCCAAGTAGTAGTTGTGGGTGTTAAGTGTTGGAGGTGTGACTGGACTTTTTTTTTTTTTTTTTTTTGCCTGTCCCGTTTGGCTCTTTTGCCATCAGAATTGTCTAAAGGCAAAGAAAGATGCCCAACGGATTTACTTTACCAAATTGACCATCCCAGCCTTGCCGTAATGGTCCATTTGATTCACCTTTTATTGTTTATTTTATTTTCACTTGCTGAATACGGGACAGACTTGACTGGGGGAAAGAAGGGGAGAAAGAAAGAGGGAAAGAGAAACAGCTGAGAAGAGGGACGGGGAGAAGGGCAAAAAAAAAAAACCAACAGAATGAGCAGAAAGAAAAAAAAATGCATCTAATTAACAATTAACAGATATGTTAAGAACATAATAACATATAATTTAGGCTTTTTTATTTTATTTTACAAACTCTAATGAACAATCTATATGACACAGCCTTTGAAGGAAAAAATGTCCATCCCGGTTTTCCCTCCAAGGCACGAGCGATAAGCAGAGTTCTGTCCTTTCCTTCTAAGATTCCTAATTATTTAAAGTAACACTCAGGTATGCCATTCAGCTGGGTTAGTTACGACGTCGGGAGCAGCTTGGGAGAACAAGGAAACACAGACTGCTTCAGGTTGTCTTCCCAAATCGACTCAAAGGTTTATTTAGTACATAACAGCTTATATAGAGGGAAAAAAAGGTTCGTGTGTCAGCAAGTTCTCAGTTCAAACCGGTACAGACCAAATAAGGAAACGTCTTCCTGCCTTGTGAGCAAAGAAGTATCCTGTGTGTAGTTTATCAGTTCAGCTACAATTTATGATCATCCCAGCAAAATACACTCCTAGACATAGAGTACAGAGTTCTTTCATTAGTGAATTCTGAAACAAACCACCTGGCCTTTAACGAGCCTTTTTCTAAGAGATAAAGAAAAAGGGAGGATGGGAGTAAGGAAGTGGTCTCGTCTCTGTGGTATTTTCGACCTTGGGGTACCAGCCTGTGAGTCTTACACATTAATTCTTGGGTCACAGAGAAAGAGAAAAACAACTATTAAATGGGCCTTATTGAGTAACTCTTTTCTGTATAATATCACAATAAAACAATATCCTGTAAATGCTACCATGGTATCAAAATATCACAACAGCCTTGTACCCTAATTGTGCCCTGTCACTATCAAGGCCATCTTATTTTGGATTTCAAAGTAAAAGCCCTGTGAATCTTCATTTTTGAACTACTCTTTCAATGACTTCATAATGCTCTTAAAAGCAGAAGTCGTATTTCCAAATACTATTTGAACTTTGTATCAACACTTTCCAACCGCAGTCTTTTTCACAGTAATACCATATCAATATCAAGTCAGTCTGGTTTTGCCTTTCATAGTAATGGCCCTTTGAAATTGCCGATATTTGACTTGCTCTAAAATGAAAAATTCTTGTTTCCACAGGGTAATTCCACTTTAGATCAACAGTATACAACCCCACAGTGATACCATATCAATATCAAGTCATTCTGATTTTTCTTTCAAAAATAAAAGCCATTTCAAATTGTCCATAATTGACCTACCTTTCAGTGATTTCAAAATGCTCTAAAATGGAAAATTCCTGTTTCCACAGGGTAATTCCACCTTAGATCAACAGTATACAACCCCACGGTGATACCATATCAATATCAAGTCATTCTGATTTTGCTTTCAAAAATAAAAGCCCTTTCAAATTGTCCATAATTGACCTAACTTTCAGTGATTTCAAAATGCTCTAAAATGGAAAATTCCTGTTTCCACAGGGTAATTCCACCTTAGATCAACAGTATACAGCCCCACAGTGATACCATATCAATATCAAGTCATTCTGATTATGCCTTCCAAAATAAAAGACTTTTCAAATGGTCCATAATTGACCTACCTTTCAGTGATTTCGAAATGCTCCAAAATGGAAGATTCCTGTTTCCACAGGGTAATTCCACCTTAGATCAACAGTATACAACCCCACGGTGATACCATATCAATATCAAGTCATTCTGATTTTGCTTTCAAAAATAAAAGCCCTTTCAAATTGTCCATAATTGACCTAACTTTCAGTGATTTCAAAATGCTCTAAAATGGAAAATTCCTGTTTCCACAGGGTAATTCCACCTTAGATCAACAGTATACAGCCCCACAGTGATACCATATCAATATCAAGTCATTCTGATTATGCCTTCCAAAATAAAAGACTTTTCAAATGGTCCATAATTGACCTACCTTTCAGTGATTTCGAAATGCTCCAAAATGGAAGATTCCTGTTTCCACAGGGTAATTCCACCTTAGATCAACAGTATACAGCCCCACAGTGATACCATATCAATATCAAGTCATTCTGATTTTGCTTTCAAAAATAAAAGCCCTTTCAAATTGTCCATAATTGACCTACCTTTCAGTGATTTCAAAATGCTCTAAAATGAAAAATTCCTGTTTCCACAGGGTAATTCCACTTTAGACCAACAGTATACAGCCCCACAGTGATACCATATAAATATCAAGTCATTCTGATTTTATTTATTAAAATTTACTGAAGTGGATTTCTTGTCATTACATATTAATGACACAATCTTTTCTTTGTATTTGTAATGTTATGAAATATAACTATTTTCATAAAAGTAGCATAGGTAAATCTGTTTATCTTGGAAAACAAAACCCAGAAAACAGCTCAATATAAGGAGAGTAAATTGTAAATTCCAAAAGGTGCAGTCATGATAACATTAAAGGTGCTTTAAAGGTAAATGAAAACATCAGGGAAATGTGAATGAAATATGTATGAAAACATTTCACCGTATTATGTTGCTCAAATTATCACTTTGGTGGAGACAACAGAGTACGTCTTCAAATATTTTGACACAAGCATCCAATAAGTCTGTGGTTTAACAGCACAGGAGACAATTCCACGCTTCTTCCTTTGCTTTTTTAAAGTCATTGTTGGTCATGTCAAGGCACTGTTCATGGTACCATCTTTGACAGGCGTCACATTGTATCTATTTAAAATTAAACAGACAAAGCAAAAAAAAAAACCCATTTATACTCAAAGACTTTTACACATTTTTGAGAAATTCAAATACCCTCCAACTCACCCAGTTCATCATTGAAGGTCCTGATCCATGTGGCTTGGTCAGCGAACACATGGCACAGTTGCTGTTAGTGTCGAAAACTAAAATACAGGATCAAAACACATTAGATAGACATTTTTAATTGAAGGCCAATTCATGCATATGTTAAACTGTGTACTTAAAAATTTCTATCGATTAGACCACAGCATAAAGTGCCATTGTGCACTATAATAATACTACTAACAGAATAATACATTTCAATCTACACACACGCACACATATACATTCAAATACATATATATATACACACACACATTTTCTCTCTTATTCACCCCCAAACCAACCTGATGCTTGTAGTATCTCCACAGCCATCAATTTTCTTTACTCTGCCATTTTCTCTTTTGATGTTTTAAATTTCATGACGGGAAAATCTGGAAATACTTTCATCACTGCCCGTGCCATCTACCGAGAAATACTCAAAATTTTAATTGTGAAAAAAAAAACACAATTCTGCTCAATATAAAATTTCTGATGTTTATAATCTTGCATAAACAGTATGAAAAACAAAGAGCAATAAATAGATTTAAGTCTTTATGAACACCAGGTAACTTCTAACACTCAGTTGTTGAAATGGACATCGTGGATGAATAACTATGTGATATACCTTGTAAACATAGAGAACAAAATGGACAGGGTTAAAAATAACACTCCACTCTACAGTAAGGGCCAGAGCCATGTATATTCTTTTAAGCTGATGAATAACTGAAATAGGGAACATCTCTAGTTACTAGTTATTAGATATAGTCTGCTTCCAATGTGTGGGCAGCTGACTTCTTTTAACATCTGTTGGGCAATACTCAGTACATTCTATAAAAATGTTGTGGAGAGTCGCAACCTGTGTTATGCTAGTGCCACAGAGACTCAATAAAGTGAGTCCACAGGGTGGCCCTACAGTCTCGTAAGGTTCTGTCAGAGATGTGGATGTTTTCCAAGTTAACCACAATGCTGGACAATACATACCACCTGCATCATGATGTGCTAGCCATTCACCAGAGGGTGCTCAGTGAGAGAATGAGATTACTGATAATGCACCATTATGACACAGGAAATAATTGCTTACGGTGACTTGCTCTCTTTAAAGTATAAGTACTATCTGCAATCGCTGTGCAGCCTTAATATTTGCAAATCCTAAAAAGAGTATGTCACAAAATCTGCATGACTTAGGGCACCAAAGTATTAACCATATACTTAATTTGTGCAGTATACTGTGAAATTTAGAATTAAGATGTATTCATATCTATTACAGCTACTGTTATGGATGTGGATATTCTTCTGACCATGGCATGATGGCATGGCAAACAAGTAAGAAATTATATACAAATGTATATTATCATCACTTACCATCACCACTAATACTCCACAGCTGAAGCCATCCTTCAGCACTGGATGGGTCAAGACACCTCCCTTCCATTTAATGTCGACCCATTCTGTTTTTGCGTGGCGGGTTCTCCTCATTTTTAAGTAATCACTGCACATTATTACAAAGCAGAATACAATTTGGTATATGTCATATTTCCTAATTTTAAAAAAAAGATATTTTACAGAATTAAAGAGAATTTTATTTATTTTTTATTTATTTATCTTTTGGCCTGTCTCGTTTGGCTCTTTTGCCATCAGAATTATTGTCTTAATAATTTGTTCACCTGATAATTTTTATTTAACCGTACTGATTTATTTTGCAAATGAGACCTGGCCAAGAGGATGCCAACAGAGAAACACGCATTGTGGGGCCAGGTACAAAAAGCTTCTACAAAAATGCAGTTGTAGTAAACTAACTTGTAAAGCCTATTTGCATATAACAAAATGTGTTGAAGCCTAAGTACCTGAATTTACGTGCAGCGAGTTTAGAGTCTTCCTCCTCTGATGAACTTGGGGCAGGATCAAGGAGATAAACAGTGTGATTCACTGCATTGATGAACTGTAGCAAAGATAAATCATTAAAACAATATTAATATATCGTCATTAAAAAAATACACAGGCTTTAAAGTTATAATCTTGTTGCTTACCAGAAACTTCCAGTGTACATTTTTAATGTTAACAAACGTGACAATGGCCTGCTACTGATCGAAGTTTACCTGTCAGAAAACATTTATGTATGTCTTACAGTTTGTGGAATTCTATTAGCATTCAATCAGTAATTCTTTCTAAATGTATTTGAACATAATTATATGGACATTGGACAGTCATCTTACGTTCCGCAAGCTTTGGCGAGAAAGCTGTGTCCGATCACCAAAGAAAATCAAGCCCGCTGTGTAATGGTTCATAATGGACGTACCATGGTTTGTTGAGGGAAGCACAGAAACCACAACCTCTGTGTCTCTTTTCTTCCACAAAGACAGGACCTCCTCATTAAAGAAAAACACACTTAACATACGATCTTACCAGCTATTGAACATGATTTTGTTATTTCTAACAAAGGTTTATGGACTGTTATTAACAATATGTCTTTGGAAAATTAATTCAAAATGTATCACTCCAAGTCTTGAATGGTAAATGAACTGGTTCTTATAAAGCGCTTTTCTACACTTCTGAGCACTCAAAGCGATTTACACAACTGTGGATTCACCCAAGCAGATTTTTCTAAGTGTGTTCTAAGTAACATTCACACACAATCAATGGATGCACTGGAGAGCAATTTATGGTTAGTATCTTGGATTTTTGGTATGCAGACTAGGAGAAGCCAGTAATCAAACCAGCAACCTTCAAATCAGTAGATGACCTGCTCTACCACCTGAGCTACAGCCACCCTTGAGCACTGGTAACTATATAAACTCAAAGCTGTAATGGCAACACTTGCAAAGTTAATTTTCCCATACTCTAACTATGTTCCCGAATGCTTTTTCCCATTCAGTTTCTACTGAGGAAAAAATATTTATTTATTTAGTTATTCCCAAAATTTACCATGTAATCACTGCATTCATTTTGAATTTCGGTGCCTCCCACTTAAGTTAAGGTTACAACTAGTCAACCAAAATCCTGGATATTCACATCGAATGAGTTGAACATGAATATCAACATGTAAATAAATAAGATTTGCCCTTCATACACGTGTCCATGACTGATTACTGTGTCATGGAAAGGATCTTCTATGGAAAAAGAAGGCATTACTATTACTTTGATGAATCCTTTATGTTAGCAGTTGTCAATCCTACCTGGAATTCTGGAGTTTCCAAGGTAACATCCTCAACTCTACCAGTCTGCACAGGGGAACTCGGGGCCATAGAGGAAGCAACCTATATAAATATTGTGTACAAGAAATACAAAAAATGTTATGCAAGATATTGGTCTTTATATATGAACGATAAATTTGCGCAACATTTTATACCATCTTTGAAGATCTCCTGAAAGGAAATGGCTTGCGTAGTACTGTTACATATCTCCCCTTCTTTTTTTTGGCGACGTCTTCGTCCACTCTAAATTTCTGAACCAAAAATATGAGTCATTGAACATTGTTTAGGAATTACAAGTGAAATGCTGTGACAACATTTTCCTTAATTTACAATAAACCAAAACACACAAAAATGTCCAGTAAGACACACAGGTGCAACCAAGCTATAACATCACAATGTGGGGCACCTCAATATCCCACCACATCAAGAAGACTTTTTTTTAATGTTCCATTTTGAAACGGCAAAGCATTGATGGACATCAGCCAGTCATTTTGCAAACCTTTCTTTGAAGCATTCTTTTTGAGTCTTCGTACTCCTTCAGCAGCGCTGTGTGACTGATTTGATACTGGACAACAAAGTCATCCAGCCTGGTGAGCCTTCCCGAATGTAGACGGATATGTTTCAGATCCCACTGGCTCTTCTCCATTATCCCCTGCGTTTTATTATTCTCAGTAATATTCTGAAAAATCAAATTAAGAAATCATTAAATGTGATTTTTTTTTAAAGATACACATTGTTGTTGTGTGCAATGTTGTATGATCTGCAATACAGATGACTCCTCTGGACCCGCCGTTTCTCAATCACACCACACAAATATGTATATATACTAAAAATCATGTGTCTTACTTGTCTCTTGATCTTTCTTAATAATAATGGATACTTTATTGATCCCCATGGGGAAATTACTTGTTTTTCTCTGCATTTGACCCATTCACTCAGTGAAGCAGTGGGCAGCCCACTAAGCAGGCGCCCGGGGAGCAGTGTGTAGGGACGGTACCTTGCTCAGGGGTACCTCAGGGTAGCCGTTAAGTGGATTCGAACCGCCGACCTTCCGATCATGGGGCGACCACTTTACCTACTGAGCTATCCCTGCCCCCAAGGCATTGTATTTGTTGTGGTACTGCTCATACATTTTCCCAGTGCCATGTCTTCCAAGGTCACCTTTGGATTTTGAAGATTAGACTAATATTGATGTGTGTAATTTCATTTTATAAACTAATTACTTGTCTACTTTAAAATGGCTTACCTAACATTATTGCAGACCATAATCCAGAAAAAGGAAGAAGATATTTGCTGATGTGCTCCATGAGCCCCTTGCTGTAGTAAGGGTTTGCCTCACCATCCATCTCCAATGATGTGTTGGAAATGAGCTTCTTAAAATGTCTCCCAAAGAGGTTGTTTCCCTTGACTCCCTAGCCAACAGACAAAACAGAATAATTATGTGATTTGAACATTGTGTGCACTCATCTTTCATATCTATAATCTAAAAACCCAACATTATGTTGTATAAAACATTTAAAATTACTTGTGACTTGTGATTATTATGCTATTCCAAAGTATTTAAAAAGATATATAAGAGGCAAAAGTTTAGCCTTTAGTTTTAATAAAAATTGACTTCAGTTTACCTTCAGGTCCTCATCAGCTTTTGAGTTTCTGTCATTGCCATCAACATCAACATTGGCTTTCTGCATCAACAACTGAAGGTTGTGAAAATGTTTTTCGACATTCTCACCACTACACGGACTCCCAAAAACAACTGCAGCACTTTGAACCATGTCAGTGAGGTCTTTTAAGGAAGTTGCAGTAGTGAAGACTCCAAAAGTGTGCATTGCAAGATGGTAGTTCTTTGGTGCACTGCAGTTAAAGAAAAAATTGTCTTTAAGTGTTTCCAAAACAGTAATAATGTTTTCCCAAATTGAAAAATGAAATGCCATGTCACATGTCACAATAAAAAAAAAAACAAGTGAATACCGTATTAAAAGGACTACACTTACTACTTTTTACAGATCTCCTTGGCATTCTTCATAACATGACTAAGGCATCTGTGAAGAATTGGAACCTCGAAGTCTTCCTTGTTTCCTTTCCCCGAAGCGATGTTATAATAATCATTTATTGTGTCTATCCTAATGCATAGATCCATCACACATAAGCATTAAAGGTGAACGCATGGCTTTGCGCCCAAAGGCCTGTTAAGGTTCAAAAATTGAGGAAGGAGAGTACAAACCACCCATGGTCCAGAAGCTCTTGGTCAAACAATGATTTTAATGACTACACACGTGTGGGAAGACACTCTGTGCGCAGACAGCAAGTGGTCTTCGACTTCCTCAAAGCATACACAGATTTTATACCGTCAGGGCTTGATTTACTGACGCCCCTTCATGCGTCACAGACAGGATATATACATACGTCAATATCAAAACCACAACGACTTTTGACACAATTTAAAAGAACAATTGTCTTCTATCTTCATAACAGGTGCTTCCTGTCACTGCCGGATGCTCGCTTGTCATCTTGACACCTCAGCAGCAGTTCTGCTACAAACTGCTCTTTTTGCAACCCCAAGCAAAACATAATTAAACTTCCCCTATAAATGATTCTCTCTAACTGAGTGTGTGTGTGTCTGTGTGCTAACCACAATTGCACCCTGTTTCACCTCGCCGACTAGCTCCTGACCTCTAGACAGAGAGACAGAAGCCACTCTGTAATAACCGAACTGAAACTATAGATATGTGTCATCTACTAAATAAATGTTTTAATCAAGAACCCCTACTAAAAGCTTAATACAAGAATATGAACATATAAAAGATATTAAAATGAACTGTTGTGTAAGCATGTATTGCAATTCCTTCTATGTTCTAGTTTTCCCTCAGCATGGATCATCTAGACACTCTCACTAGTGAAGCTTTGGACCCTTAATGAACCTGAACATCAACTCAAATAAGCACAGATATGCATTGTGTATAAAATAGTTATAACTGCACCTGGAATACAAAGTTAACATTATCATAAACATCTTAAGGCCATCTTAAAGCTATCTGTTACATTATTAAAGCAATGATCGTCTTAGCCTGCTGCTCAAAATAACCTAAGACTGGTTTCACTTCTGCAAACTCTCTGCAAGCCTGTTTCCTGTCAGCCTGTGACTTAGTCTTTCTGAAAGACACACACTGTTCAACCTCTGAATGCAATATAAACTACAGATTATATTATTAATGCAATGGTGATGATGATTATTCTTTAACAATAGCAGTAAAATAATTTCCCTGCTCCACACTCCCTCTCTCGACCTCTGGAACACCAGAGGTCACAATACATTGTGTCCTGGCTCAGCAAATCAGACAACCTCATGTCATCTAATTGGTCCAGTAATAAACACCAGCTCCCCTTCGAGAACACTCCATGTGTAAGCTTAGGTTTTCTCGGTCCCTCTCTGGTGGTTCATCAGGCCTCGGACCTCCCTGTGGTTGTCGAGATCTTCTGCAAAGGAAACAAAACACCTTTTCCTGCACCTCCCTAACTTATCCTATTTGGGACTCTTTAATCAAAAGCCTGATCCTAATTATCTTCTTAACTTATTGACTTGTATTTATATATTCTTCAACGTTACTCATCACTTTGAAACTCTTAAAGCGCTGCTTTCACGTCCGGTTGCTTGCTCTATTTTCCCTTATCTGATCATCAACATCCTGTACACACAAACTGTCGCTGCTGCAAGTGCCCCCACTCTAATCTTAAGTCACCTTTTTAACAAGAAAATCATTATAAGCGCCTATTCTACTAAAAGCTCCAAAAGAAAACAACCACTTTAATCAATTAAGTTTAAGCATATAAGCAATTACTCCTGTATACATTTCATCATAGCTAAATGCTGCCTAGAAACAACTCCTGTGTGTTAACACTAACTTCACTTTAACCTCACATTTCCTATGTTATAACCCGTTTTTGGTATAGCCTTTTTATTTCATTTGCTCCTTTTAATGTAACAATACCTTCCAATTCTAGTTTATCAGACTTAACCAAAATATATGCTTTCCTTCCTCTTTGGTCCTTCTTTAAGTTCAGTTAAAAGCTAAATGAATTTGAGGCCTTTTGCCTGGAATCAATACTGTTATGTGTGTTTCTGTGTAATATCTGTGTCTGTAAGTGTGTGCAATCCTTCAATAACTCATATCAAAAAATGCAATATGTATAAAAATCATTTCTATTTATAAGCTCTCCCCTTTATCAAAAGAAATCAAACCTGTTCTCCTCCTTCAACCCTCACTAATTTTTCCCCCTAAGATTTATTCACAGCTTTGAAAAACCGGCATTGTATCTTCTAAACAGGATTTAATCCTTTAACCTTAACATAAAAATAACAGTTTCAGTCTTACCATATCCAAATGACCAAAAACCCCAAAAAGTCCTAAAATAATCCTAAATTATTAAACTCTAAATTCCCCCTTTTATTTTTGACACATTTCATGTGTCAAAAATACTATACATCCACAATACTATACAAAACTTAAAATGCTCAGTTTTCCCCACTCATGCTCCAATCTATGTCATACAAATAAACTTAACACAGAACAATTATCAGTCATGTGTTTCTACAATTAATGGTAACTGAGTTATATCAAAAAATGTTTCCCCTTTAACATTTGGCATTCTCCCAACAATATACTATAATCCCATAATCTAACCCCAGTCAACAAAACAGAAATTTTCTCTGGTAAAAGCCAATTGTTTGTCCACATTTATTCATCCTCACCTTCATCCAGTCACACACATTCACTCACATGCAGTCACACCATATATTTGCTAATAGTGGAGCTTCAGATCAGATTCTCCACCCTCAGCAAAATGAGCTCATTTTTATTTTCCATAGGAAAATATTTCTTTATGCTTTTGGACTGGATTGACTTGCTACAATCCTTTTTACAGGGATTTAGACCTGTTCACAGGTAGCTTTCTCCTTAGCCAGTTGTAATCTGGAAAGCCCCCCTTACATTTGCTCTTCCCGAAAATTTTCAGCGCCATTATTCACTGTTGCAGTCCTGCTTAAAACAAAAATGAAAAAAAATAGAGCTGATTATTAGCTCACAAAACACAAAACAAAATCGCCTGACAGGTTTTCTTTAAGTGCACTGTTACAAAATAATGGGCCCCTCAAACATGTCCATGTTTCCAAAACCCCTCTATTAAAAACAAAAACAACCCAAACCTAACTGACAAAATCAACCCATCACCCCAACAACCTTAAACACACAAGTTTTGCCACCACATAATGTCACCTCCTCAATACACCGAAAGTCTCGTTAAAACCACACAATTTGCACACAAAAATCACCCCCTTTATGCACTTCAACATACTTGGATTCAACATAAAACACAACCCCCCTTACAACAACATATCACTAAACTATAAATTTCCTACCCCAATCTGCACTTCTCTTCTCTGCTATGCTTCCTCTTCTGAAAGCCTCAGTCACACACACACACACACAGGAAGTTCCTTCGTCACCACTCACTCCAGCTAATTTGCATACTGAGTCATATCTCAATGAGTTGCTGTAACAACAGAAACATATGTATAAACATTACCACCTTATTAAATTATTTTATTTCTTTCTACAGTGATCACTGGTTTTGATCACTCAGTACGAGAGAGCACTCCTAAGTCACTCTTTTAAAACTACTTTAATCACTTTTTTCATAACTCCCTTTGTCATATGGCTTCTTCTATTCCTCAATCACAAACTCAAATGTATTTTATTAACCATTCACACCATTCCACCACTCATACAAGTAGCAAGCTGATCTTCATTGCGTATCTTTGTGTTCTAAGCCAGGTTTAATCAGTGTCTATACATGAATCATCATGAGCTTGTCTTGTCTTTATAAGGTTAATGCATTTTCTGTTTGTGTATGTGAATTTGCATATGTTGCTTTTGCAGTATGTCAGACTCCTTCATAATTCTCCACTTAAGCCGTCAGTTTCTTTCCCAAATTTACTAACCCAAATTTTGATTTCCCACCTTGAATAACAGCATTCCTTGTCCTCAGCCAGAAGTTAGGGCTCCACTTGCCACTTACCCCCTCTGCCTCAGCCCAGCGGCTTTACCCGTGAGGTCCCGTCTTCTTCACTTCATCTCACCAGTGAGTCTGAGGTCACAGGAGGCCGAGTAATCGTGACTGTGCCTGCCTTAGGTTGTCCCAGGGTTTCGAGGTGGGATCTTACCCGTCATGGGCTATCCAGCCTTCCATACTCGCCTGATACGGGGGCCAAGTGGGCAGGGGTGCTATGAGCATAGGGAATACACTGGCTCTGGAAATTAAAGGAGTATAAGCTGCTTCCTTCATTGCATCTTATATTAAACTATCTCACTTCTGATTCTTTCCTCGAATAATTTCACATATGACACTTTGTGTATGTGTGTTTTCTATTCATTAATGTAATTGTCAGTTATTTTCTCTCTTCATTTTACCTTCTTTTGTTTGTTTGTGACGTTCTACTTTAGTTCTACTAAACCTTGATGTAAAAACAATACTCCCTTATTTCACGCACACACTCTGCATTTTGCCTACGCACACACTTCTCTCTCAGACTTCCTCTGTTCACACACCGCCTTGCACTCACTCTACTATCAACTTTCATAGTGTTATTATTATTTAGTATTTTGTACACCTCACACCCAATCCCTCAAAGCCTCCTACTCACAGCATTCACCCTTAAACTGTGACAGGAGTTCAGGAATATACTCAAAATACGCTTTCCTAAGAGTATTTTAGACATGCTTGTCATAATCAGAAAGAGCAAGTTAACAACAAACACACGAAAAATTGAAACCTCCATTAATTCTCACCGCGCACACAAGAAATTGAAAAAATAAAACACACCAGCAACTATTGCTGGAAAGAAGTTGCTACTTAAAGTAATATGTTAATCTTAAGTATATACAATGCGCTCAATATGTTTATATATCTACATCCAAACTCAGTCAATTACTATACATCCACTACGGCAACTCAAAACTTTATTTATAGTCCTCTAATAAACATAAATGGCATTTTAAACACACTCAACAATGTTTGCAGCAGTATTTGTAAAACCAACTGTGGCTTAAACAGTTCACTGCTTACTCATTTGCCTTTTCACTCACACACACACCGTCTGAAAATAGCTCCAGCCTTGCCTCAGACTCCTTTCACTTTATATTACAAAGACGTCTTATATTTACAACTACTGCCAGATCTGTCAGCTTTAGCGCCTACACAATTTCGACAAATTTAAGTTAACGGTCCCACCGAAAAAGTCCAACTTTTTTGTAATCAATTAACCAGTATCTGTCCAACAGTTTCTGGCCTCATCTCTAAAGTCCCTAACTCAATTTAAAAGCGTCAACCAACCCAAACTTTGCCTGAAGCTCTATTTTTTGGCGTTTCACAGCCAAGGCTTACCCCGAAGTGTTAAGTTAAAGTTACACGCCCGAAGTCCAACTTCTGCTAACCAAAAAAGCGCAGATTACCGTTCCAAACGGTAGAGTGGTCCAACCACTAGCTATTTTGGAGGTTCCCAAGTTCTCCCCGGTTGCCAACCGTACTAACCCTATTCGCCGATAGGTCAGGGCCAAGCGTCCTTGGCCGGGAGGGAGCATTACCTCCGAGAACTGCACTTCCTACCAGTCCAACTGGCGTTCTTGAGTAATTTATAATACTTTGGAACAACAGTAAAACACCCAACAAAGTGTAAGACTGAAGCAGGTCCAACCTTATAACCAAAAAATAACCAAATTCCCTAACATACTAAAATCATTGAGCAGTCCAACTGCTTTCCACGGTCCAACCGTATTAAATCCTTTTAGCGGTCCAACCGCATTCAATCATTACCAGCAGTCCAACTGCTTTTTACGGTCCAACCGTATTAAATCATTTCCAGCAGTCCAACTGCTTTTAAATCCTCAGTACTGTCATGAGATTCTCATCAAAATCAAAGCAGACATTTACCGGCAACTTTTACTGAATAGACATTTAATTTTATCATCCAATTCAGCACACTTCGGATAAAATCAACAGGCCTGTGCCTACTTCTTTTTAAAGGCGCCTGTCCCCTCAGTTTGGTTGCCGGGTCACGCCTGCCTGTCTGACCACAACGGACCACCGAATTTCACCGTTTACACCTCCAATCCTCCCTCCTCAATTACCGGACGAAGCCCCCAAATGTTAAGGTTCAAAAATTGAGGAAGGAGAGTACAAACCACCCATGGTCCAGAAGCTCTTGGTCAAACAATGATTTTAATGACTACACACGTGTGGGAAGACACTCTGTGCGCAGACAGCAAGTGGTCTTCGACTTCCTCAAAGCATACACAGATTTTATACCGTCAGGTCTTGATTTACTGACGCCCCTTCATGCGTCACAGACAGGATATATACATACGTCAATATCAAAACCACAACGACTTTTGACACAATTTAAAAGAACAATTGTCTTCTATCTTCATAACAGGTGCTTCCTGTCACTGCCGGATGCTCGCTTGTCATCTTGACACCTCAGCAGCAGTTCTGCTACAAACTGCTCTTTTTGCAACCCCAAGCAAAACATAATTAAACTTCCCCTATAAATGATTCTCTCTAACTGAGTGTGTGTGTGTCTGTGTGCTAACCACAATTGCACCCCGTTTCACCTCGCCGACTAGCTCCTGACCTCTAGACAGAGAGACAGAAGCCACTCTGTAATAACCGAACTGAAACTATAGATATGTGTCATCTACTAAATAAATGTTTTAATCAAGAACCCCTACTAAAAGCTTAATACAAGAATATGAACATATAAAAGATATTAAAATGAACTGTTGTGTAAGCATGTATTGCAATTCCTTCTATGTTCTAGTTTTCCCTCAGCATGGATCATCTAGACACTCTCACTAGTGAAGCTTTGGACCCTTAATGAACCTGAACATCAACTCAAATAAGCACAGATATGCATTGTGTATAAAATAGTTATAACTGCACCTGGAATACAAAGTTAACATTATCATAAACATCTTAAGGCCATCTTAAAGCTATCTGTTACATTGTTAAAGCAATGATCGTCTTAGCCTGCTGCTCAAAATAACCTAAGACTGGTTTCACTTCTGCAAACTCTCTGCAAGCCTGTTTCCTGTCAGCCTGTGACTTAGTCTTTCTGAAAGACACACACTGTTCAACCTCTGAATCCAATATAAACTACAGATTATATTATTAATGCAATGGTGATGATGATTATTCTTTAACAATAGCAGTAAAATAATTTCCCTGCTCCACAGGCCCTTGCAACATCAGTCAGAAATGCTTCCAAAAAATATGTAACTGAGGCAGTGGTATGGTCACATGTTAAATATGTAGCCACTGGTAGGGGAGAGGATGTTTTCCGTGGATTTCTTACTACAAGTTCGTAAACATAGAAAGGAGGCGAACCCTTTCTTTTTTTCATGATACTTCCTGTAGCATCCAAATAAAGTATGTCCTCCCTGTCACGATCCTGGGTCTTAGGACCCAGTGTTTTGCGTTTTAGTTCATTTTGATGTTTATAGTATGTTTAGCTCATTAGGCCTCCTATGTTGATTTGCTTATTAGTTCCCCCTTGTGTTTCAACCCATGTTAAGTCTCCCCTGCCCTTCATGTCTCTCTGTGCCCCCTCTGTTCTGTTTATGGTGTGTCTTTGCATGTTTGAGTTTCTTGTTTTCTGTCACCCTGCATTGTGCATTATGTTCTCATGGTTGGTCTTTTGTTACTCCCTCTAGTCTAGTCTCTTGTGTTCAAAGCTGAGTATTTCCCTCTGTGTATTTTGGTTCTTAGACCTCTGCCTTATGGTTTGTCTCTGTTTCTTAGTTGCTGTCTCCACTGTGTCTAGTTCGCGTCTCTGTGTGATACTTCCTGTTTTACTTTGAAGGTCCATGCCTCATGTGAGTGTTTCTAGTTTTGCGTCTCTGTCTCGTCCAGTCCTGATTTCTCCCAGCTGTGCCCTCCTTCTGTGTCTCATTCCCTCGTTATCCCTCTGTGTATTTAAGCCCTGTGTTTCTCTTTGTCAGTGTCGTAGTCTCCATCATAGCTGTGTGATTTTTCCCTGTGCTTTAGTTTTCCCAGTTTAGTTTATTTTGTATTGTTTTTCGTGTCCCACGCCAGCAATAAAGCTGTGTTTTTTGAGTTTACCTTTTGTCTCTGTGAGTTTGCGTTTGGGTCCTCTCCTGCCTGCACACAGCCGTACTGTGACACTCCCGACAGCGGCTCTGGAAAATCTCAATGCTCCTGGAAGACCATAAAAAAAAACACCTTTTGGATGTAACATCACTTTCTGCAATACATCCTCTGGGTTGTTCTTCTTGTTTGCCACCATTAACTGGAGACTCATAATCTCATTATGATGAAGACGACTTTTCTTTCGGATTTCCAAGGCTATGTTTCTCAACACTTGAGGAGTTGGAACTTCATCTCTACACCCCGATTGCACAACATCATCATCCATTTTGCTCATTGTTTCCAGATACATGGCTCTAGGTAATTGCTTTTCCAATTCATGGCCAATTTTATCTCTCTTATGAGCTCTTACAGGTCTTCTTCTTAGTTCATACTGGTTGTGCACACACTCGAGACCTTGAAAATTGACTTTTGCCTTTAGATCGTCTTCATTATCTACAGTGACAGTGACAGTGACTGGACAATCCTCAAAACTGCAGTAACCCAGACACCAGAAGAAAGGGCCCTTTCTTACTGAGTCCAAAGCCTTGACTCTGTGCCTTTTGAAGGCAAAGGAACAATATGGAAACACTGTCCGTATTCCGTCTGAAATCAGATTTGTCCACTGTAGTCCCTTGTATCCTCTTTGGGATCTCTTATTTTTTATATTAGTCCATTCTTTCCTTTTCAGGAAAAAAAAATTTGTTGCAAGTGGGACCCTGATTCTTATGAATCCATCATCAGATGAGTTGCTGTTAGGCTAAAAAAGAGGAAAAATTTATTTTGTGAGAAAACATTTTGTCCATGTTACATAACTACCGTAATATCAGTAAATATACTTGAAATACTTGTGTATTTTAAGTATATTAACAACCAGTGTTTCTAATGTCAGAATATATAGCAAAAATTCATGTTGAGAAGTGTCATGAAATATAAATTTCATTCTATGTTACAACATTTGATAAAATTCTTTATTTAATTGTATATTGTGTTTTTAAAAATATTTTTTATGTAATATAAAGTGGTCATTTAAACAATGATCCTAGTGCCAATCATAACTTATGTGAAAGCATTTTTAATGACTGACCTGCTCAGGAGACAGCTGTCCATCCTCCTGCAAGGAGATGTCCGGTGACAGAGAAGCGGCAGCTGATAGTTCTTCTGGTTGCTATTACATGAGTTGAGAGGTGTAACTTTAGTGTAATTACATGGAAGTGTTAAGAAGACATTATGATAGTACAGACAGACTGACCTGCGCAGGAGACAGCTGTCCATCCTCCTGCGAGGAGATGTCCGGTGACAGAGAAGCGGCAGCTGATAGTTCTTCCTGTTGAAAATGACATTACCCGTAACAATATTAATTTGAGGGATAATTTCAACAGTAACACATTGACTAAAATTTGGTATACCAACATATTTGATATCAAACACATAGAATTTTATTTATGGAACCTGCTCTGGTGGCTTTTGTCCATTATCTGAATCCCCTTTGACTGGTATAGACAAGTTCTGTAGAGAACAGGCATACATTTTTAATAAATTTGATTTTAACTAAATAATTTAATACAATATATATTTTTTAAAAATAAGTGAAAAGAACTAACCTGACGAAATGCATCACAAATTCTGTAGCGGTTATTTTGATTATTCTGAATACCAAGTGTCAGGCAAACTTGACCCCAGGGGCCTTCTTTATGAAGTGCATGGTCCTCCAGTTGGATGCCATGTTTTTTCAGCTGTTCCACAGTTTCAATAATTTCATTGATTGTAATCGTTTTATTTTTGTTCTAAAACAGAAGATATAGCATTTTCAGTTTTATTTTTCGTGGAAAATGTATATGAAAGAAAAGAAGAAAAAAATACATACCCCAAATAAGCAGAAGCGGTAGACTCTAAGTGTAAAAAAAGAAATCATTACATTGTCATTTATATCATTGAAATCATAACATTTTATAAAGAATATGTATAATATTCTCAATGAATTGAGAACAATTTTAAATCGGTGCCACTAATTACAAAACTATCAACTTTGTTTCTATTCAAGTACTATTTGAACATGTTTTTGTGAAATGCAATGCCCCTGAAGAAAATGTGCAGCACTTGATATTAAAAAGCCATTGCCTGTTAGCAACAGATGTGCCTGTTATAGAACACGTGTTAATTAATTTCTGCCGTATGCTACAACTTTGCCTGAGTCCTGTGCGCAAATCTTTTTTTGTTTTTGCTCATAGCGAAGCCTGTTATCGAAAAAAACCCCAGTAATAATATGGTGAAATAAATGTAATTTTAAGTGTTACACATAAGAAAAATGACATTTTTACAATCAGAAATAAACTAGCTAATATCTTAGGCTAGGCTACAAGTAGGGATGGGTATCGTTTAGGTTTTATCCGATACCGGTGCCAAATCGGTACTTTTGAAACGGTGCCGGTGCTCAAACGGTGCTCAAACCGGTGCTTAAAGAATGGAGAACACAAAATTGGTCCAAAAACCTCTCATGTTCAGCTGGTTTTTTGTAAAAAGATAACAATGTTAGCCTTTTCTGCAGCTATGGGGCATATATGGTATCACTCTTAGCTGGAAGCAGTGCTTAAACAATGGAAAAAACACAAACTTTGTCCAAAAACCTCTCATGTTCAGCTGTTTCCCTCTTTTTCTTTGGTCATTTTAGCCTTTTTGGCCAGGGTGAAGGGAGTATCTGCCATCAAACAAGAAGACAGCCGCATGTAACTACGACGGTGTTTGCTAGTTCACCTTACATGCATTAATGTAATAACGTGGTTAGCCTACTAAACGTAAATTACACACGAACAACATGAAGCTACTCACGCAGAGAAGAGCGGCTGCTGCTGCATCATCATCCTCTGCTACACTGGCAGGGCTAGGGGCCAGGACTCTCCTCTTCGGGTTTTTGGGGATGTTGCTAAATCCGGGTCTGATAACAGGCACCACACCCGCAGTAGATGTGCACGGTGTGAGGTCTCGCAGCCAGACTTTTGACCGCTTCGTCTTGGGCATTTTTAATCTGTAGCTCTGCTCTAAAAGAACGTACGTACCTGGACCCGCCTACTGTCCTCGGGAACATAAAATGATTGGCTAGAAGTGTATCACAGCTCAGGAAAAAAAAGCACCGAAATGTGCGCTGCTTTTCGGTCTGGTTACTACCGTTTATGTCAGAACTGGCACCGGACACCGGTACCCATCCCTAGCTACAAGACTTGATTACTCAGTTACATGTAATTGGAGATGAACTACTTTGTTAGCAAATTTTAAAAGTTAATATTTAAAGTTTATACTTAAAAAACGAACTCACCCCTTCTCCTTCTTCGGCATTTTTTCTGCACAAGACTTTTATGTTCAAAATGACATGTTTTCACCTCTAGTTTTTGGAATGTCGACAGAGTCAGACACTCAAAGCTCGCATGTCCAGTAGTGGGCGGTATAGGCTCTCCAACAGATTTTGTTTTTTTCAAGTGGACAATTATGGCTTTGCAATATTGCTCCACTTGATTAAAATTTTAAAATATCTCTATTTATTCAATCGTTTTATTGTAAAATTTAAATTTGCAGTTATTATCAAAGGAATACACATAAGTGGTTGATAGGAAATATTAAGACTTAGACAAGAGACGTTCAAAAGATGGGAAAAAACAGAGGGGATGTGGGACGGTGACACAAGACAGTAAATTCCATTGGATACCTACTGGAAGAAAAAAACAGAAAAGAAAACAAGCAAAAATATAACACAGTACACAACAGCAAGTATCACATCCACAACCTAGATAAGTATAAGTAACAGTAGATAATAAATATTGGTGTCAGCACGGCCCCTGCCAAGAAACATTACCATCTACATTGTTGAAATCTCCCAATTCTTTGAATCTTTGGGCTGAAGGAAGGACAATACTTGGTGTATTTATGCTCAATCATTTATTTCCATACAATTCAACACTTAAGAGCATAAGGACCATCATGATGGGGAGACATGCCTGAAGAGGGTCACAGCAGTCTCAAAATGGTGACGGATTACACAGCCTTTTATAGCTCCTAGCGGCCCCCACCTAGTCGTAAAAGCCTAAACATCACATTCTTTCTCTGTTACAGCGCCTAAGTTATGACCTCGGCAGTTGTTTCTCTGCTTTCTGTAAGGTGGGGGTATGGAATGTAGTTTATCTCTTCTGCCCTAGACTCAGAGTCTCCTCTCTCTTCATGATTCAGCAATAAAACATGTCAAGAATCACAGTGTGAGACATTCACAGCAGATCAAGGATACAGAGTGATGCACACTTATCTAATAAACTAATAAGTGAATATGTTCTTTTAACTCAAAAGTATAATAAGAACTAAACTACATACACAGCACCATCTAAATTAAAGGATAATAAGTGTCCTACAGCAGTTAACATAATTCAACTACTTTGACTACATATATAAGGTAACATATAATAACAGAATAATCTAATAACATGTATTTAAAATTGAGACGTGGGGACCGGCAACTTAGGAGAGGTTGAATACACAGACCATCCCTTGGACGGCATTCAGCATGCCCAGCACAAGTGATGTTGATGTATAGATTGTGGAATAAAATTGAGGTACAGGTGGTCGGAAGGGGACACAGCAGGAATGTCTCACACCCACCTCAGTGAAACAACTGTACGCCAAAGCCCTGCATGTGTGGCGGTGTGATGGAGTGGGGATGAGGAGGGGAGGGAAGTGAAGGCAAAGTACTCTCTCGTGGGGCCAAGTCCCCCGCTGACCCAAGTAGGCACCCCTGGAAGCCACAAAGGCCCATCCGGACGGGGGCCTACATTAGCACCACCACCAAGCCCCACGGAGCCTTGGGTGGTGGGCGCACATCGTAACCCACCACAGAGGAAAATACACTCAACAAAAATATAAACGCAACACCTTTGTTACTGCTCCCATTCCCCATGGGATGGACGTAGAGACCTAAAATTCATTCCAGATACACAATATAACCATCCCTCCCAAACAGTGGTCACAAATCAGTCCAAATGTGTGGTAGTGGGCACATCTGCCATATTGAGATAATCCATCCCACCTCACAGGTGTGCCACATCAGGATGCTGATCTGACATCATGAGTAGTGCACAGGTGTACCTCAGACTGCCCACAACAAAAGGCCACCCTGGAATGTGCAGTTTTTTGCGCTATTGGGGGTCTGGGGACCCAGAACCGGTCAGTATCTGGTGTGACCACCATTTGCCTCATGCAGTGCAACACATCGTCGCATGCAGTCTATCAGATTGTCAATTGTGGCCTGTGGAATGTTGGTCCACTCCACTTCAATGGCTGTGCGAGGTTGTTGGATATTCGTGGGAACTGGTACACGCTGTCGTATACGCCGGTCAAGCACATCCCGAACATGCTCAATGGGTGACATGTCCGGTGAGTATGCTGGCCATGCAAGAACTGGGACATTCTCAGCTGCCATCTGCCCTGAACAATGTGAACCATGATTCATCCGTGAAGCGCACACCTCTCCAACGTGCCAGACACCATCGAATGTGAGCATTTGCCCACACAAGTCTGTTACGGCGATGAGCTGGAGTTAGGTCAAGACCCCGATGAGGACGACAGGCATGCAGTTGAGCGTCCCTGAGACGGTTTCTGACAGTTTGTGCAGAAATTGTTTGGTTGTGCAAACCAATTGTTCCAGCAGCTGTCTGGGTGGCTGGTCTCAGACGATCTTGGAGGTGAACCTGCTGGATGTGGAGGTCCTGGGCTGGTGTGGTTACACGAGGTCTGCGGTTGTGAGGCCGGTTGGATGTGCTGCCATATTCTCTGAAACGCCTGTGGAGACGGCTTATGGTTGAGAAATGAACATTCAATGCACGGGCGACAGATCTGGTTGACATTCCTGCTGTCAGCATGCCAATTGCACGCTCCCTCATTGCTTGTGGCATCTGTGGCATTTTGCTGTGAGACAAAACTGCACATTCCAGGGTGGCCTTTTGTTGTGGGCAGTCTGGGGTACACCTGTGCACTACTCATGATGTCAGATCAGCATCCTGATGTGGCACACCTGTGAGGTGGGATGGATTATCTCAATATAGCAGATGTGCCCACTACCACACATTTGGACTGATTTGTGACCACTGTTTGGGAGGGATGGTTATATTGTGTATCTGGAATGAATTTTAGGTCTCTACGTCCATCCCATGGGGAATGGGAGCAGTAACAAAGGTGTTGCGTTTATATTTTTGTTCAGTGTACATCCACCCAAACATTCAATAATCTCTCTGACTGCATAAGACAAAAGACACCACGGCTGAGTTTATTGTCCACCTCTGTACTAATTTTAAAGTTAACTATTGTCTTTTTTTTGTGGGTTTTAAATGTGGTGAATACTTGACAAACAAAGTAAAAAGAAAAAACCAAAAAGACAATTATAAATTAAAGGGCCTTGGAGATGTCATTCAAACTAACACCATTGCACATCAAAACATAAATGTGAGTAACAGAAAGAATAAAAAAACATTTCAGAATAATTCTAAAGTAGAATCACCCTGTGGAAACAGGAATTTTCCATTTTAGAGCATTTTGAAATCACTGAAAGTTAGGTCAATTATGGACAATTTGAAAGGGCTTTTATTTTTGAAAGCAAAATCAGAATGACTTGATATTGATATGGTATCACTGTGGGGTTGTATACTGTTGATCTAACGTGGAATTACCCTGTGGAACCAGGAATTTTCCATTTTAGAGCATTTTGAAATCACTGAAAGTTAGGTCAATTATGGACAATTTGAAAGGGCTTTTATTTTTGAAAGCAAAATCAGAATGACTTGATATTGATATGGTATCACTGTGGGGTTGTATACTGTTGATCTAAAGTAGAATTACCCTGTGGAAACAGGAATTTTTCATTTTAGAGCATTTTGAATCGTTAGAAGATTAAGTCAAATATCGGCAATTTCAAAGGGCCATTACTATGAAAGGCAAAACCAGACTGACTTGATATTGATATGGTATTACTGTGAAAAAGACTGCGGTTGGAAAGTGTTGATACAAAGTTCAAATAGTATTTGGAAATACGACTTTTGCTTTTAAGAGCATTATGAAGTCATTGAAAGAGTAGTTCAAAAATGAAGATTCACAGGGCTTTTACTTTGAAATCCAAAATAAGATGGCCTTGATAGTGACAGGGCACAATTAGGGTACAAGGCTGTGTCATATAGATTGTTCATTAGAGTTTGTAAAATAAAATAAAAAAGCCTAAATTATATGTTATTATGTTCTTAACATACCTGTTAATTGTTAATTAGATGAATTTTTTTTCTTTCTGCTCATTCTGTTGGTTTTTGTTTTTTTGCCCTTCTCCCCGTCCCTCTTCTCAGCTGTTTCTCTTTCCCTCTTTCTTTCTCCCCTTCTTTCCCCCAGTCAAGTCTGTCCCGTATTCAGCAAGTAAAAATAAAATAAACAATAAAAGGTGAATCAAATGGACCATTACGGCAAGGCTGGGATGGTCAATTTGGTAAAGTAAATCCGTTGGGCATCTTTCTTTGCCTTTAGACAATTCTGATGGCAAAAGAGCCAAACGGGACAGGCAAAAAAAAAAAAAAAAAAAAGTCCAGTCACACCTCCAACACTTAACACCCACAACTACTACTTGGCTCTATATTAGGAGCCACTGACTCACCTGCCAAACACCACCTATTACAGCACCTACTGTTGATAATGCTGCTCCTCTCTGTCCTTTCCACAACACCTACCTTCATGGTTTTGCTGAGAATACCAAGCCACAAGGTGACATTCACATGATTTAATTAGGAAAGAAACTAGCATACATTCAAGCGGATCCCAAGAGTGAGTTACTTAAAAGACAGTAAATGCACAACTTCCTCAAAGCACTTCAAATATGTGTGAAATTGAAGCCAAAAAATTCCCAGCTAACTTTCCAGGAAGTCCTCCATGCCCGTGCTTTGAATTGGTTTCTTTTTAGATAGATTGCAAACAATTTGACATGTTGACGTATGTAAAGTGCAGTAAAAATAGAAAGAAAAGAAAGTAGAAAAGAAAAAAAAAACAAAAAAAACCATCTGTTAATTCACTCGAAGTTGGCTTTTATTTTGAAATCCGGTTTCCACATCCATTCCCGTAATACTTTGAATACACAGGGAACGTAAAACAAACTGGAGGCTGGCTTGACTGCAAGTCTCGAATTGGAGGCTGGCTTGACACCAGTAATATAAGCTAGCGTTTACACCGTAACTTTAAGCTAGCACCATAAAGACGGTAAAACACGTAATAATATCTACAAATGCATCTTAAATCTGTTATATTAGCACTCTGTGTATTACTAAGATAACCACATTATTGACACTAGCTGACTTTTAATAGTCATTCTATAAATGCTGTCCGTTTAAATGGTCTTACCTGTACACACTGCATATCCACCGGATTCCAGCCAGAGTGGATTCTGGAGTCTTCCACGCTCCTGTTAGTGATCCTCCATCTGGATGGATGAGAACAACCTTCTGAACAATCTAGCAGGAGATGGCCTATATCTATGGGACTGATTTGTGCTAATAACGCCCATTGTATGGACTAATAACAGCCGAAGCGGGTGAATAAAGTCACCCAGTCGCTAGCTGTGCCATTACCCAGCATACACCACTCCCTCCATAAATGCAATAAACGATACAAAAGTAATAGCCTATAATTAATATATCTGCTGTATCTGCTGTTTCTCAGGTAGTTGCTTACATTATATAATTTATTGTGTTCTGTATACGTCACTACAATGTGATTTGGAAAATGTCTAAATATACCGACAACAGGCACTTCCGCAGCAATCTCTTCAATCGGAGGACCCTTCACGTCAATTCCCGACGCAAGGGGGGTACCCTGCGCGTCCATAAGTAAAGCAGAGGGAGCCTGACCATGCGTCACACGTTTGACGAGTTGGGAGTGAGAACGTGTTGGATAAAAAGAAACACAAAAAATGGCAAGAAGCTGTTGTATTATTAACTGCAATAGCCGGTGTTGTGCCAAAAAGTGATTGTCTGCCAAAAACTGATTTCCGGTATTTGCCAAAAACTGATTGCTGGTATTTAAATTGCTATAAGTAACTTGTTGGGCTATAATATGTGAAACATATGTCAAATGCATCCCTCATGGATGACATAAAGTCATATTGAGCTATAAACAACATTAGTGTAACAAGGTAGAAGCCGCAATCAGTCTTTGGCAGTGACTTTTATATAACCGTTATTTATGCCGTTAAAAAAATCTAATTAACATTAAAAATGTCTTTTGTAAGAAGTAGTTGGACAGCAGAAATGGCTCAAATATTACAATAGTTCTGTAAAAATATTTAAAGTGGGGATAAAGGACCGGATTGGTTATAATGTAAGTACAATAACACAGAGTTGTAAAGATACTTGAAAAAACATAATTTTTTAAATTCCATATATAGTCCCTTTGTAAACGCTGTTCACTAAAGTCTATTTACCAACACACGTAAAGATATTACACATAAAAAATACAAGCAAACATTGGAAATCAGTTTTTGGCAGGCAATCACTTTTTGGCACAACACCTGTTGCATGAGAGCCACGGGAAGCCGACAGGTAAAGAGATCGGTTGTTATCGGATTACGTCGTGGAAGAGAAATTTTTTAAGCCATGTTTCCGAAGTAACAAAGAGGCGACGGATTGCCTGGATATACCAAATATAACGTCCCAGAACACTCCAGCTCACAGGTTAGTCTGCTCCAAGCATTTACACGAAGGTCAGTGTTTTTTAGTAGTTAATACGTCATTTTCATAACATAATTGGTGATATAGGTTACAAGCAAGTCTGGCGCTGAACAGAAATTGTCGCGCTATGCTCCTTTGTTTATTGTGCATAAATAGTGAATTGTCCTGACACAATATTGCGTTTCGCTTCTGTTATTATGGTACACTGACAAAAACATATACTTTTATTCACAGGATAAAACAGGTTTTTTGTATCACTAATTGCCCAGTACGATTACAGCATACAATATTATTGTCACTGCTACATTTCTGTAATGCGAACCAGAAATTATTTCCACTACTAATTAATTACCGTTGAGCTCAAAGGTCCTATTAATAAACGGTTAACGAATGTGTATTTATGAAGACGATTTGTGAGACTGGTAAACTTACCTTTGTTCGTACGATGGTCTTTCGATCTGCACGGTGCATTTCAAGGTCCTGTACCCATCCGTTGGCAAACTGTACCTGGGCTTGTTGCAGTGACCTGAAGTTACTAAACTTCATGAGTGTATGCACTCACTCCAAGAACCGTATAATTATAAATCTGAGCGTGGTGAAAGTTGGGCAGCACGCTAACGTCTTTTGTCCACTCTGTGTGCTCGTAAGGGTCTAACCCTTTCACTCCTTTGGTTTTTCCTCGTATCTTTTCTTTGCCTTTTCGTCGAGTCTGTCTTTGTACGGACCGGCATTGTTCTCCTTCGTTTTGTACATTCCTTTTTTGGGGGGCAAAGAAAAACCAAGAAGGTATTGGAACCGGAGAATGAACGTTTTGCGGTGCTGCAAATGCTTGCATTTGATGCGGTACTTGGATTGTTTTGCCACGAGTTCCCGGCATGCAATGCGCAAAAGTCACGTGGTCTGTTAATTGCTATAGGAAAAACCATAAAGCCTTTGCATGAAAACAACTGCTTTGGTGTACACTGCCTTGTTGGTATATATGTATCAATCTAATAAACTTAAACCTGTCATGGTTCTGGGTCAGTTTGACCCAGTATTTTGAGTTATGCTTTTGGTGTGTTTTGCATTTTGGATTCTTTTCTTATTATGATGATAATGATGATTATGACTCTATGTTTCGGTTATTCTTGTTTAGGGATTAGCTCGTAGGTTTTTGTGTTCTCATGTTTATTGCAGGTTTAGTTCAGTGTCTAGTCTATCTCTCTGTGTCGTGTCTGCGTGTTTGTTTAGTGGTGTCTTGTTTCCTGTTTTACTCTGAAGGCTCATGTTCCCGTCTTATGTCAGTGTTTCTAGCTTTGTTCCTTCTGTCTTATCAGGTCTTATTCCTCCCAGCTGTGTTCCCCTTCTGTCTCTAATTTCTTGATGACTGCCTCAGTGTATTTAAGCCCAGTGTGTCTTTGTGTCAGTGTCAGATCGTCTGTTATCCTCACCTCGTATTTTCCCTTATTGTGACACTGTGTTCATAGCCTGCTTAGTTACTCTGTGTTTATAGTTTTTTTTCCATAGTTCCTTCACAGAGTGCCTTAGCCTTCTTAGTTTACACAGTGTTCTCTGTCTTCTTAGTTTTCCCAGTTTCAGTGTCCCCTAGTGTTTTTGTTATGCCTGCAGCCACAATAAAGGCTTGCCTTATTTTGGAAACCTAGTTCTGTCTCCACCGTGTCTGCTCTTGGGTCTACCTCATTCCTCACGCCGGCGCGCCCCGCCGTGACAAAACCTACACCATTCTCCCTATTCTGGATTTTAAACAGTACATAGCGGAAACAAAAAGACTGCTTGGTAGAGTTAACCTCCTGAACTATCTACAACACATGGTGGAAACCTGAAATTAAGACCAAGAACACTAGAGGTGAGACATGATCATTAATTAATATTAAAATTAATAAATGACAGATTTAGGGATATTTTCATAAAGTATTTATTTACCAAAACAATACAAAACAGCATGGTAGCACAATATATTTTTTAACACAGCAACCTGTGTGAAAGGTGAGAAAGAAGAATAAGAATAACACTTAATTGAGTTTTTGATGGCATTTTACACACAGTACTAATACAGTATCTAGAAAATATGGGAAAATACTGGCATCATATACAGTACTTACTTCTGTGTTCCAACTACAGGGGGATCACACTCCTCAGCCTCCCTGGGAAAGTCTATGCCAGGGTGCTGGAAAGGAGAGTTCGTCCGTTAGTCGAACCTCGGACACAGGAGGAACAATGCGGTTTTCGTCCTGGTCGCGGAACACTGGACCAGCTCTTTATCCTCTCCAGGATACTTGAGGGTGCATGGGAGTTTGCCCAACCAGTCTACATGTGTTTTGTGGACTTGGAGAAGGCATTCGACCGTGTCCCTCGGGGTGTCCTGTGGGAGGTGTTGCGGGAATATGGGGTGTCTGGCCCATTGCTACAGGCCATTCGATCCCTATATAACCGTTGCAAGAGCTTGGTTTGCATTGCCGGCAATAAGTCGGACTCGTTCCCGGTGGGTGATGGGCTCCGCCAGGGCTGCCCTTTGTCTCCGGTTCTGTTCATAATTTTTATGGACAGGATTTCTAGGCGCAGCCAAGTGGCGGAGGGCTTTCGCTTTGGTGGCCTCAGAATCTCATCTCTGATTTTTGCAGATGATGTGGTTCTGTTGGCTTCATCGGGTGAGGGCCTCCAGCTCGCACTGGAATGGTTCGCAGCCGAGTGTGAAGCAGCGGGAATGAGGATCAGCACCTCCAAATCTGAGGCCATGGTTCTCAGCCGGAAAAGGGTGGAGTGCCCACTCCGGGTCGGGGATGAGTTCCTGCCCCAAGTGGAGGAGTTCAAGTGTCATGATCCAAGCAGCCAGGAACACACAGGCACAAATGTAATCTTCAAAAAATGGGTTTTATTATACCCCCAAAAAGGACAAGATGATTACAAAAATTCAAGATATCAACAATAAAGTTTTTAAGAACCAAGTGGGCCCGTAAAAGAGGTTAACATAACATAACGCTACTCAAAAGTCACTTAACAAAAACATAACTCAACAAACTGACCTGCTCAAATGAGAAACAGCTCCAGTTATATAGCAAATGAATAAACCATTATATACACCAAAGGTGAAAACTAAAGAGATAACAGCCAACCATCATTCAAGAAGAACCCCATTCCCCCTGCATGATCACAATAGATGGTTCAGTCCACTTTATTGGCTTCTGCATTTAAACCAGCTCCACCCTCAGCCTCCTCTTTCAGCCAAACCAGGAAGGACTGGAGCGGAAGTCAGGTAACTCAGAAAGAGCAGAAATATAATCAATATAACATATACCTATATAAAATAACAAACAATGCAAAGCAAAGTCTATGCCACCATTTGGGCTATAGCTAGTGCTGTCATGCATTACAGGTAACTCAAAATATCAAATTAGTTAACTTATGATCACAGAAGCTTTAGAGCATAACGTAAACATAATACAAAAGACCACATGAATATTACCTAAGTATCTCAGTTGTGTGGTTGCATGCATCCATCACATCAAGTATCTCGGGGTCTTGTTCTCGAGTGATGGGAGAAGGGAGCCGGAGATCGACAGACGGATTGGGGCTGCAGCTGCAGTAATGCGGACGCTGCACCGGTCCGTCGTGGTGAAGAGGGAGCTGAGTGTAAAAGCGAAGCTCTCAATTTACCGGTCGATCTACGTCCCTACCCTCACCTATGGCCACGAGCTGTGGGTAGTGACCGAAAGAAGGAGATCGCGGATACAAGAAATGAGCTTCCTCCGAAGGGTGGCTGGCCTCTCCCTTAGAGATAGGGTGAGGAGTTCGGCCATCCGGGAGGGGCTCAGAGTAGAGCAGCTGTTGCTCCACATCGAAAGGAGCCAGCTGAGGTGGTTCGGGCATCTGACAAGGATGCCCCCTGGGCGCCTCCTGGGTGAGGTGTTCCAGGCATGTCCCACCGGGAGGAGGCCCCGAGGCAGACCCAGGACACGCTGGAGAGATTATATCTCTCGGCTGGCCTGGGAACGCCTTGGTATTCCCCCGGATAAGCTGGAGGAGGTGGCTGGGGAGAGGGAGGTCTGGGCCTCTTTGCTTAGGCTGCTGCCCCCGCGACCCGGCCCCGGACAAAGCGGATGAAGATGGATGGATGGATGGACTTCTGAAGAAATTATATGGGACCCTGAAAAAGAGGACACAAGTGAAAGGACAAAGAACTGTGAATGGCAATTGATGGACTTGCTCAGATGATCACAGTACTGGCATCTTTATTCCACAAAGGAATTAGAGGAATCATATACACTAGTACTTACGTTGATGAACTTAAAAAGTTGAAAGGTCTCGAACCTCTTAAACAAACAAACAAACAAACAAACAAACAAACAAACAATGTATGATCAGACCCTGACAAACAGGACAGAAAGGAATAAAGATTAGATGAATATTAAAATCTATAAAGGACAGATTATGATTGAATTGTATCACCAAAGACTATTCACTCATCAATAAAAGGTCACCTACAACACTTCCACAGCAGCAACACTGAACATATCTTAAGACATGGAAACCTTTAAGAAGTGAAAGGACAGACAGTGAAGGTTGAGAAAGAATTGTACTTAATAGATTTTTTCAGAGGATGACAGCACTGGTATGCTTACTCTAGAAAAATGGTTGAATCATATTCCATATAGTACTTACTTAAAATGAACACACTTCAGTCCTCCTAAAATGACTGACAGCATCTGAAATGAAACAATGACAGATTAAGACTGTAAGAATATATGTTTATAAATGCCTAATACTCCAATCTCATATTTATTCTATCTATTAAGATGGACAAATTCTAAGCATTTACCAATCACTTGACTTGTTTGAAGTGAAGGTAGATACTAAACGTATTCATTTAGGCAATAACAATAAAGCTGAATTTAATATTAACAATAGATAATTAGGAATGTTTTGCTCATTTTTATTTCACCTCACCAGGTTACAAAAGGAGCTTTCTCAGCAGGTCACTCTTCTCAGCTACCCTGTCAATGACCATGTCAGAGTCCAATGACATGAGAATGTCCTTTTCAGTGGCCATCAGCATAAACATCTCCAGCTTGTTTGCAGGCAGGCTGCTTCGGAGTCTGCTTTTAATGAACTTGAGTGTAGAGAATGTTCTTTCACAGGCAACCTGAGTGAGGGAGAGGGTCAGCAGGTACTTGTATGCCAGCCCAAGGAGACGATAGGCATCAGACAGCATGTTGAACCGCCTGAGTATTTGATAGCAGCACAGTGGGCAATTTTTGCAAGAACCACAGCTTTTGGTCACAATTTCACTTTCTTCGTCCCATTCTTCAGATCTGTCCTTTGCTGTTCTGGTCGTGTACTCATCTACATGTGATGTCTTAAGCCTTTCCCACTGTTCAGCAAAACGTTTGTGTTCTGACTGAAGGTTATTAACTGTAGCCCTGCTGTCAAATTTAAGTAGACAGGCGCTGAGTTTCTGAAATGCATTACTTGGAAGAGAAACTGTTCTGACCTGGCTAAACTTCCTGGGGTCCAACCATGCCAAATCGGCAAGAAGAGGGCCATGTATAACAAATCGTATGTGGATTGCTTAAATAACTGTGTCCAGGATGATGTTGTGCAGTTTCACCTCATATGATTTCTCTGCATTGATTTGCAACTCATCTTCAGGCATCTCTCCGGCCATGCCTTTTCTCTTTTTGGCTCTCTTTTTAGGTAGTTCAGCCTCCACTTCCATGTCTGTATTGTTCTCCCTCTCCTCTAGTTTTTGATTTGTCTGTTTCACAAATGTGTCTGCAGCTGTCTTCACAGTTGGAAAGTTCCTGGCGATACTTTTGAGGCCATCTTGTGTGGCAGTCACCATATGATGGGCAGAGAGAATGTCCATCCCCTTTGACTGGAGGTACTTCGACAGAGGAGTTGTTTGCTCAAACACTCTAAGAAATATCTGTCCTGTTAACACAGTTTCATGCTTCAAGAGACACTCTTTAAAGCCTCGTGCTTTGGCACGAACAGCTGGCTTTTCTTTTTCCCTCTTTTCAATGGCTTCCATCGTCAGCACTACATCAACGAAGAGGCCATCATCTGGTTTTCCAAAATGTCCAAAGATTTTTTGGAGGGCATCATGCTTGGCCCACCACCGTGTCTCACCCATTGGACTGAGGCATCTGTGTCTTGTCTTTTCGGTTTGTTTCTCCCACAGATTAACCCATCTCTAAAATGATGACAGAGGTCATCATTTTAGTGATGACCTCTGTGACAGAGGTCATCATTTTAGTGGGGGAACTTGCACAATCGGTGGCTGACTAAATACTTTTTTGCCCCACTGTATATGAGTGCCTATGTATAAATACACAAACAATATACACATGCTTTCAATTGTGTAATTTAAGTGATGTAGGTAGCTCTGCTTTGGAAGTTCAGTTCATGCTAGAAATGTGTTTTGGAGTTTGTACGTGTTTTGTCTCTAGGGGCCACCGCATATATTTATATATAAACATATATAAATAAAACCACCTTTTTTTTTTACATTAGTAATTACTTTTGTGCATAATTTTATATTGTTGTTAATAATAAATTAATTAAAGCAACAAAACAACCTGAAGAGCCGGTTCGGAGCCGAAAGAGCCGGCTCTTTTTAGTGAGCCGAACCGAAAGAGCCGGATCTCTAAAAAGAGCCGGAAATTGGGTCGGAGGTAAGTGACGGAAGTGATGTTGTAGGTGACGTCAGACGCCGGAGATTTTGGCGGAGAAAAAGCAAATGGTAGCATAGAGTTTAACAAAGGTTTTTCAAGCTTCAGTATTACCAAATATACTAATCAATTGTCATATAACTAACAACATCTGTTTTATCATCTCTAACACCCTGGAGGACAACGGGGAGAGTTTAGACGCTCTCCAAGATTACATCGACCGCTGTTTTCAAGATTTAGTAATGCATAAGGCCCAGAGTGCATCTTCCCCGGCCAAAATCGAGACGCCGTCATCGAAGAGAAGTCGCCAGGCAGACTCCCCCGGTACAACATCGCCTGCCGGCAAAGACATCGCAGAAATCCTGGAGTCAATCGACAAGCGATTGTCCAGTTTCGATGCGAGGCTGTCCCTGGTGGAGATTTTACACCGGGAATTTAAATCTCTGAGAGAATCCCTGGAATTCAGCCAGCGGCAGGTGGAAACGCTTGCCGCTGAAAATGCCACGCTACGGGAGTCGGTTAAATCTCTCACCGATAACGTGACCCAGCTAAACATTGAAAATAAAAAAATAAAAGAGTCCGTTATCGATCTACAAGCCCGTAGCATGAGAGATAATCTTGTGTTTTCTGGTATTCCAGAAACTGCCGGAGAGGACGCAGAGGCAACGGTGAAAAACTTCATTAAAATCCACCTGAAGCTGCCGGAGGACACCGTAAAGAACATCGACTTCGATAGAGTACATCGCTTGGGGGGCGCGCGGTTGCGGACCGGGAGACCACGGCCTATTGTGGCCAAATTCAGTCAATTCAAACAGAAGGAACAGGTGAAGAGTCGCGGCAGAGAGCTGAAAGGAACGGACTTCAGCGTGAACGACCAGTTCCCCAAAGAGATCCTGGAACGACGCAAGGTCCTGTTCCCAGTTCGACGTAGCTTTATCCAGAAAGGCTCCCGTGCTGTCATCGCTGTGGACCGGCTCTACGTGGACGGACAGCTGTACCGCGACCCCGGCACCACACCGTGGTTATACTGACTGCACTCCAGATAAGAACCCGCTACACTCTTTTCTTATTCATTCACACTTTCTCCTTTAAAATGTGTTTAACCTAGTAATATCAGTAGGATGTCATAGCAGATATAACACCGTCACCCTCCGTCATTGCTTTAATTGGAATGTTTCCGTTTCGTTTCCTTTTTTTTGTTGTCGCTCACAGTTCATGTGGTTTCTTTCTTTCTCTTGTCTTTCACTGCTGTGGTCACCTACTCCCCCACTCACCTACAAACAACACCCTCTATTTCTCCATATTTTCACAACACGATCACGCAAACACATCAGCTCAACGGCAGCACATTCACAACAGCCTCACAGCACGCACAGACTTGCAGGACACATAAGCAAGCCACGCTTGTTCATATTAGTGAATATTCACACACATAGTCAGACTTATGGAGTCTCTCACCACACTTCTTTTTCTCTTTCTATTTACAAACAAGGGATGTTTCCATATTCTCTCCACCTGTCTAAACGAAACACCCAGCATACATCATTAAACATACACGCACAATTAAGGGCATGCTGAGGTTTGTCACATGGAATGTAAATGGAGCTGGCACCAGAGGAAAGAGGTTAAAAATATTTAACCAGCTTAAAAAACTACAGGCAGATGTTGTTTTATTACAAGAAACTCACAAACCTGTCACAGGTTTAAATGAACTTAAAACACCTGAGTTTCCTAACGTGTTTGCAGCCGGTTATAATTCTAGACAACGGGGAGTAGCAATTTTAATACATAAAAATGTTAATTTTACAGTACTCGATACAGTTATAGATCCAGAGGGCAGATTTCTAATTATTAAACTATCAATATTGAACAAAAAACTATGTATTGTTAGTATATATGGTCCAAATGTTGATGAACCCTCATTCTTCCACGGTTTTTTTAGTGCACTCTCTGAACACCTTGATTGCACACTCATTCTTGGCGGTGACCTCAACCTTGGACTAAATGAAGAAATGGATAGGCTCAACACAACAGGAACTCAGCGTAATTGGCAGTCCACAAATATAATCAAACAGTATATGAACGACTTTGGTCTTTGCGATGCATGGCGCTCTCTTCACCCCACCAGTAAGGAATATACTTTTTTCTCGCATGTTCATCACTCTTACTCTCGTCTGGATTATTTTTTGGTCAGCAGCTCACTGCTGTGTGACATTTCAGACACTGAGATTCATCCTATAGCTGTCAGCGATCATGCTCCTGTATCTTTAACACTAATGCACAAGAATAATACTACGCCAAGTAAAAACTGGAGATTTAATATATCACTACTTAAAGATGAAGACTTTATTAAATACTTTAAAAAGGAATGGACTTCATATTTAGACTTTAATGACACTCCCGGAATATCTGCTTCTGTTCTATGGGAAGCAGGGAAAGCTGTGATGAGAGGTAAAATAATTTCTTTCTCATCACACAAAAAGAAAGAAGAAAACAAAAATATTCAGGAATTAGAAAAAAACATCAAATCACTAGAAGAAGCCTACGCGTCCCACCAAGATCAGGAAACATTGAACAAAATATGCAAAACAAAACTAGAATTAAATGAAACTATTAATAAAAAAACACAATTCCTTATACAAAGACTTCGCTTGCAGAATTTTGAACACAGTAACAAATCAGGTCGATTTCTAGCTAACCAGCTAAAAATAAATAAAGAAAAAACAACTATATGTGCTGCTAAAGATTTATCGGGGAACACAATATATGATCCTGGAAGAATAAACAACATTTTTAGGGATTTCTATGAAACTTTATACTCACCACAAATAAACCCATCTAAAAATGAAATTGATCTGTTTCTTGACAACGTAACTCTTCCAAAATTACTAGACAGTCAAGCAATGGAACTGGATTCGCCACTGACGCCAAGTGAACTCCAGGAAGCCCTGATAAGTATGCCTAATAATAAGGCTCCAGGTCCAGACGGCTTCCCTGCAGAATTCTACAAAGAATTCTGGACAATTTTGGCACCAGTATTCCACAGCATGTTGCAGGAAATCGAGGAAAAGGGCAGACTACCACCAAATATGAATTCTGCCAACATTAGTCTCCTGCTAAAACCAGGCAAAGACCCTTTATTTCCCTCAAGCTATCGTCCAATTTCTCTTTTAAATGTAGACCTTAAAATAATCTGCAAAGCTCTCTCAAAGAGATTAGAGAAAATGACCCCCCTCTTAATTCATCCTGACCAAACTGGTTTCATAAAAGGTCGGCACTCCTCAACAAACACTCGTAGATTACTTAATTTAATAGACTACTCATACGATAAAAACATCGAAGCCATAATATTATCTCTAGATGCAGAAAAAGCATTTGACAGAGTTAATTGGAAATTTTTATTCGCAACTTTACACAAATTTGGTTTTGGAAACTCTTTCATAAACTGGATAAGAATATTATACAATTCCCCAACGGCTCGTATCAGAACAAATGACCAGACATCCCCCAGCTTCTGTCTCCTGAGGGGCACCAGACAGGGATGCCCACTCTCCCCCTCACTTTTTGCAATTTTTATCGAACCTCTAGCAGCAGCATTTAGACAGGCTACAACAATTAAGGGCATAAAATGTAAGAACATAGAACATAAAATCAGTCTCTATGCGGATGATGTGTTGCTTTTTCTGCAAAACACACAAACCAACCTCTCTGAGGTAATTACTTTAATAAACTGGTTTTCAAGAGTTTCAGATTATTCAATTAACTGGCCAAAATCTACAGTTCTCCCCATTAACTGCTCCTTCCATAATTCTTCCTCTGCCCCACTGCAATCCGGAAATATTAAATATTTAGGTATTAATATCTCTCCTAAGCTTTCAGACTTAACTAAACTAAACCACATCCCACTTCTAAAGAAAGTAGAAGGCGATCTGACTAGATGGAAATCTTTACCCATATCACTCATGGGAAGGGTCGCCACTATAAAAATGATGATCTTGCCAAAAATAAATTACTTATTTTTGATGATCCCTAACAAACCATCACAAGATTGGTTTAGATCTCTGGATTCATATATTTCCAAATTCCTTTGGAAAGATAAACCCCCGCGTATTAGCTTAAAAACGCTACAAAGAACCAAGGATAGAGGAGGATTAGATCTGCCTAATTTTCACCAATACTTCTTAGCCAACAGGCTTCAGTTCATCTCAGAATGGTTAAAACATACCTTCTTAGTTGAGCCCTGGCTAGATGTTGAACAGGCACTATGCAAGGATCTAGAGATTTCAGACCTACCATTTATTAGCTCAAACATCAAAAGACATGAATGCTTTAAAAGTATCAACATCAGCTTTTCTCTAACAGCATGGTGGGAGTTTCTAAAAATAACGGAGTCTTCATTAATCCCATGCAAACGTACACCTATCTGGAATAACCCTGACATATTACAAAACAATAATATGATTAATTTCCCAGAATGGAGTTGTAAAGGAATTAAATACTTAGAACATATATTAGAGGGAACAGAATATTTAGTTGCACAATATGGGATCAACAAGACAAGGTTTTTAGAATATCAACAAATTAAATCCATAGTAAAAAAGAAATTTAACCTCAGTCAAGTTGAATTACAAACACCACTAAGTGCGGCACATTTTCTTACTCTTAAATCCCCCAAATTATTATCTAAAATATACAGAACACTTTCTAAATTAGATGAATCAATATCCCTTCCTACTGCAAAGTGGGAAGCAGATTTATCAGTCAACCTAGACCAAAACTTCTGGTCTCAGATTTGCTTAAAAACTTTTAAATTAATTAAAAATCCCAGTCTGCAATTAATACAATACAAAATACTTCATAGAGTGCACTATACAGGTCATCGGATGTTCAAGATGGGCTTTACATCTTCCAACAACTGCTCACACTGTCAAGGCAATACACCAGACAATTACATCCACGCTCTTTGGTTCTGTCCACCAGTGCAAAAGTTTTGGCGCGAGATATGTGAAGACTTATCAAAATGTCTGAAATGTAACATTCCAACCTCCCCCTTAGTGTGTTTGTTGGGCAGCTTAGATAATGTCACTTCAGAAAAGAATATAGCCCATATGATCTTCACTGCCCTATGCATAGCCAAGAAAACAGTCCTCATGAACTGGAAAAATAAAAATAATCTTAATTCTAACCAATATAGAAATTATCTATTAGATTACATTAGTCTTGACACAGCCTCTGCCACCACATTAGATCAATTGCTCTGGGCCCCTTTTATCAGCTCCATCACCTAGTGGGGGTGGGGGGTCATAGTTTGGTCCCGCCTTCACTGTTGTGATTGGTGAGGGGGTAGGGACAGGCTTAGGGCGTCGGGGGGTTCCCCGGAGGCATCTTCCTTGGGGGGCTCAACCCGGGGTAGCGGTCACGTCCGGTTGAGGGCTCTGTTGGCTCTCAGGTGACTGTTTCCTCGCGGCTGCGTGCAGCGGGGCTAGGGGAGGGTCGGTGCTGACGGACGTGGGTTACTGACCTGGCAACCTGGCTGCCCCTGGGTGGGTCCGGGATGGGCGTGAGGTTTTTGGGGCGCTCCGTCTCTGGGCTGGGGCCCGGGCCGGGCCTCGGGGGCTCGGGTCCTGGTTGGTGTGTTGCCGGGGTTGTGGGCGGGTGGGTGCATGGGGGCCCGGCCCTGGAGCAGGGTGCCGCCGGTGCATCGAGCCGCCTGGGGGGCTCTTCAACTGGTGGGGGGGATGGTCACATCTTGCAGGAGCTTTCTTCTCTCAGGAACTCTCTGCAGGAGGGGGAGATACAGGAGAGGTGGAGGAAGATCTCAGCCTGGGCGTTTACCGTCTTATGTAGTCTGGAAGATGTGTGGTTGGTGGGGTGGGTGCAGTTTTCTCTGTGGTGGGGTTGGGTGGACTGTCCAGGGCTCTGTGGAGCCGGGGGGCGCTACTGCACTGGGCCCCGGTCTGATGGGCCTGGGCCCCCCTTCCCTGGCGGGTCGCGGAGGGTGGGAGTGCCTACTGGGGTCAGCGGGGGAGCTGGCCCCAGGGAGGGGTTACCTGCCCGTCCCTTCCTTCCCTCCCCATCTCCAGCTGCCTCCCTCTTCCCGCTCCTCCACAACCACCCACACATGCAGGGCCTTGGAGTGGGGGTATGTCACCAGGGTGCAGAGGAGGCTACCCCCCCCCCCCCCCTGTCCCCTTCTGGCTGCCTCTGCCTCAATTTTATCCCACAACTTAGACATTCACATTATTCACACTCTCATTACACATACATATAGGATCTTGGGGTGGGCACAATCACGGAGTCCAAATCACCATCAGGGTGTATACCTCACCCCTGACGTCGTTGCCCACCTCTCAATTTTAAATACACTTAGTCATTGAGGGTTAGCAGGAGGGACTATGCGCTTACCTGCTGCTCCTTGGCAGGTAGCTCCATGCCCTCCTGGGTTTTAATTGCACCTTAGAACACATATGCATCAACACTACAATGAGCGGGTGGAGGGAGGTTTGGAGTCTTCTCCCACCCCCATTCTCTGCGGCCTGCTGGAGCGGGAGGGCTAGTAGGAGGAGTTGGCCGTCCGACTGCGGTCTGGGGTGTGGGGCCTCCCTGCTGCTGCGGAGTCGGGGTGGTCTGCCTCTCCCCACCGCAGGGAAAAGGGTAACACCACCTGGGTCTGGGTGCAATTCCCCCCTCCAGGGGCAAGGGTACCTAGACCCGGTTTGTAGAGTACGCTTGGGGAGTGTGATTGTGTGTACAGCGTCTCTTTATGTCTGTCTCCACGTTGGTTGAGTGTGGAGTGAGTGCATATGAGAGCATGAGGGTGGGAATGGATGTTTGTATCTGTGTGTGCCTGTATGTCTGTGTCTATATGTCAGGCTGGGTATCAGACGCCACCTCTCTGGGGACACCTCAGGCCCTCCAAGGTTTGGAGGCCTATCTCCACCCACCACCACTTCCCCTGCCGGTGGCGGACTCCCTCAGGTGTCGGTGTGTTGGTGGTTCTTTGTGTCTGGGGGTGGGTGTCCGGGTGCACACCGGCTCACTCCTTGGCGGCCGCTTGTCGGGGCCTGGGGCCTGGGGCTCGCTCGGGCCCCTTTGGAGGTGGGGTGCCCCCGGCCTCTCGGCCTAGGGCTCGGTCACTCAGGCGCAGCTGGGGGCCGGCGGAGCTCACGGGCGCGTCACTGCAACTCCCCCTGACTTCTGCTCCGCGGCTGCTGGGCGAGCCCTCATCTGGGACTCTCCTCAGCTCTTACTGGGACAGTGGCGCGGCTGCCCCTCTGTTGGTCTTCCATGGTCTCTTGTGTTCTGGGGGCCTCTGGATGTCTGGAGTTTTGATCTCCTCCATACCCGCTTCACACCCTGGAGGACGGGGCTGTGGCCCCCCCACACTCCCTAGCAGATCATTACATGGAGAAACCTTTGGAATGCAAGCATGCTGATCCACACAGGTATGCACACATGGGTATTCACAGACGCGGACTAAAGCTTTCTTGGCTGCTGCCTCAAAGCACACTGTGCGCTGTCTATCTTGCGTGCTGCACAATATCGTTTATTACTTAGTAAATACTGATATCTATGACTAGCTAGTTTATTGTGATGGTGCTTTGTTTTCTCTATTATTATGTTGCTCTTTGTTGTTTGCTGTCTCCTCTGTTTGTTTTTGTTTGTTTGTTTTTTCTCCATACAGGTGACCCAGGAGTTTTTTTTTTTTCCTCTCTCTTCCCCCCCCTTCTCACCGTCTCTTCTCCCCTTTGGGTTTTCTTTCTTTCTCTCCCCCTCTCTCTCTCATTCATTCCCCCTGTCCTATTTATTAAAAAAAAAAAAAAAAAAAAAAAAAAAATGACAAAGGATGAACTGAAGCTCTGCCATCACGTAATGTCGCATACTGCTGTTTCTGATGTCATTTAGAAAAAAAGGAAAAAAAAAAAAAAAAAAAGAAATTGTTTTGGAGTTTGTACGTGTTTTGTCTCTAGGGGCCACCGCATATATTTATATATAAACATATATAAATAAAACCACCTTTTTTTTTACATTAGTAATTACTTTTGTGCATAATTTTATATTGTTGTTAATAATAAATTAATTAAAGCAACAAAACAACCTGAAGAGCCGGTTCGGAGCCGAAAGAGCCGGCTCTTTTTAGTGAGCCGAACCGAAAGAGCCGGATCTCTAAAAAGAGCCGGAAATCCCATCACTACACCAGACTCACCAGCTGGTTTGACGCTGCTGCCTGCAGGGACCCTCCTACATTCTCAGATCCCGACTCCTGTACTTCCAGAGAAGGTGGATATTTATGTGCTTTTATCGTCATCTTCCAACTTAAGCAAGAAACCCTGAAGAAAATTGACGACACGCATCTCTCAGTGTCTTCTGATTGGGGTTTCCTTACTGAAGGGAGGTAACAAGGCAAACACAAGGAAGTCTGCATCCACCTGGAAAAAAGAAACACATCAAATAATTATACAAAATGCTTTTATGATAAAAGTAACAATGCACATAACCAAAGTTGCTGATGCAGTAATCTTTGCACACTGCAAATTTGTGTCTATGGCTTATTGCATATCTACAAAAAGTGGGGTTCTTTCGTCCACAAGAAACAGATACCATAACTAAAAATATATATATTTTTAGAACGAGTGTGAGCCTCTTTTACAACTTTACTTACATCCTTTGTAAGAGCTGCTGGCACATCTGGTGAGGGGGTGCCCACACCTCATCTAAACCACAGAGCTTTAGTCCCTCTCCTACTTGGTTGAGTATAGCGATTGACAGACCACGTGACTTTTGCGCATTGCATGCCGGGAACTCGTGGCAAAACAATCCAAGCGCCGCATCAAATGTAAGCATTTGCAGCACCACAAAATGTTCATTCTCCGGTTCCAATACCTTCTTGGTTTTTCTTTGCTCCCCAAAAAAGGTAGGTACAAAACGAAGGAGAACAATGTCGGTCCGTACAAAGACAGACTCGACGAAAAGGCAAAGAAAAGATACGAGAAAAAAAAAATCAAAGGAGTGAAAGGGTTAGACCCTTATGAGCAGACAGAATGAACAAAAGACGTTAGCGTGCTGCCCAACTTTCACCACGCTCAGATTTATAATTATACGGTTCTTGGAGTGAGTGCATAATATTATATGCTGTAATTGTACAGGGCAATTAGTGATACAAAAATCTGTCATATATCCTGTGAATAAAAGTATATGTTTTTGTCAATGTACCATGGTAATAACAGAAGCGAAACGCAATATTGTGTCAGGACAATTCACAATTTATGCCAAGCCTAATATTTACTGTACATTCTGTCCTCACAAACACGTTTTTCTGCACTGACTGTTTCAGGTAAATCACTCCATGCACCTCAAACAGAAGCCTCTTCAGCCCTGGGTTATTCAGCAATCTAATGGGGATGTTGAAAGTGCACATTGCACATGCATGGGAAGTGTGGCAGAGAAGTGTGTGCATGTGGCGGCTCTCCTTTACAAAGTTGACACAACTGTGCGTCTACAAGGGAATATCACGCCAACAGATGTCCAAGCTTACTGGATAATGCCCTCCAACATCAAGAGAGGGCAAGGAGTACCTGGACACACAATTGACTACACCACCAGTGCAGCAAGAAAAAGGGCACTCGACCAATCCTTCAGTGCTGGACAAAGTGACTGTTCTCCAAATCCCAAAATCCGGACTCGCACTGGTGGCAGTTCGCTACAAGTGCGTACACTGGCCGATTTAAAGCCTCTCACAGATCTCATGCATGTCAGCTATCTGTCCTTCTGCAGCACTGCGATCGTCTGAAGCACTGTGTTGTTGTCTCAAAGGCAGAGGCACTGGAAGAGAAAACCAGGGAGCAGCACAAATGTGACCTTTGGCACACAGCACGAGCAGGAAGAATCACTGCGTCAAACATACATGCAGTTGTGTCCACCTCCATTGCCACTCCTGCATTGTCAACTGTTAAGAAAGTGTGCTACCCACAAAAACTGTCACATCAGCTCTCCGACCACGAACCGCAACAATTCAAGTGGGGAAGAGACAGTGAAAACACAGCACGAGAGTGGTACACAGGTGCGGCATAGAGAACTTAAAGTGGATAAGTGTGGTTTCATAATCAACCCCTCATTCCCAGAATTGGGTGCCACCCCTGATGCGCTCGTAAAATGTGAATGTTGTGGTAAAGGATGTGTGGAAATTAAGTGCCCGTATAAACACCGCAACAACAACCTCCTGCAGGCCTGTGAAGATGACAGGATCAGCCGCACCAGTGGATCCAGTGTGATGCCACTAATAGACATGGAATTCATACCCGAATTCATTCTGAATTAAGAGGTCACACCACATATTTTCGACAGACATTTTAGTAATGACTACACATACTTTATGATTGTTTTGGTTTTTTTCTGTAGTTGGGTGGCGCTGTCATTTGGTGTTCGCTCTCTCTGCAGTTGAGTGTCACTTCCTGTTTCTTGTTCCAACACACAGTGGTGTTTCTGTGTAGCTTATCTGCATAGCAATTTAATGAAAAAGTTGTACATATCTTCTTATGTCATAGTGTAATCTTCACTTGCACACTCTGTGTACTCACACGCTAATTTATAACCAAAGTATTAACTCACCGTGTCTTTACTGTCTCACTAGCTTAGTTTAGCTAATCTCGTAGCCGACTCGCTAGCCGTATGGCCTCTTCCCCTGTCCCCCGGTGTTTGCTTGGGGCGGTGGCGTGCGAGGCTGTGTAGCTGTCGCGCTAGCTTCCGCTTCTTCGTCAGACATCTTATTGTTGTAGAGCAACTCAAACTGGTACTTTCAAAATCCCCGCTAGTGACGCGCGAATCATGAACGAATCGTTCAATACTCGAGAATCACTTTACTGACTCATGATTCACAAGCCCAACTGACTCACTGACTCATCCCTGTTGCTGTTAGCAGCAATGATCTAGCTTATAATTAAAATTGTGGAGAAAAACACAACATCCAGTATCGTAACAAAAAAAAAAAAAAAATTCTGCTCTGAACTGGAAGAAAAAACCCTGAGTAGAAGCTCACATCAAGAAAATAGCTCCTCGGTTCACAGTAGCATCGCTCTGCTAACATGCTAACAGCACATTTGAGCTACTCAGCCCCTCCCTCCTGTGCTGAATCATAGAGCGAACGAATCACTCAGGACTCACTAACCCCCTCCCTCCTGTGCTGATTCGTAAGCGTGTGCGAATCACTCAGGACTCGCTCACCCCCTCCCTCCTGTGCTGAATCATAGAACGAACGAATCACTCACTCGCTCGCTCACCCCCTCCCTCCTGGCTCACAGCTTCTTCTTCTTGGTTGGCAACCAATGTTAAGGCGCATTACCGCCCCCTGGCTCACAGCTCAGTGGACATTTAGATGAGAAAATGTATATTTAACACATTTAAGGAAAATACTAATAAAATAAATAAATAAAAATATATTAAAATAAAATTTTGATAGAAAATTGCTTAATTTTATAAATGTTTTTGCTCTTTTTTGCTCTATAAAATAGTTGTTTTCTTTTAGAATCATTCATCTTAGCAGTAGGATTTACATGAAAAGAGAAACAAATTAAGTTTGAGTGAAAATGTAAATTTTTTGCACACTCTGGTCGACTGACTCAGTGAATCAAATGACTCAAAAAACCCGATTCACTTTGGTGAGTGACTCTTTAAAACTCGATTCAGTAAAAAGAATCAAATTTACCATCACTAATCCCCACGAACTATTTCTCTCTTTAGCTGCCGCTTCACCCGACGTTCACTTCGTGTTAAACCTTTCACAATAAAACTTATTACGCCACACGACTAGCTATACTAATGTAACCAGTTAACATTCTCAATAAGCTAACTAGCCAGACTAATCATTTTGATATATTGAAGTTGCCTGTCAAGATATCCTTATGCTTTGCTTATGATATCCTGTCAGGATTTCATAAGCCCATAACTTCACGCCACATGGCTCCACCTTGTGGAATAACAGGACCATTACAATTAATAGGAAGTCATTATTCATTAAAGAGTCGAATGGAAAAAAAAAAAAAAAAAAAAAACATCTTTATAACAGATTTACTTTACTTTACTGTCCAGTTTAATATTCAGTGTTCCCGTAGAGAATATAATAAAGTTTTTAATGCAATCCCTTTATCTCTGTTGAGTTTGATACAAAATCATTTAAATCACTCTAAAGGACAAACCAGTTTACCCTCTTTACAGTTAAATAAGATTCATTAAACTAAAGTGTGGTTATAAAATCATAAATAAAATGTTTGAAAATATATTTTACAATTTTAACAATAACACAATATAAAAATGGAGTAATATTAAAATAACAAACAAATAAACACATTTTTGAAACCTATCCTATCCCCCCCCCAAAGTTAAAGAAATGTCATTTAAAATAATCAATGGATATTACCCAGCAGCAGAAAGGCTTAAAGAAAGGTTTGGGTTTGAGGTGGACCCATTTTGTTTACAAGAAGAAGAAAGTATTGACCAGGTGTTTTTTTCCTGTTCAGTAATGACTAGCTTCCTGCAGGATTTGGTAAACTGGATGAGCGTAAGAATAGTTGGGATGACCCCACTGACTCTAAGGAACTTGTCATGCTTTACAACGTTCTAATAATTATGGGAAAATAGCACATCCATAAGTGTAAATGGCTTGAGGAACCATCTTTTTCCTCATCTTTAGAACTACTGAATGCTTCATGTAAAGATGCTGCTTTGTTATGTGAAAATGTGACCCAGTTTCTATCCTTTTATGAATGTGTTTTGTTTTTTTTGTACCAAGCAAGCCTCATGTATGTTAAAGTGTTGCCAGAAAAGAAAATGAAAAAAGGCATTAGAATGGCCTTCACATATTTATATTGTAAATGGGTTTTTTTTCTCCAGATGTTATTGCACCAATGTTATCTCCCATTGAGAGTCTTTACATTTGTGCAAAGACTACATTTAAAGAAATAAATAAATAACAAAAAATAAATAAAAAAAACTAGCCAGACTAACCTGGCTTCATGCTAGCTTCCATCTATCCATACAGACAATTTCTTTAACTTATCCAATCCCAGCTACCACAGAGCGTTCCTGTTGATCAGTCTTCCACTCATTTTACTCACTCAATCACTGTTTTCATTCAGCTACTACTCTTGCTGTCCTGGAGAAACTCTTAGGAATCTTAAATACTTTCACTTAGGAGAGTAGGTGTAACAGGTCATCCTTGTGCTCATTCCAAACGTGTTCCTATCCAACAAAGGCTTTATTTTAAATTACTTGATCTCAACAAGTAAGAAAATTTGTCTCCTCAACATAGACACGGGTCAGAAATTGTAATTTCAGTCTTTTTTTCCAGAGAAATGCTCCTTCACCTATAGATGTTTTGAGCTCCATCAAAATAGTGACTTTTAGGCAATCTCATGTTATCTTCCTGTGTTGTCTCTTGCCACCTGTAGGGGCGCTACTTTAGGAAACACTCATGTTTAAGAACAAGAAGGAACCTTTGCTTGTTATTAGTCTCCACCAGATGGCGCTGATAGAACGTCATCAGTTGTGGTCAATACAGAAATAAATTAAATCGTGAACAAATATATAAACAAATAAAACAATAAAACGTGTCACAAAGTAGGTTAAGCTTCAGGTGTTTTAGCCGACTAAAAAAAAAAGCAAAGTAAACTTTTACAAATTTATCAGTTGCTTCTCAACATGTCAGCAGGTCTGTGTTCAGGACTGAAAAGTGAATAAATAACGATTTTTTAATTAACTACCCATCATCTCAAATAAATAAAATAAGTTTTTCTCTTAAATAAACCTGCATAGGGGATATAAGCTGTTACTGTTTATTTGCTATGCTTACAGCTGCACTGACAACAGTCTAAATGTTCTACTTTACTTGGTAAGTCAAGTAATTTCTAACATTTAATGATTTACTTAAAATAAATGTCAGAGTGGAAATAAAATGTTGGAACCATTGTCTCCACCTTGTGAGTAAAGTACATTTCAGTCCTGCTCCATCTAAACGCTTTTAAAGAACCAATTATTATAAAGTTGGACCCTCATCAGACATCTCTGCAGCTTTGTTCATAAAAACTGTGGAAATATTTCTGTAGGATATACAGTATAGCTTTGTTTTTACCGTTAAACAGCATAAGTTACAGTGTATAAACACACAGATCAGGTGTGACACTGCAAAGCTGATCAAAGGTTATGTTTGATTGCTGCCTGGTTATGTCAGACCAGTGAGAATCAGTGACTCCATCATAATGAACTGCTTTTCTCTAATATGCAGTTTAATAGAGCTGAGGCTAAATGTCAATGTTGGTCTGAAAATGGAAGCAAATATTTAAAATGCAAAATAAATTCATGCTTAAAAATCTGGTTATAATTGTTTCAGGAAAACAGCTTCAGCACAACAAGAGTGTTCACAAACCAACAGAAGCAAATCAACTCATTTACTTCACTTCAGAGACAGACTGTGATACTCAAAGAAACAAATTCAAAGGTAGAATCTGTTTTGATTTGCTGAAACACTGAGAACGAAATCTAAATAAACTAAAACCTGATTATGAAACATCAGAAGATCCAGAAACCGTTCAAAATATAAGATCCAGCAGCAGCTGATTAAAGTTAAAGATGACAAAGGAACATTTTTAATCCAATCAGGTGTAGCTACACTGATATGTGACTGAAATGAATATGCTGCTTTTTCTGTTTAAACAGGTTTAACCTGCTGATGTGATTCAGTTTCAGAACTTTAGAGTTAATTTCTTTGAACCGACATGTTACTATAAAATGTGGTTTGACTTAAAACGCTGATAATCAGGATATCTGACATGTTTTCTTTGTAAAGTCGGGGATTGTTGATGTGATACAAGTTCACAAGCAGCCAGTGTGTTTAAGGCACGGACCAAAAAATCAGCCACGCGAGAAACAAACTACAGTTTAAAAAGCGAGTCGTTTATTTAGGCTGATGAAAAACAGAAAAGCAAGGAGAGTCGAAACAAGTTGAAAGTAAACTGGGAAACAACAAGAGAGTAGAAGATGAAACTATGAAGTAAACCAAACAAGGATCTGAACAGTAAGAGCAAAAACTCTGTGACGTGGAAACAAACAGACGTAAGAGACAGAGGACTTAAACACACAAGAGGGTAACGAGGGAAGTGGAAACACCTGGGGAGACACAGCTGACACAAATGAACATGATGGTGCCACAGGGCAAAAATAAAACTAAGCTCACTGAACATAGAAACACAAGACTTTCACAATAAAACAGGAAACATGGGGAGACGTAGACGTGACAAGCTTGACAACATGAAACACGCAGACAGGAAACACATGACAGATTGACACAGAAGACAAGAAACGACATTTAAACCAGGAATCATACAAGAAAAAAAAACTAGAATGAAACTCAACTAAATCCAAAATAATAATAGCAACACAAGAACTAAGCATATTTTCACATAATATGAAATGAAAAATACAAAGTGAACTCAAAATGCTGGGTCCCAGAGTCCTGACGATGGAAAAGCTGCTGTGGTTTTATCACGAGTCTCATAAAATACTGAAACAAAGTAAAAACCAAATAATGGAAGCAGAAAGTTTGATTAATGATTTCCCTTCACAACAAACCAGCTCAGTTGCTGCTGTCCCATCATATCATCACACACACACACACACACACACACACACACACACACACACACACACACACACACACACAGTTAAAATAATCACTTTACTGTGAAATCTCAGTGTGACAGACTTTGGAATCAGAGGTTTTGCGTTTCCAGTATAAACTATGGGAAGAGTTTCTCAGTGAAAGTGTCGCTGTGAGTGTAGAGTCATGTCCTCAGAGGTCATGGAAGGACGCCTCCACCTGTCACAGCTGGACTCTGGTCCTCTGGAGACTCTTCTTCACCGTCACAGTCTGACCATCAGCTTTGCAAACATGATCGACTGTTTCCAAAGTCGTGTCTTGTACACTCTCAGAGCCCTGTATGCTTGCAGAGACCACTACAGTAGGGAAACATGCAAATGAATATCCAAACCATTGTAATTTAGGTTTATTTATGTCTTACAGCATCCCAACTCTGTAGCTAACTTAATAACTTTAGCTAAAGTGAATAGTTAGTCTAATTCATTAAGTGCAGCATTACTGGATCACCCCTGTTTGAAATGATATGATATACGACTGTCAGTGAAACAGCAAACTTTGTGAAAAAAACCCAACACTTCACATTCTCTAAATGTTTGGCCACAGCTGTAGATGACACTATCAGTGCTCGTTCACTCTTGTCAATAATTACATTTCTGTGGAGGATCCAAGATGGCAGAGTGACTAGCAACCTTACTACAGGGGTCCAAACGTTTTTGGTTTTCTTTTGTCCTGAAACTGTGAAATTATAAAAAGCAATAACAGTTTTTTGTGCACGTCAACCAACTACGGAAGAACTAACAGGACACCAACTCTACCATAATTATTCCATATTTGTTTTTGATAACTGTCCTGTGAGTATGTGCATCCGCTTCAAGGAAGGCTTCTCTGAAAAGATCTCCAAGGAGACCCATTTGGCAGAGGCAGACTCAAAGTTGTGTAAAACACAGTGGGGTGAATCTGTTTTCTTTAGTAATGGTATGTCTCAGCTGGAGTGAGGATTTTACTTAATAGGTTTCCAGGAAATGTCATAGACTGTGAAAGTGATTCTGATGGTCACTGGCTGATGGTAGTGTCAGAGATTAATGGTTCTAACTACATTTTGTTGTGCGTGTATGGTTATACTAATAGAGCTCAGAACAAGAAACTTTTAACCTTCCTCTGTGAAAACGGGAGCAATGGAAGATAAGCTAATTTTGTTGACAAGGTTATTGTGGGAGGGGACTGTAGCTCCCGATCCCGCTTTAGACAGTTTTCCATCTAGGACTTCATGTCTCAGTTTTGATGAAAGTATTCTTAATTTGGTCAACACAGTCAGTCTGTGTGATTATTGGAGGCTGAATAATCCTTTTGTGTCTCTGTATACTTGGTTTCATTCATCTAACAATGGTTCCAGAATTGGTTACTGGTTAATCTCTGACAGTTTGATCAACGACATCTCCAAGTGGGAAATCTTAGCTTCCTCCCTAACTGATCACTGTTTGATTTCCTTGTCCATCTCATTAACCAAGGTGGAACATCCTTATTTGGAAATTTAACAACAGCCTTCTGTATAATGACAACTTCTGCCTCGAAGTGAGAAATCTAATGGCCCAAATCGACAAATTAGATGTCACATGTTAGCAAATGGGAATGGTTTAAATTCCAAGTTAAACAGATGGCAATTCAAATGAGCAAATCCACTGCTAAAGAGAAAGGACAGGAGCAACAAACCATTGAGAGAATTAACAGGTTATGCTGCAAACAGGATTTATCACTGGACAAACAAATACATCTAAACAAGTTTCAAACTCAAGTGGGCAAACTGTTCTTAGAGAAAGCTAATGGCGCCTATGTTCGTTCAAGAGCCTGATGGGTTGAAGAGGGTGAGAAAAACTCTTCCTGCTTCTTTAATTTAGAGAAACACAGACAAGCAAAAACGAAGATTCAATCACTGAATATCAAAGGGGTCTGACTGAGGACTAAGACAAAGTAAATGAGGAAATAGTTCAATTTTACAGTAACATTTACAAGTCAAACTATTCAGCAGAGAATGTGTTTCTGGAAAGTCTTAGAGCCGGGGTGTCGAATTCAAGGCCTCAAGGGCCGTGTCCTGCAGGTTTTAGATCTCACCCTGGGTCAACACACCTGAATCACATGATTAGTTCATTACCAGGCCTCTGGAGAACTTCAAGACATGTTGAGGAGATAAATTAGCCATTTAAATCAGCTGTGTTGGATCAAGGACACATTTAAACCTGCAGGACCCCGGCCCTCGAGGCCTGGAGTTTGACACCTGTGTCTTAGAGGCTTTATTGGAACATTGGACAAAGGTGTGAAGGATCGTATGGAGGGTAAACTTGTAATTGAACAAATGCCCAGGGGTAAATCACCAGGAATTGATGGGCTAACGGTGTATTTACTATTTACATACTTAGAATGTATCTCATCAGCGAAACAAGGTCTCATCAGTTTAATCCCAAAACCCAACAAAGACAAACTTCTTTTGGATATTTGGAGACCCATAACCCTTCTGTGCAATGATTATAAATTATTGGCTCACGTTTATGCGAACTGTTTAAATGAATGTTTAACACACTTAGATGACGAGTGTCAGTCGGCTTTTATAAAAAGAAGAGACACACACAGTGACATTAGATTGATTTTTATGAATGTGAATTTTTATCTAGACCCCCCTCCCCCCCTTATATCCTTGCTGTTATTTTTGTTGTAATTTTATCCTGTACGAGAGTTCATTTTGTATTGTATTGTATTCTTGATGGTAATGGTTAATTGCTAATAACAATAAAAAAAAAATTCCATTTCTAAACTAGTGCAGTTGCAGGTAAACTATATCTAATATTCTATCTAAATGACTGCTTTGTCTTTGAAACGGTGAAGAGCCTGAGGCCGGTGACGGGCCAGTTCTACTCTAAGTACATCCTTACGGTGGCTCACAGGACAAGGCCACATTCCTGTCCTGCCAGAAGAGAAACTTCAGTCTTCATGCAGTTCAACCACACCTGTCATATTGTGTTCATGCTGTCTGGAGTAAACAAAGAACTAAAGCAGACACGTGTTACTTCATCTTTTATCTTTATTATTCTTATTTTACATGTTTCATTGTTAGGCATTAGGTTTATTTGTAGTAGTCCTTGCCAACTTCTCTCCCTCCTCCATGTTACTGTGTCAGCATCTATTTAGGATTGGGAATGCAACAGAAAGTAAGGAAATCCAAAGTACCATTAAAACCAAGAGAGGATCTTATATAGCAGAAGAAGGGATTATTAAAAATAATTCAAAAGAAATGATGCTATACATGATTTAGGAACCCTAGAGAGCACTTTGCAAAATAACACATTTTGCACACTTAATTTCACCCTCTGATGGGCCAAGCTACGACTGTCAGGGATGGTGATGTAGGCACAGAGCATGTAAGAGTGTGGTCAAATGAATGTCTCCAAAACTAGATGAAGGCACAAGGAGATCAATGCAAGGCGTAGAGATTCACCAGCTTCAGTCTTCAGTGGACATTTCATTTCTGGCACAAATATACCTGTAAAAGTTTTTAGATTTAGGAGGTTTTTGGTGACAAAACAAAGATATACAATTTCAATTTGATAATATTTAAAATATAATGAAATAAAACAAGCTACAATGCTGGCAATATGCTTGTTTGTTGTGCAGCAGTGTCCAGTATGTTGGCTGATATACTTTTTTGCATTTGAAAATAAAAGTTGGATTTTAATTCCATTACAGGAAGTGATGTTAATTCTTTTTGAATCATACTTAATGTTTATATTAAGTGTTGTACGAGAAATATAAGAAACATAATGTGATTGAGTTGCATTTCTTTTTTTCTTTTTTTTAATTTAGTAGCACCTGATGTTTAGCAGGTAAACAGTTAGTATTGTGCACTGAGAAAAACCTGCCCCTCTCTTCTTTTGAATATACACTGCTCCAAAAAAATAAAGGGAACAGTATAACAACACAACGTAACTATGAGTCAATCACACTTCTGTGAAATCAAACTGTCCACTTAGGAAGCAACACTGGCTGACAGTTTCACCTGCTGTTGTGCAAATTGAATCGACAACAGATGGAAATTAGCGAGACATCTCCAATAATAAAGGAGTGGTTCAGCAGCTGGTCACCACAGATCACTTCCCAGGATCTGTGCCACTGGTTCCCAGTCTTTTTTTTGCTGGGCCCCCCTTCGTTTTACAAGAAAATCTCCTCCCACAATCCCATCCTTCAGCCAACCATTTATTGCTTTCAACCCCCTTTGCAGTTTATTTCACACCTCAAACCTTTTTTAAACAATTAAATAAATAAAAGTAAACTGTAATCAATTAGAGGAAGCAATAAAGTAATCTAACTCTTTTACACTCATTCCACACACACCTACACGGGTATTTTAGAAAACGCAGCTTTTCTATGCATTTGGGCCTTTCATCCACACGTAAACGGCGTTTTGGGTCGCTGTTCTTGACTTTTCATAAATACCCGTGTGGACGTAGCCTTAAATAACAGAAAAACAAACCATCTTTATGACGTCATTATTTTACGTGTAGTTGGTTTTTTTTCTCCTGTGTAATAATATTCAACATTAAAAAGAAAAATCTGTCTGTGCAAAGCGGGTTTAAAACCACAAACAGTTGTGGGATGCTGTTTGTCCGTAATTTGGTAGGAGGAACAAACTGCGGCAGGATCAGCCTGATGTTATTTGTATCCCACTGTAACGTTACTGTATAAAGAGCAAACATCTCCAAAATTTAATGAGTAGTTAGTTTTGTGTGTGTGTGTGTGTGTGTGAACTAAAACTCAAGAATGTAGGATCCTGTTTGTCCATGATTTGAACAGCCCAGCACTGCTACCGACACAGAGGAAACTAATTCTGTCGGGGAGACCTACCTCGGCACTTGTGCAGGTGAAGCCAAAGGGAAGATTTGCTTCATCATATTTTCTAGTCTTTGGCTTAGAATGAAGTTGGTTTGGAAACATATTTGGCGATGTTTCATTTTCTGCTTTGCGTTTGTGTGGGAGCCCCGTCAAAAACCTGTCCATGATGCTAGCAGTGTCTGTTTCCCTCTCTGCTCCTCGTCTCTCGTCTCATGTCTCCAGAATTCTTAAAGTTTAGGTTCAAGTTTTGGTTTGTTTTTGCAGGTTTATTGTTTATGGAGCTTTGTCCTGTAACTGCAATAAAAAAGCAACCTCTTTGAGTTTACTTCTCCGTCTGAGTGTCCTGCAGTGCTTGCCTGCCACAGCCACTTTAATGGCTGCAAATATTTTATTCTGTCTTCAAATGTTGTTGGTGCATAGGACCCTTCGACGGCCGGGTAGGACGAAACTGAGCAGCTGTGAAATTGGACAGCCTTCTAGCTTCAAGTCCGCCCTTCCGTTTTTGTCCGCTCACTAACGCCAAAGCGCAAAAACTGAAAAATGGACTGAGAAATGTTGCTCCGTGTGTTGTGTGCTGTTTTAATTTCAGAGAAGATACTAAACCGGATCAACATGTTTGGTACGTTAAGCTCATCAGAGCCAGTCATATGCAGGTAAAATAATCTACCCTAAACTACACACATTTAGGAATTACTTAGCTAATTTAACGGATAATGTCACTGACTGAATGATTGCTGGTCATTCGTACACATTCACCATATTATATAAAATAAACTAAAGGTCCTTGAAACTGAGAGGAGAGCATGTTCTATTTATTTCTTATCATTCATTGGATCCTGTAACATATTTGTGTGCATAGAACAGCAGTAAAAATGCTGAAGCTGAAACGGGTAACACAACAAGCTTAGTTACACAGATGAAGTGTGTAAAATATAAGTCACAGCGCATTAGTGTATTTTACTTAAGCCTAAAAATCAGAATAATGCTTGGATCCCTTAAAATAAATGAAATCATGCTCTTCCACTGTTTATGTTGTTCTCCACCTTTTCCTTAAGCAGACGAGATGCTGATACTGCAGGATTAACCTGAGTGTCCCAGTCCTGGACCGTTTTTTTTCAACCCAGAGGATCCCAGGCCTTCATCTGCCTCAGTACAGCCAGAGACTTCCTGTAAGCTCCTGAAGCTTTTTATAGCTACTTAGTTTTAATATTACTCTTGTTATTCTTTCTGTGTCACAAAATAAATGTTTAACATATTTCAGGCAAGAATGTAGCTGTGTAAACCTCAAATATCTGCTCAGTTTATCAAGACACCACATATTTTCAAAAGCGCTCCGACGTTTTCGGAGACGTCTGTTACCCACTAGCTCGATAGCTAGCTGGGAGGTCAAGGGTCACCAGAGCCCGTGAGAACACCGGACTCCCAGCAAATCGTTTTCAAACCCACCGCAGTCTTTCACTACTCAGGTTAAACATGATATATGAGTCACTTAGATAACTTAAAAATGTTATTTTTTTGGCTTTTTTCAGTGTTTTATTTGTTCCTGAGTAAATCAGTTTGTCTGAGATTAAAGTTATAGTTTTTACACAGCTGAATAAACGTCAAGCAGACAGCTGATTATGAGAAGTGTGAGATGCTCGAGAATTTACTCCGGTGTCCTGTTATATTTTAGATAGCAAGGAGTTTATTAAACTCCACCGAAACAATCTGCAAATTTCATTAAAATTTAATACACTATCATCTTGTCTTTATTTTTAGTTAGCACATACCTTAAACACTTAAAGCTGTAAGCTAATGATAGTTATATAAGAGCAGACGCTGCTGGTGCAATAAGCTGTAGTTTTACGTCCAATGGATGATGATCTGATTAGTCGACTGTCAAAATAATCGTTTGTGGCAGCCCTAGTGCAGGAACAGGTCACTCAGCTTAATCCTGTGTGTCTGGTGACTCCATGTTTATGTTTTGTGTTTGTTAATGTTTTTGAGTTTTCTGGGTTTTTTAAAATTATTTTTCTTTTTTGTCATGTTTATGTTTGTCATTTTACTTTGGCGGTCCCTTGTGTCAGGTCTGTGTCTCTGGCCTTGTCTCCCCTTAGTCTTGTCATGTGTGATCAGTGCCAGCTGTGCTCTCCTCCTGTGTCCCATCCCCTCGTTATCCCTCAGTGTTTTTGAGCGCTGTGTTTCTCTCTGTCAGTGTCGTGTTGTCCCCTCGTGCTGTCTGTTTCCCTTCTCTGCTCCTCGGTCCCAGAATTCTTAAAGTTTAGTTTCAAGTTTTGGTTTGTTTTTGCAAGTTCATTGTTTATGGAGCTTTGTCCTGTAACTGCAGTAAAGCAGCCTCTTTGAGTTTACTGAGTGTCCTGAACCATATGAAAAACAAATAGAAAAAACTTATAGAAGATTTGCATCAGATGTGGCCTACTAAATACAGTGAATCATATAAGGCTTATGATTTACTCATGGAAGTGGCCACTTTCATATATTGTTTTAGGAAGTATCCAAAACATACAAGTTTCATTTATGTAATTTTTCAAGGGATCTTATATCTGTTTTCACTCTTGTATGCTTTGCATACAAGTTTCACACAAGACGGATACAAACTTTATAAGATTTATATATATCTTTTCCGAATGGGGCACTTCCTGCCTGCCACAGCCGCTTCATGACAGAAATGGCTGCAAATATTTTATTCTGTCTTCAAATGTTGTTGGTGCATTAGAAATATTCTTATTTTATTGTTACTGATATGTACTGAATCTCATTTTCCATTCACCCAGAGTTAGCATTGTGTTCATACATGTTAATAAAATGGGTTCAGTGATAATTACTGTTCGTTTCAATCAATTTATTGAGACCACAAGACTCTTAACTTACAATACAAATATCACAATGCAACGAAAAGATTCGAAGGAAAGCATCTCTCATTTACAGACTAAACGTCCCACAATGGGGGAGGAGTCAGTCCATCCGCTCCCGGCTCTCCTCGGCCTCCCTTTGATGCTGCATATCCTCTTTGAGATTGAGCAGCTCGTCGTCCCGATCCCTTCTCTTCCTCCCTGCTGTGGGTGGCCGACCCTCTTCCTCATCAGTGTCCGATTCCCTTTCATTTTGGTCACCCACTGGCCCTGGAGTGTCCACAGGGAGAGAGGAAATTAGGACATGAGGCCTAATGGAAGGCCTTTGGACACAGCCATTAACCTCCAGCAGGCCACAAATGTAGCACAGCTGGGAGCAATCGCACATAATGAGGTGTGGAAGAAGCACACAAGACTATCAAAGTGAAAGGCACGGACAAGGACACGCTGCAGACAGGGAGACAGAGACAAGAGTAACTAACAGTGACGGGGAGACACAGGAGACAAGCCGACATGGACCGACACAGAAAACACAGAGACGGACGACACAAAGGCTAAGATGAAACACCGAGGGAGGGAGAACTACGATCAATAAGAGCTTAAATGAAAACATTCAAAGAATATTAAACCAAAGACACAAACACTGGGTCATCACACCCAGCACAGTGACTAAAGAGCTATTCTATTCTAGTTACTGGGGACATTTCATTCTTGCATGTACCAACTTCCTGTTTCTCCCTCACAGTAAAATAAAAATGCACAATTTATTGTCAGCACTTGTGCCATCACAGGTTCACACAGAGCCCTCTGACTCTGTATCCTGTTGTCACCAAATGACCAAGGAATAAGCTCAACACAAACAACACGGCCATATCCAGCTCAACAATGTTTAAAGTGCTAACATTAATTACTTTCCTCTGTCGCAACACACACAGCCCTGAGACAGCAGGGATCATTTTTTCTGTTTGTTTAGCATGCACAACATTTGTAGTCTCCTTCTGTACAGGGGAAGTCCACGCACAGTGTGTGTGGTACCACTTTCTGCAGAAGGTGCATTCAATCTGCAAGAAAAATGAGATTGTCACAGTCATTCATCTAAAGTCAGGCTGTTGAGCGAAGCAAAGGCATGCAGATTACCTGAACTATAATTTTTCTGCTACCACTTTGATTTGGTTATCTTAGTCAGTCATCGGTTTCTGCACCAGAACTTCTCTCACCACAGGCACAGCATAGCTGGGAAAGCTCATCTGAAAATCTATGCCACAATGAGGATATACACAAATATATTAAATGGAGACCCAAAGGCCATTTCTCGAGTATACCTGAGTGTTGGAACACGGAGAGCTATGTCCAGTCTGAGCCTGGCAACCCCCTCCTCATCAACAGGGTAGCGTCTCGTTGTCCCCGATAGAATTTGTTCTGCAAGCTGACCATTTTCTATTCATTAGAATCTGTTCATTCAGGTACAAACACCATGAGCATTTTACCTACCCTGCATACAAAGACACAACAGGATGTAATGTCCTGTTGTTTAGGATGGGTGACCATTGAGCATGTCCATTTACCAATGGCTGGACATTTCCTCCTAACCAGAGCTCTGTACAAAACAACAGGTACTACAGTTACTGATCGTCACTCATTACAACAGCCTCATGTTAATAGAAATGACTGTGGTTAACATTAACCCTTTTTGCTCACCTTGTTACGTACATGACATTATCCTTTGTACTCACCATTTATCCTGAAGCTCTCAGCTCTTCTCTTGATTGTAAATCTTTCTCTGCTGGTTGACCCCTCAGGATGGCGATTGTGGAGTTTGAACTCCAGGAGCTCACTCACAATTTTGGTCCATTTCCCTCACCTACACACTGAAAAAAATAATCAGTGGGATAAACATAAAAAAATTATTGTAATCTGTTGCATGAAATTAAGTTATGTTTGGTTAACCTTAGTTTTTTTTTTTTTTTCGTTATCCCTGCACACATTTTTCTGGTAACACGAACATGACTTTGTTATGTTATGTTTTTCATTCCGGTCAAATATTTATAGAAACCACTTGTTTATCAGACATGAACTTTTTGTGTTAATTGTATTGGACTACTATGTGTTATATTGACAAGATTATTTTATGGTAAGCTTATTTTATTTTATAACAACTTTCTAATATATAATCTAATATATAATTGAGTGTTCAATAAATAAAACTAAATTAAGGCTGATCTTACTGTATGTACTGTACACTTTCTCTTCAATCAAAGAAATAAGCAAAACATTTTTGAACAATGACCTGTATTTTTGAAAATACTACACAGTTGTAACAATGGACTTTCAATTCAGGCTTCCAAAATATACATGAGTCATATTTGTACAATGCATCTCTTGAAAAACATTCCACAACATTCCTCAAAGTTATCTGCTGGAACCTGAATTCAACATTGTGGGGCCTTATGACATCGCGCTTATGTGTGTAAAAAAAAAAAAAAAAAAAAAAAGTTTTTTAAATGTAAGAGCCATGAGGTAATATGGCAACAGGGGTGTAATTATTAAAATGACACAAAGAAGAGACTTAAAATAACATTATAACCCACAGGCACAAAACCAAGAGACCTAAACTGATTAGTACACAGCAAATCCAGCATGTCCAAATTAACACTGTCGGATTTGATTTCAACACTATTAAAGTGTCTATACCAGAGAGTGTTAATTTAACTCTTTTTGGAGAGTTAGTACGTTAACTCTGATTTAGTGTTAAACACCAAATCTGTCTGGAGTTGATAATTTAACACTTGGTGTTAAGAGTTTATATATAAACTCTCAAAGAGTATTTTAGTTTAACTACGTAAGAGTTATCTTCTAATTCATTCTAAAAAGCGGGAATTTTACTGTTCTGAACTTCTAGAAATTTCTTTTGGAAATAAACATTTACTAAAAAGATGCAATGGTTTTTGAAAAACATTTATTCTGAACTGTGCACCACAATTTCAAAACATTTTCTGAAAGATGTAACAGTATACATGTTCTCACTTTCATTAGAATTTTGTTTATCAAAAGGTCTGACATGGTAAATGCAAATAACAGCATTCTCATCACTTATTTCTTCAATACAATATGCATGTCCTTCATTCATCCCTTTGTGGAACTTCAACGCACTTCTGCTCTCCCCCATATTCCATCTTCACAAGCATATCCTGTGTGGAGATCGAATAAAAATTAGTTGACAGTAATTAATGGCACAAATAATCCAGTAAACAATTGCAGCACAGTAAAAAAAAAAAAAAAAAGGAATCCTCTTTGAGCCATTACTTGTGTAAAGTATTTTCCCAAAAGACAAGGACACAGGCAACAGGTAATACTGAACTAAATGTAAAACCTCAACCTTTCTCATTTTTACCTAAACCGTGTGGAGGGATCTAAATGCTACCGTAGAATCCAGTCAGGACGTCTGCTACTGCTGTTTGCTCGTGTTTTTTTTATTTTATTTTTTATGGGCGATCATTTTCAGGCTTCAAGTAGCACCATTATACTAACATTTCACATTCTAGACATTGTTTTAGGTGTATTTGACCAAAAGTTTGACTGAAAATTCACATGCAAGCTTTTTTCAAGGCTGTGGTATTTGTCCGCGCAAACAATACCTTTCAGCTAGCTAAAACAGAATGTTATGCTATCAGCGAGCAACATGGCTAATGCCTTTCACACAGCTTTGTCTCAACTCCAAAGAGCCACAGAAGTAAAAGCTAATAACAATTGAAACAATCTTTGAAAAAATGACTTACCAAGCATGGCAAACAACTCAAATATGTAGAGCAAAATGTTCTGAAACGGCTTCACTTCAGCTTCGATTGGAGCCGTGCTGGGGGCGGAGTCTGTGAATTTACTCTGTTGGTGTCATAACCCCTCTAGGAGTTCAGAGTTAAGAGGTCAAGAGTTAATGTTTCCATTGTAACACCTCCAGATTTGACAGAGAAACACTCATTTTTAACACTCGATTTTAACTACTATCATTTTACACCTCAGAGTTACATTAAAAGAATGTGACTCTGCTTAGAGTAAAATTAACTCTACTTTTGCAAGAAGACTATTAACACCAAAACATTTAACACTTTTGAATTTGCTGTGTATTGGCTTGCTTCTATCATTAAACATCACAATCTCTAATACTAGACGATGCAATCTGTTTGTAGTGGTGCACCTTGGGAAAAAAATTGCAAACTGGTGAAATTGGTGCAAGGCACCATTTCCATTGAGGAAAAATGGACATTCAAAGTTTGAATTTTTTTTTTTTTTTTTTTTTTTTTTTTTAAAGAGCCATGGCTTGAAAAGTGAAAACTGCAGTAATAAAGGCCCCAAGTTGAAAAGTGCCAGAAAAATAAGTTTCACTATGTACTGCAACTTTACCAGTGCTGGCTTATGACTTTATGATGTAAATTCCCATGGTTGTTTCCTTATTAAATCGTTGGATAATGGCTTCATCTGTGGCCTAGAAAATGCAGAATTCCAAAATTTAATTAAACAGAACACTGGTTAAAGAACATTATACCAAATCTTATTTTATCCCTTGGAGATCCTTAAAAAATGCATCCACCTTGGTCCCTAATGGACATAAATGTCCATTCCCCAAAAAGTGCAATAAAAATATTATGTATTAATATTTTTTTCCACTTTAAATTGGTCAGTCTTTTAAAACTACTTCTCCCTGAAATATTCATGTAAAGTTTTAATTATATTTTCGTTGTTTTAACCCTTTAAATCCCAGTTTTACTTCATGAGCGCACTGTTTTTTTTTTTTTAGCCCCAAAAAACAAAAACTCAATATTTTCCAAAAATAACATTTGAAGTAATATTTGATTGTTATTATAATTAGGCCTTTAGATGGACAAAAGATTGGCACCAACATTCATTTTGACCTGCCATTTTTTTTTTTTTTTTTTTTTTTTTTTTTTTTTTTTTTGCAGGACCACAGTAAATATAATGTGATCATATATCATGTTTTTCACTCTTGCCCATAAATACGTTTTACCTTGTTGCCTTCTAAAATAAAATAAACGTGATGTAAATAAAAATACAAGATCAGTTTGAAACAGATAACCATTTATTTTCCAAAGATGAACCAGAACCTGTTGTTGGGAATGGGGAAATGTATGAGAGAACGAGGGAGAGAGAGGGGTGTGTGGCTGGGTGAAAAAGTCCTGCTCAGCTGGAGCAGAGGCCGCAGATAAACTGGCTGTGGTCTCTGCAGATAAACCTCCCACATTTGTAGCAGGTGTTCCCAATTCTTCGTCTTCTGTCACAGCAAAACTCGCACTGCTTCCTATCCCTGCTGCTTTCTGTCGATACAGACGGGCCTGCGGCAGCAGCCCGCTCAGCTGTAACCATTTCTGCAGCGGCTGGTGTGCGGGGAAGGCGCCCTCTTTTGATCATATGTGGCTTGACCAAACTTTCGCCCACCTCTTCAATGTAAAGCCTCCTCCTGTGGGATTTCTGCTGCTCCCAAGATGGATCCACTGATATCCACAGCACATAGGCGTTATACAGTGACACGTCTACCATGTTGTGGAACAGGGCCATTGGCCAGCGATTTGTCCTCCTCCTGCATGTGTACGTGCCAACAACCTATGTATATTTTACACAAGAATATAATAATAATAATAATAATAATAATAATAATAATAATAATAATAGCAAGAATTAAACTGTGCGCAACTGATGCGTAATGACACCCACCTTATCCAGGTTGTCTACACCTCCTTTACATCGGTTATAATCCTCAATGATCACGGGCTTGCTTTTCTCTTCGTCGGTGACGTCCGGACTGCGATGCTTCGTGCTGAGCAGGAGCACATTCTTGCCCCGTCGTGGAATGTACGAGACCAGCGTGTGCTTCTTTGAAAAGGCAAAGGTGGATGAATAAATCTCCCTTCCTCTTGCCTGGCGCAAAGCAGGTGGAATCTCGGGCTTATTCTGGCGAATCGTGCCCACAAGTGCCAGTTTCCTTTTCAGCAGTTCCTCCGCCAGTGCATACGAGGTGAAAAAAATTATCACAAGTGATAACGTGACCCTGGAGCCCCTCGGTCATTTGCAGCACAACTCTCATCCCCTGGTTGACTTCGGGTGGACAGCCAGCTGCTTTCCCCGTATACACCTGTAGCCGCCAGGCGTATGAAGTTTTCGCATCACATGCTGCCCAAATTTTGATGCCATATTTGGCTGGTTTTTTCGGCATGTACTGCCTAAAGCGGCACCTGCCTTTGAAGGGGACCAGCTGCTCGTCTACAGTGAGGTTGCGGTCGGGGTTGAACAGCATGCTCAGGCGTGAAGTCCAGAGGTCCCATACCTGGCGGAATGCAGCCAACCTGTCATCTTGGCGTCTTGGTCGGGAGAGCTTGTCGTCAAATCTCATTGCCCTGGAGATCTGACGAAACCGTTTGTGTGACATCGTTGCCCGGAAAATGCTGCGTCCCGATTTTTCGCTCCACAGGCTGACGGTAGATTCATGTTTTGACCGGTAAACTCCGGCCAAAACGATGAGCCCCACATAAGCCCGGATTTCGTCCGCATCCAAATCCCGCCAGGCGTCCAGTGTCCGTCTGCCGTGTTGGTTAGTCATAACAACAATATGCTGCACGATCTCGTCTGTCAAAAACAACATAAAGCTCGAGATCGGGTCACTTATCCGGGCGACGGCGTAGTGTGTAGGTCCGGGAATTAGCCCCGTGGCTGCTGGCAAGTAGCGCAGCGTCTCTTCATTCGTGGGGGACCAAACAAGCTTCCCGTTTTTCGTGGTCCATCCTGCTTCGTCGTGCGTCTCCTCTTCGCTGTCAGAGGAAGAGGAAGAGGAGGACTCCAGCTGATCCGTGTGCACGGAGGTATTATCCGTGTCATCCCCGGAAAGGGTGGCGGGTGATGAGGAGTCGGCCGGTGGCGAGGGGAGATCCTCGCTATCAGAGTGCATTAGGATGTCGATAACTTCTTGCGTGTTGTAACGGCCTGCCATCGCTAAAATGCCTACCCACCCCCGCTAAAGTTTATTCTTATAGCCTCTGCTGGAGTGCACCTGTGTAAACAACCGGAGCTTGAAGAAAAGAAAAAGTCTGATTTGTTTATATTGAAGTGTGGACTTCAGAGAGAAAAGACTTCTGACTTCAGACATAGAAATACTCTTTATAAAGTTAGAAAAAGACACAGACATTAGTTTTTTTCTTTTTCTAGGCAAAAAGACCTTTATTTTATTTTTTTTTAAAAAAGCACACCTGCAATTATCCAGCATTAAAAGTGACGCATAAGCCATTGCAAAAAGGGTGAAAAGTGATGCACGCTTTAAATGTGAAAAAATGGCGCCACCTACTGGTCAAATAAAAAAATTATAAATTTAAGCCCCCCACTACCCAGAAAAACCCTTAAGTCCAGAATTGCATTTGTTAATGTTAATATAAATTAGGGGTAAAAAATAGCGTTTATAATGGTTTTCAATGGGGACATTTTTGTCCAAAGGGACTAAGGTGGATGCATTTCTGTAGCTTAGCCATTTTAGGCTAATTCAATGAATTTACACCACAATTATAAAATATAATTAAAAAGAAAATTCTTTGACAAATTTGGCTATATTCCACTCAACACAGTGAAAATGGTTTAAAATTAAAAATGCAAAAAACAATAAATGTCCCTAAGGACCTCTGAGGGTCTGTGTCACTATTCCAAAAAATGTTAACATTAAAACATTAGGTGAACAAAAATGGATTCATTACAGCATGTGACTTGAGTCCTCAGAATGCTTAAAAAGGTAATGCATGAAGTGAAATCTCCATGCAAAGAAGCAGAATACTGTCAGAGCATAGAGAGGTGTTCAACTATGAACTCCACACATAGCTCTAATGCAGGTTAAAAAAAACAACAAAAAAAACCGCACCCATGGTAAATTGTGAAAATCCCAGGTGATTTTCAACATACTCCTGGCATAGAGTGACAAGCAGCATTTTGTTTAAATTATTATTTTCCCTAAAGTGTATACACAAATTAATTTTTTTCTTACCTGGGCCGTGGGCTCCAGAATGTTCTGAAGTCTTCTTCCTATTTGTCCTCCTCGCCTTTTGAAGACCTTTTATTAGTTTGTCAGATAGCACATCTATCTGCGAGAGTAATCTGGACTGCAGTGGCATGGTGGTAATGCGCTTAAACTCTGCATTTATCTAAAAAGAGAAGTTGTCACATAAAAATGCTGTCAAAATCTCAAATCTCACAAGGTTACATCCACACAAAGTTGTTATTTTTTGTCATATTACTATTTATTAGCTATGGGTCCCATGTTGCTGAGCAGTTCCATAGTTGCCCTTACTTCCATACCACCCAAAGCCTGTTTGCAACCACAGCAGTTGCCTCCTTCTGGCCATTTTGCAGTTCTGCAAAATGACCCAGAAACTACATCTATTATAGTCATAAATACATCAAGGTCCTTCATTAATACTTAGTTAAATTATTTAATTTGACCTTTCCAGAAAATTTACCTTACAGAATGAGAGATAACATATGCAAATCTTCACTAGTAAATAAAATAATGTTATTAAAACCTTAACTGTAACACCTCTACGTAACAGCGCTAGAGAATTGTTCTGAAGCAACACCAATCTGCCCTTCAGCAGGGATAAGCACCATATATCGATACAGAAAAAATTAATTTAACATGTTTATATTGTCATTATTTTTATCTCTTTAAGCCCTCCTCTCAGTCTCTCTATAAATCAGTTAAAATAATTTGTTGGGTTTTTGTGTGTCTTTAACATGTTATCAGTACATTACATTCACTGCCCCAGAACATGAAATAAAGCCCCACGTCATGCAGTTCCTCTCCTAATGAGTACTGCATAGGTGTCATGCCCTAAATAAACCGACTTTAGTGAAGACACCCCCCCCCCCCCCCCCCCCAACACACACACACAGAGCACACCCCATGGCAAACTAGCTTATTTAACTGTTTAACTAAAACATTTTAGGTACAACCAGTTAACTAAATGGACACAAGTTTGTTAGTCTGTATTCACTGAGAAAAAACAAGCGAATGTGACTGGGCACACACTGAAAAAAAAGCTAATGCACATAATATTGTCTCGCAGCTTAAGCTAGCATTATCGTTAGTTAACTTAAGGAATGACTTGTTTTTTTCCATTATGTTGCTCAACAGCAATTCATGAGAAAAACTTCCCCATCTAATGGATGTTTTCTTCGTTTCTTCTCAAACATGTAGTTTTCAGTTTACCTCAACAAAGTAAAGCTCAGCACCAAACGTAAACGAAGCAACGACAAAAAATGGCGGACCGCCACAGTGAATTTTCCCTCGTAGAGCACACCCGGGGGGGGGGGGTGGAATTTCAACAGAAAACACAACTATTTTCTGTTATTTTGATATGACTGGTTTTAAAAGACTGAACATCCTTCTAAAACAAGTGAAAGGCGTGAGACTTATGTTTAGACCAAAAATATAAATGATTCATGTTGGATATATTTACTGTATTTTTACTAATTTAACAACCTCATCATTGCATTAGTCGCTTTATGCTATAGCATTACGCTTACATTAGCTTGAAGCTCAAGGTCGTCATTTTATTTAATTTCTTTTTCTGGGCTTACAAACAGGACACACAACATTTAGATAACCGTTACACTGAATCTTGGGTCTGTGTTGAGTCTTCCAGCTGCTGACTACAGAAGCTAGATTGACCTTTCAGCATGTTTATAGCGGCTGTGGCTATGTGCTGGCAATGTTACCGTGTGAGCAGTCACATTGGCAGCAGACATGTTTCAACAAACTAGTCATATCCCGGCCCTACATTAGCTTGTTTAATGGTTAAGACACTGCAGGTACCACCACTTACTACAGACACCGATGCAAGTTTGTAATAGTCTGTTAATTTAGACTGAAAGAATATAGAAACAATATTAACTCACATTATATATGTTAATTACTAATTTGCTTATCGCATAATTTCGGTTACCATTAGGTAACTGGAGCCTAACATTGGCCTTTCATGGTTTTCGATAAACAGCCCACATACCTGTAAAATAACAACACCCCAGTAAAAGTCCACATATATAAAGGATCTACACTCTTTCTCACTGGTGTGTTAGCTTTAAAATCTTATTTACCTTCAAGTGTAAAACTCCAGATGGTAGTAGATTTTCCAAAGCAAGAGACAAAAATGGCAGACAGTGCAGCCGATTTTTTTCTTTCCAGGGGACGGAGCTTGAGGATAAAACAAAACTAACTTGTTTCTTTTCAACATGATTTGTTCTAAAAGAATGAATATTCTTAAAGAATATGTGAAAATTAAAAGACAAATATGTTTAGATGTGAAATTTAAATTAGTCATGCTGGATATATGAAGTAATTCTATGCAAATTCAACAACCACCCTATTGCATTTTTTTTTTTCAGTGCACCTATCCACCTACTCCACTGTACAGGGTGGGCCATTTATATGGATACACTGTAATAAAATGGGAATGGTTGGTGATATTAGTTTTTTTTCAAATGCTAAAACACATGTCACAAACGTTACCACCAGGTCCCCCAATGTCCAAACACAACACCCTTCTCTAAAGCTACATAAACACAACCACACCTTCCCACTGCAAAACTCAAACTCCCACACCAAGAGAGCAGCTCGAAGCTGTCAAAACTGTAAACACTATACACAGCATTACACACTACAGCAAAACAACTGAAAACACAATGCTCAATTTGTGAGAAGGTTCTTTGGTTCATAACTGCCAATGCATATTTTTATAAACTGTACAGTAACGGATCGTCATAGAACCCTGCAGAGGATTAGGCATTTAGATTTGTGAGTTTCACATGAAGACTATAAATCTATAAAAACATCCTGCATGTACGTACACTACTGTAACACAACTCAATGCAAAAAGAGAATCTATCGCACACAACAGTACTCTCGGAAACATGATCAGGGTGTGAAGTCTTTTTTTTTTTTTTATTGTCTACACGGTCTTTTTACAGTATTACACACAGTCACTGTGCGGCATCATGTCGCCGAGCTGCATTGGGCCACATCACAGGCTATATTGTCCCTTGCTAGGCACCGCGGGAAAAACGCCCTGGAATGGCGAATCCATCCCTGGAAGGTCTCCACTGGCACAAGAGCACCTGGCTGCAGCCACTGTGGAGCTCCACAGTAACCGGAAACACATGACCTCCACAGTAACCAGAAACACGTAACTTCGGTTAAATCGACTTTGACAGCGAAAACTAAATTGCGTTTTTGTTACTATAAAATGGTTCTAAGTGGGGTGTGTTTTTTTTTTTTTTTTTTGTTTTTTTTTTAAACACTCTGGGTTTGTTCAAAAAAAATTCACCATCCTCTAAATTGTTCGTGGCCAAAAGTGACACTTGCTGTTTCGCTGATTTATTATTATTTTTACAGTACATCGTGTTGTGCGTTCTGATTGCTGTAGACCATTGTCAATCAATCTAGTCCAGTGTCTCCTGTACAGGAGCAGTCCCTAATAGGCCCACGGACCGGTCCCGGTCTCTGTGCTGAAAGACAGCACAGAGGCACTAATCATGGCAGCACAAGAACAAGCTCTGAGCACAAGATCCATAGAGGCTGGGGTCTATCACACCAGGCAAGACCCCAGGTGCAGGCTGTGTAAAGATGCCCCAGAGACAATCCAGCACATAACAGCAGGGTGCAAGATGCTAGCAGGCAAGGCATACATGGAACGCCACAACCAAGTGGCCGGCATAGTGTACAGGAACATCTGTGCCGAGTATAACCTGGAAGTCCCGAGGTCAAAATGGGAGATGCCCCCAAGGGTGGTGGAGAATGACCGAGCTAAGATCCTGTCGGACTTCCAGATACAGACGGACAAAATGGTGGTGGCTAACCAACCGGACATAGTGGTGGTAGACAAACAGAAGAAGACGGCCGTAGTGATCGATGTAGCGGTTCCGAATGACAGCAATATCAGGAAGAAGGAACACGAGAAGCTGGAGAAATACCAAGGGCTCAGAGAAGAGCTCGAGAGGATGTGGAGGGTGAAGGTAACGGTGGTAATCGGAGCACTAGGTGCGGTGACTCCCAAGCTAGGCGAGTGGCTCCAGCAGATCCCGGGAATAACATCGGAGATCTCTGTCCAGAAGAGCGCAGTCCTGGGAACAGCTAAGATACTGCGCAGGACCCTCAAGCTCCCAGGCCTCTGGTAGAGGACCCGAGCTTGAAGGATAAACCGCCCGCAGGGGCGTACTGGGTGGTTTTTTTATATATATATATATATATATATATATATATATATATAAAACAAAAAAAAATATATATATATATATATATATATATATATATATATATATATATATATATATATATATATATATATATATATATATATATATATATATATATATATATATATATATATATATATATATATATATATTTTATAGGTGACTGCTGCAGAGGTGACCCATGTCTACCACACTGTAAAGCACGGTTTAAGTTATAACTCGGGTGACTGTGCACTCAAACTGACTGTACGAATGCTGAATGACTCCAGTATTGCCAAAAAGATGTCCTGTGGGAGGACGAAAGCTGAAGCAGTTGTCACAGATGTCCTGTCTCCAAAGGCAATAGAAGAGGTGATCAAAAAATTGAAAAGTGGTGCAACTCCACTCCCATTCTCTCTTCACACTGATGCTTCAAACAAGGGAAATCGGAAGATGTTTCCCTTGGCCTTGCAGTTTTTTACACCAGAGGCTGGAGTTGTCAACAAGATATTGGATTTTGTTGAAAATCCAGATGAGTCTGCAGAGGGAATAGTAAAAATAATACAAAGCTCTCTTGAAAACGTGGGGCTATCCTTAGATCAGGTTTCTGCATTCAGTGCTGACAATGCAAATGTAAATTATGGCATCCACAACTCAGTCTTCACAAAATTGAAAGAGACCAACTGTGGCAGGCATGATCATTTGGGTGTGTGTTTTTTGTACCAGCAGACTTGCCGTAGTACCTCACCAGTGAAAAACAGTCCTTTAGACAAACTGTCGTCTATTCCACTTTTTGTTCACTTTTTCTTGCTGAGCCTGAGAGAGCACATGCCTGTAAGTAGTTGCTATCTGTTTTGTAAGCTTTCCCGCGATAGTTTTGTGTAGCAGTTTAGAGGTTTGTGTGGAAAACTTTCTTTTGTGAAGAAAAACGGCCGCGATGCTAACACGTTAGCCAGTCTATGGGATTTCCCATGTAATGTTAGCATTAAGCTAATCGCTAAATGCGTGAGCCTGATAACCAGTGAAAGGGTTTGGATAAGTTTGTGTTTATGTGTTATATACATTGTAGTGCATGGCTTAATGTTTGATGTTGTAAAGAAAATGCAATTACAGCAGAAATGTAATATTTTATTTTTGTTTCTGTACCAGTTTTACAGTGCTTCAACAGTAAACATCTAAAACGTATCCGCTGACTCCTGGATGTTTATTGTGGACCTGTTAGCTATCTGCCAAGCTAGAAACCAGCTTTACACCCTAGTGAGGGCAGAATACCAACTGTTGCAGGAATTGCTGTCTTGTGTGTGACTGGGTGCAGTAAGGAGTGTATGTAATGTGTGTGTGAGCATGCGCGTGAAGAAAAACGCGGGGAGCGAAAGAGGAAAAAGAGAGTGAGAGAGTGTGTCATGGGTAGAGGGCGACCGGGAGCAGCGTTCTAACGGGCTACAGGCTATGCAGTGTGTTTCCAAAGTGTGCAGTACTGTTATTAAAGCCTCATCTCTTCAGTACTCTCCGGTGCCTCGGCTGATTTCTGTCTGCCTCACTACTCCACAAAAGTGAAGGGAGTTAACCCCGAAGGAGGACAAACTTCGGCCCTGGAGGAAGCATCTCCCCTCGTGTCTCCCGACCACGGTCAGGGGACTGACGGCGAGGAATGGTTAACACTGGCGACCACGAAGGGACCCTCTCACGTTGTTAAAGAAGTGGTGAGCACAGAGAAAAACCGACAGGCTAAAGCGGCTAACGATAAAGCCGAGTGACTGTAATTACAAGTGTATTAGCCCGCAGCTAAGCTAACTCGCGATGGCCGCTGCTCGCCATTCTCGTGAAAAGTACGGACTTGAGACCAATTACTCCAACCCGTTCATATCGCTGACCAGTGTCTCCGAGGGTGCCGCGAGCATTAGGGAAGCTAACAGAGACAGAGCTGTGACTAAATGTGAACATATGAACCCATTCCTGTGTGCCGAAAGTTGTGCTAACACACACGCTAATGGAGAGTGTGTATTCGCGCCGCCCGATGGTCCTGCCCGGCCGCAGTTTTCCCGCACTAATCCCTTCGTTGATGCTGAATGCCGCAGCTACGGCCGTGAGAGAAACACAGGCAGCAGCATGAACTATTATCCAGCTCCTACTCCCCAAATGAAAATCCACTATCCAGACTCAAACCCATTTTCCTCCGCTCACATGGACAGTTTTGTACACAGCACACCGGCTCAGTTTAACGCAATGTTAAATACACCCATGCAATGTATGCCTTCCAGTAGCCTTAATGAAGCCATTAGCTATGGGGAAATCACTGCACAGCATAAACCCCGCTCGAAACCAGGCAAGACCCGCTGTGTGCCCCGTCAGCCCCTATCTGACAGTGAAGAGGACGGTGACACTAGAGAGAGAGTCCCCACCCTACGTCCGGGCCAATATGACGGCACCACACCGTGGAAGGCATTTCTGCACAGGTTTGAGAGCTGCGCTGAAGCCAACTATTGGTCAGAAAAAACAATGACAACTCAGCTTAAATTCTGCCTAGTTGGAGCAGCAGGGGCCATTATCCACAGAAATCCCCGCTCATCCAAATGGGATTACCGCCGCCTGGTGGACGAACTGGAAACTGCATATGGCCCTTCTTCTGACCATGCAGCTGCTGTTGCTGTAGAACTGAGGCAGCGAGTGCGTAAACCTGGTGAGGCCCTGCATGTTTTCAGAGATGACATTTATGGGAAAGTGGCTGTTGCATATGGTAATAGAGCAGAGATTGAACAAGACTCTATAGCTGTTGAAGTTTTCACCAATGGGCTGGGTGATGCAGAAATAGTACAGAAGTTGCTAGAGAGGCACCCAGCCACACTTGCCTGCGCATACGAAATAGCCCACCGACACGAAACCACTAAAAGGGCTGCATCTTATGTAACCAGTGCCATGCAGCAAGGAGCCCGTAACGCAGCTGAACGCCGGCCCCGAGCTGCCGTCGTCAGAGAAAAAGACAGAGATGAGACTGTTGCTGAGCATGCACCTGCAGCTAGCCCCTCACCGAATCGTTTTGTCCCACACACACCCTCGACAACACCGAACAATCACAGAAATTTTAAAAGGAGTGGGGTTCGCTGCCATAACTGTCAAGGTTGGGGCCATGTCCAAAAGCAGTGCCCTTCTCCTCACAAAACCACCAAGGCCTTAACATTGAACAGTAGCCCTTGGGACAGCCCAAAACCCACTGTGCTCCACCTTAAGTGCCAAAGCCAAGAAATGAGTATCCCCATGCGCCTCTACGAAGTGGAGGTATGTGCTGTTTTGGACAGTGGAGCCCGGAGGAGCGTGCTGCCGCTGCCCTACTACAACTCCATCCACCCAGACGTGAGACCACCACTACAGCCCTCAGTTGTTGAGACCTTGCTTGGTGTGGGACCTGGGGATGTGCCGGTGCTAGGTGAAGCCCAGATACCTGTCAATATCAACAATCGACAGGTGGATGTTGATTTCTTGGTGGCAGATATAGCAGGAAATGAGGTGCTGCTTGGGCATCCCTTCCTCACTCAAGCTGAAGCACGTCTTGATTTTGGCAAACGCCGCATCATCCTTTTCGGTGAAGAGGTGCTCTACTACCAAACCGAAGCCAGTACAAAGTCACACGCAGTGAGAATAGCTAGAACTGTGGTGGTGGAACCGGGGCAAGAATATATGGTGAAAGGCAACGTGCATCCTGGTGCAGCAGCTCGAGGTGACATGATGCTTAGTCCCACCAAAGGTTTTGTTGAGAAGCACAAAGTACTTATCGCCAGAGTCCTAGTCAACGCACAGCCTTCTAAAGCTGTCCCACTTCGCCTTTTTAACCTTGGCAATAAAGCAGTAACAATTAAGGCGGGATCCATTGCCGGGCTCCTCCAGCCAGCTGAGGCCGTGGAACCCTCCATGGTCTCCCCAGCTGCAGACTCTCTGACCAGCCCTCCTGTGGTTCCTCTGCACCTGCAGGAGCTCTATGCCCAGAGCTCCACAGACCTCAATGACTATGAACAGCTCCAACTGAAACGCTTGCTTTGCACTTATGGACATGTGTTTTCTACAGGGCCTGCTGACCTGGGCCGAACCAGCCTTGTGCAGCATGACATCATAACCCGTCCTGGTGCCCCAGTCAAACAAAATCCACGAAGAATGGCAGGGGAAAAGCAGCAAAATGCTGATCAGCAGATCTACGACAGTCTACAGAGCGGTCTCGCCCAACGCAGCTGCAGCAGCTGGGCCTCGCCCATCGTTATGGTGCGTAAGAAAGATGGGACATACCGTCTCTGCATTGACTACAGGGCTCTCAACGACCGCACCATAACAGACGCCTACCCGCTGCCCCGCATCCAGGACACGCTGGACACACTCTCAACTGCCAGATGGTTCAGCACATTAGACCTCGCATCTGGCTACTGGCAGGTTGAGCTGACGCCTAGAGCACGCAGGGCCGCCGCTTTCTGCACTAGGACAGGCCTCTTTGAGTGGAACGTCATGCCATTTGGACTATGCAATGCCCCGGCAGCGTTCCAGCGGCTGATGGACCGCGTCCTGGCTGGCATGCAGTGGGAGACCTGCCTGGTCTACTTGGACGACATCATCGTGCTGGCTAAGGACGTGTCGGGGATGCTGCAACGGCTTGGCCAGGTATTCTATAGACTTCAACAAGCTAACTTGAAACTGAAACCTGCCAAATGCTGCCTCTTTCGCCGCGAAGTTGCTTATCTTGGCCATGTGGTATCCGAGCATGGTGTGGCTACCGACCCCAGCAAAGTTCAAAAGGTTCAGATGTGGCCCACACCTACGTCCATCCAGGAGGTCAGACGCTTCATCGGCCTGGCCTCATATTACCGCCGGTTTGTGAAAGATTTTGCCTCTATAGCCGAACCCCTGCACAACCTGACCAAGAAGAATGCACATTTTCAGTGGCATGCTGAGCACCAAGCAGCTTTCGACAAGCTGAAGTGTCGACTCACCTCTGCCCCTGTTCTTGGCTATCCACTTGACCATGGAGAAATGACACTAGACACTGATGCCAGCGACACTGGCATCGGCGCGGTGCTGTCACAGATGCAACAGGGCGTGGAACGTGTGCTGGCATATGGCAGTCGTAAGCTATCAAGAACTGAACAAAACTACTGCACCACACGACGTGAACTACTAGCCGTCGTGGATTTCACGTCCCACTTTCGCCAGTATCTCCTTGGACGGCCTTTCAAAGTGCGCACAGACCACAGCAGTCTACGGTGGCTAACAAAAATGAAAGAGCCAGAGGGACAATTAGCTCGATGGCTCGAGAAGCTTGCCGAGTACAACTTTGAGATCATCCACCGTCCAGGTCGAGTGCACACCAATGCTGATAGCCTCTCCAGAAGACCCTGTCGCCAGTCTTGTCCATGCAGAGTGCAGGACCCCCCCAAGCATCTCGGGGGGACCAGTCATCAGGCAGTTCAATGCGAGTTGGACTCTGACACCAGCTCCCTGTTGCTGAGTCCGGTGAGGGTGGAGGGACAACCGGCTACTACAGCGGTGTGTCTAGTGGGGGTAAGTCATAACACCACCACACCAGAAACAAAGACTTTAGACCAAACTGCTCTTACAAAGTCAGACATTTTATGTCAAAACACTTCTATCAACACAGACATCTCAGAACAGACAATTCACACTAGAACAGACATATCACACCAGAACATGTCCACTAATACACACACTGTAAAGCTGACTGAGAAAGTATATGTGGCTAAAACCCTTGATACTGCTTCTCTGTTTCATGGTTGGACCATGGGGGAGCTGAGCCAAGCCCAGGACGCTGATGCAGACATTGCACCCATACGCGCCTGGATGGAGGCCAGCAGTGAGCGCCCCCCATGGACTATTGTTTCACCATGCAGCCCAGCAACTAAGACATACTGGGCTCAATGGAAACGGCTCTACTTCAGAGATGGAGTTCTGGTCCGTCGCTTCTACTGCCTTGACGAGACCCAGTTCTATCCCCAAATCGTACTGCCACGTAAGCTACAACCAGAAGTGATGGGCCAGATGCACGAAGGGCCAGTGGGTGGACATTTTGGTGTCGAGAGGACTGTGGCCAGACTACGAACCCGATTCTATTGGTATCACATGAGGGAAGACGTCGCTCTTTGGTGCCGTACTTGTACCAGCTGTGCATCCAGGGCCCGACCCCAGAAGACACCGCAAGCTCCGATGGGAACTGTCCGGGTAGGAGCCCCAATGGAGCGCGTTGCGCTGGACATTATGGGACCACTGAATGAGACAGAGCGCAGAAACCGATATGTGCTTGTGATACAAGACTACTTTACAAAGTGGACTGAAGCCTTTCCTATCCCAGATGAACGGGCTGCAACCGTTGCCGAGGTCGTTGCGTCTGAGTGGGTGTGCCGCTACGGGATACCTCAAGCACTACACAGTGATCAGGGACGCAATTTTGAATCTGATGTGTTCCAAGGGGTGTGCAGTTTGTTTGGCATAGATAAGACTCATACAACGCCATTCCGACCCCAGTCAGATGGCCAGGTTGAACGTTTCAATGCCACTCTCCAGAAGATCCTGGCCTCCACAGCAGAGCGTTGTCATTGGGACTGGGACCTGATGATCCCGTACGCTGTTATGGCCTACAGGGCGACCAAACACAGTGCTACAGGTTTCACCCCGAACTTCATGATGTTTGGCCGAGAACTGAGTGAGCCAGTGGACCTTGTCGCAGGTCTACCTCCTGATCCAGGCAACCAACCCTCAGTTCCAGAGTATGTGCAGCAAATGCGTGAGCGGCTGGAGCTGGCCCACCTCATCGCCAGGGAAGCCCTGGGTGAGTCAGTCAAGCGCGCAAAAAGGCAATATGACAAGAACTGTTGCCACACACAGTATAAGACTGGAGATCCTGTGTGGTATCTCATCAAAGGAACACGTCACGTCAAGAACAAGGTCAGAAAGTTCCTCCCATCGTATGAAGGACCATTATTTGTCCTGGGACAATTGGATGACCTAGTTTATCGGATCCAGAAGAACCCAAGGTCTAAAGTGAAAGTTGTCCACCATGACCAGCTAAAGCATTATCGCTGCCGCGAGCCACTGGACAATACCTGGGTCCTTGATCAGGCTCATCAGTGGTCCCCTACAGAGGTCCCACCACCAGCTTTAGAAGATGACCCAGCAGACCGTGATCTGGGTCTGCACAGTCTGTTCTCTACTGCAACTGGCAATGGCCCCAGCTCCTCTCAGCCTTCTGTCTCAGTTGCAGCTGATCCCGCTCTGGTTGTGGTTGTCCCATCTTCCCCTTCCCATGTAGACCATGAGAATGGTGGGGGTGTGGTGGGTGAGCCAGACCACCCGGGCCAGCAGTTTCAGCGACCAACTCGTCGGCGCAGAGCTCCAGACCGGTATGGAGTGTGGATCACTTAACTTGGTTTACCTACCATGGACAGTTCCAAGTAGGACTGAAGATTCGGTTCAAGTTTAAATCGTTTCAGCCTCCTATACTGTTAGCTACAATGGTTTAAAAGAGTTATATATTTTTTTTCATTGTTCCAGTGTTTACATTTTTTTTTAAAAAGGTATCTGAAGGACCTACGGGGTTATCTACATGCACTTATCCATTTGTATTTGTGCCTTCCTAGATGCTAGGATAAGTTGGTTATTCCCGGTCGCCATGTAATAGTTACAATTGTGTAATTTCTTTTCTACTTAACAGCACTTGAAATGCTTTATTTTGCACATGTATGTACACCTTACTTGAGCCAACCTCTTTGTCACTGAAGTGCACTCGTTGATACTATACCTCACCTTATAAGCGGTAATGGCTAACACTTTTATCTCCTGTGGGCTCCAAGTGGTAAAGGGGATTGTGTACCAGTTTTATGCATTACAATGCTGGAGTGGAATTATTGTTTAATTGCCATCCAGAGTGGGGGTAGTGTTGCAGGAATTGCTGTCTTGTGTGTGACTGGGTGCAGTAAGGAGTGTATGTAATGTGTGTGTGAGCATGCGCGTGAAGAAAAACGCGGGGAGCGAAAGAGGAAAAAGAGAGTGAGAGAGTGTGTCATGGGTAGAGGGCGACCGGGAGCAGCGTTCTAACGGGCTACAGGCTATGCAGTGTGTTTCCAAAGTGTGCAGTACTGTTATTAAAGCCTCATCTCTTCAGTACTCTCCGGTGCCTCGGCTGATTTCTGTCTGCCTCACTACTCCACAAAAGTGAAGGGAGTTAACCCCGAAGGAGGACAAACTTCGGCCCTGGAGGAAGCATCTCCCCTCGTGTCTCCCGACCACGGTCAGGGGACTGACGGCGAGGAATGGTTAACACAACAGTGAGATCCTTCGTGGCAACTGCCATGCACATATTGTTAATAACACTGTGGAAAAAAAACCCTGGACAAGCTCTCAGTAGATGTGGAAAATATTGTCCTGAAGATATACAGCTTCTTTTCCACCTCTGCCAAAAGGAGAGAGTCCCTGAAAGAGTTCTGTGAATTTTGTGACGTTGAATTCCATGATATCCTGCGCCATGTTGTGACAAGATGGCTGTCACTCAACCCTGCAATCACCCGCCTGCTGCAGAACTGGGACCCGCTGAAGTCATATCTCATCAGCATTGGTGAGGAATGTCCAAGGCGCCTGAAGGAATTGCTGAAGTTGACAGAAGATGCTGCTGGAGTTGAGGGAGAGGCAGACATTGTGGAAGTCTACCTCCTCTTCTGTAATAATGTCATGTGTCTGTTTGAAGAAGTGGTGAAAAAACTGGAGAAGAATGTAACCACGTCTGTTGACCTCTATTCCATCATGGAGTGTTTCCTGACAAGACTTATTCAGAGAAGAGATGATGGGTTCTACGGGTACCTAACAAGACAAAAGCTCCAGCGTCTCTCGCCATCTGATGCTGATGGTGCCAGGCAGGAGTTTACAGCCTTCCTAGACACTGCCATCAGTTATGTCCAGAAGTGGTTTGACTTTTCAGAAGAAAACTGGCTTTTCCACCTGCAGCCCCTCTCTCTAGCATCTGGGAAGATTTCCTTTGATGACATGGAGAAGATCATTGAACGGCTTCACCTGGCTGGCAGGTAAGAAGAAAACATTTAGCAGTGAAATGATAAACCATGTTTTAATAGTATTGATGGTTAAAAATAAACAAATACAATTGATAGATAACATATATAAATAAAACCATAATCATTAACTTTGTTTGGAGTGTATATACACACGCATGCAATCTTTTATACACTATTTTACAAATTCAAGGAGTTCATATACTTAATATAAGGATGGATAAATACATAATAAATAAACTATACTTATTGTATTGTTTAAATGCTATACAACGTTACAAACATATACAATACATTTTTTCCATTTATTTACCACTGTAAATGTTCTATGTACCACTTAGGATTTAGGTCAACTTCTCATCTCTATTGGCAGGTTAAACATCTCTATGGATGAGCTTTATGAAGAGTGTGTCACTGCAACCAGCCTTCTGAAGCACCTCACCAAAGAACACCAGGAGAAGGAAAAGTGGCAGTCCAAGGGAACAGCAGAGAAGTGGATGGAAACTCTTCAGGCAGCTGACCTCCCCAATATGCAGGCTGTTGTATCCTTTGTACTCAGCATCCCATCTTCCACTGGGTTTGAGGAGAGGATTTTCTCTCTTATGAAGAATAAGTGGACTGATGTGCGGAACAAATGTTCTACTGAATTAATTAGAAGTGAGCTCATTGTCAGTCTAAATTATGATATGTCTTGCTCAGAGTTTTACTCTGCAGTACTGAAAGACAAACAACTCCTAACTGCAGCAAGAGCTCAAAAAAAAATACAAATGGAAAAAGTAGTCTGTTTCCACATAATGTAGCATTGAGCTTGAGTTCATGAGTTTGTTGGTTTTTTTTACTTCAACTTTCAGCTACAGTCAAGGCCTTTGAGGCACAAATGTTGTGTTTACAGGTGTTCCACAGACTTTTTTTGCACTTTTCTAATTGCACTAAATGTGCACTGTTACAAGAATGTTTTTCTTTCTATTGTTTTCTATTAATTTATATAATTTTAGGTTAAGCAGGACAGAGTTCTTTGTGTTAATTTTGTCATTTTGCACAAAAAGTGAAGCGTATCAGTCTTTCGTTTAGGAAAGAGACCTATTTTATTGTGTTAATGTTGTCATTTTGCGTTAAAAATAAATGGATAAATGATCATTTGTTTCCCATGTGTTCATATCACAAAGAATATGCATCTACTTAAATCAACTTCAAGTCAAATGGTTAAAAAAGAAAAATTTCACACTCAAAAAAAAGAGCTAAAAAAATTCACCACACAGGGAAGGGTGAAGACAATTGGGTCGCCCGGCCCTGGCCACTAGGTGTCCCTTATTTTTTTTTTTTCAGGGAGTTGGCAACCCTAGTGGTGCAAAACGGTTGGGGACTCCTGCTGTACAGTACAGAATGCGTTTAGCTTGTCGAATTTACATAAATCTTTGATCGCTAGCAGTGTAACTCTGAAGTGCTGTACTGTATGTTTGGAAGTGTTCTCCCAAACAAACACAACAATGCCGACGAAACGTTTTGCACCCTCAAATGCACCTTTAGGTTTCATTCCATAATACTGGACTTATGTTTCTACGAAGGTTTGAACTCTAAGAGTGTTTAAACAAAAGAGAAAAGTGTGAAAATGTTCATGCCTGTCTGAGAAAAGTGTATAAAGCAAGTAGTGAGGGGTTTTACAGTCTTAACATCTATAATAATTGTAAAAAATAAAGTTGGCTACTTCATGGATTTCACCTACCGCGGGTTATTTTTAGAACTTAACACCAGCGATAAACGAGGGGCTGCTGTATTATTAATAGTAGTGTCTGGGACATCTAATTGATTAACATCAACATTGATTATTATCAGAATCAGAGAATCAGAATCAGAATGGGGTTTATTGCCAAATGTTGAGCAGGTTTACAACATTAGGAAATTGCTGCGGTGCTTCAGTGCAAACATGGTGTCATAAATAACACTTAAATAGACATGGAAAAAATAAAAGTAGGGATAAGAATTAAAAGTGCTACGTGGAAAGATATGTGCATGAGATATACATGAGATATATACATGAGAGTAAGAATTAAGAGTGCTACGTTGAAAGATATATACATGAGTGCAGGTGGTGATCAGTGCCAAACATGGAATGATGCAGTGAACACAGCGTAGGGTCATGTGTTAGTGGCGGGGACAGTCATATGGTTATTGTTCATGTGTCCAACAGCAGAGGGGAAGAAACTGTTCTTATGGCGAGAGGTTCTGGTGCGGATGGACCGGAGCCTCCTGCCTGAGGGGAGCAGGTCAAACAGACTGTGTCCAGGGTGAGAAGGGTCAGCTGAGATCCGAGCTGCACGCCGCAATGTCCTGGAGGTGTACAGGTCCTGCAAAGATGGGAGTCTGCAGCCAATCACCTTCTCAGCAGAGCGCACAACACGCTGCAGTCTCTGTTTGTCCCTGATAGTGGCTCCAGCGTACCACACGGTGATGGAGGAGGTGAGGATGGACTCAATGATTGCAGTGTAGAACTGCATCATCGTCCGTGTTGGCAGATTGAATTTCTTCAGCTGCCTCAGGAAGTACATCCTCTGCTGGGCTTTCTTGATGACGGAGGTGATGGTGGGCTCCCACTTCAGGTCCTGGGTGATGGTGGTACCCAGGAAGCGGAATGAGTCCACAGAGGTGATGGGGGTGTCAGTCAGGATGATGGGGGGGAGTGGGGCTGTGTGCTTCCTGAAGTCCACAATAATCTCCACTGTCTTCTGGGCATTCAGCACCAGGTTGTTGTGGCTGCACCAGGACACCAGACGTTCAACCTCCCTCCTGTAGGCAGACTCGTCCCCGTCCGAGATGAGTCCAATAACGGTGGTGTCATCTGCAAACTTGATTAGCTTGACAGACTGGTGGGTGGAGGTGCAGCAGTTGGTGTACAGGGAGAAGAGCAGAGGAGAAAGAACACAGCCCTGAGGGGAGCCGGTGCTGATGGTCCGGGAGTCCGAGACATTCTTTCCCAGCCTCACATGCTGCTTCCTGTCCGTCAGGAAGTCAGTGATCCACCGGCAGATGGGATCAGGCACATTCATCTGGGAAAGCTTGTCTCGGAGATGGTCTGGAAGGATGGTGTTGAAGGCAGAGCTGAAGTCCACAAACAGGATCCTGGCGTAGGTTCCTGGGGAGTCCAGATGCTGCAGGATGAAGTGTAGGGCCATGTTGATGGCGTCGTCTACAGACCTGTTGGCTCTATATGCAAACTGCAGGGGGTCCAGGAGGGGGGCCGTGAGGGTCCTGAGATGGGAGAGAACTAGGCGCTCAAAGGACTTCATGACCACAGATGTCAGAGCCACGGGTCTGTAGTCATTTAGTCTAGTGATCCTAGGTTTCTTGGGGACAGGGATTATGGTGGAGGACTTGAAGCAGGCAGGCACATGACATGCCTGCAGTGAGGAGTTGAAAATGCCAGAAAACACTGGGGCCAGCTCGTTTGCACAGTGTCTGAGGGTGGCAGGAGACACGCCGTCTGGGCCGGGAGCTTTCCGAGCATTCAGGTTCTTAAACTGCTTCCTCACATCTGCTTCATGAATATGAAGAGTTGTGGTGGGAGGAGGGTGTTGTAGGTGAACGGTTTGAAGGTGGTGATGGCTCTATGGAGGGGGGAGAGGTGGGGGAATTAGTGTCCAAAGTGTCTCTATTGTTGGGGCCGTTGGAGGTGTGAAGGCTGCCTGATGGCTCGTCAAAACGACAGTAGAAGTCGTTAAGGGTGTTGGCCAAGAGCAAGTCATCAGTGGAGTGGGGGTTTTAGGCTTGTAGTTGGTGATATTCCTAAAACCTTTCCACACAGAGGCCGAGTCATTCTCTGAGATCTGCTGCTGCATCTTCTCAGAGTGCTGATGTTTAGCAATGTCCACTTCTTTAGTGAACCTGTACTTGGCCTCTCTGTAGCAGTCCCTGTCTCCGCTTCTGAACGCCTTTCTCTTTTCCAGCCACAGCTTTTTGAGTTTAGGAGTAAACCAGGGTTTGTCATTGTTATAACTCACCCTGGTGCGTGATGGCACAATGCTGTCCTCACAGAAGTGGATATAGGAGGTGACAGTGTCCGTAAACTCGTCCAAGCTGTTAGAAGCAGCCTTCATTGTGTCCCAGTCTGTAGACTCCAAACACGTGCGAAGCTCCTCCACAGCCTCGTTGCTCCACAGTTTTTTAGTCCTCACGACAGGTTTGGAGAGCTTCAGCCTCTGTCTGTACGCGGGGATTAGGTGGATCATGACGTGGTCAGAAAGTCCGAGTGAAGCGCGGGGCACCGCGCGATAGGCCCCGCTGATCGTGCTGTAACAGTGGTCCAATGTCCTCTCCTCTCTGGTCGGGCATTTAATATACTGCTTGTATTTTGGAAGCTCATGGCTCAGATTGGCTTTGTTAAAGTCCCCAAGAGCAATGATGAGAGAGTCCGGGAATGTCCGCTCCGTGTGGAGAATCTGCTCCGCGAGTGCGCACTGAGCTGCCTGCGCATCTGCGTCTGGCGGGATGTAAACAGCGGCCAGGATGAATGAAGCAAACTCCCGCGGAGAATAAAACGGTTTTGCAGTGGATAAAAAGATATTCCAGAGAGGAAGAGCAGTGCTGAGCAATCACTGTCACATCTGTGCACCAGCCACTATTGATGTAGAAGCAGAGACCTCCACCTTTGGACTTACCGGAGAGAGCGGCCTGCCGGTCCGCGCGCAGCAGATGGAAGCCCTCCAGTTTGAGCGCGCAGTCTGGGATGTTCTCACTGAGCCACGACTCCGTAAAACATAAGACACAGGAGGAGGCAAAGTCTCTGTTCATGCTTCTCATCAGGGCCAGTTCGTCAATCTTATTCCCGAGTGAGCGTACATTAGAAAGGAAGATCCCAGGAAGAGCGGTTCGCAGTCCGCGTCTCCTCAAACGCACGAGTGCGCCGTCTCGCTTTCCTGGTCAGAGACAGCAGTAAATCTGCCGCAGATGCGACAAATATTGGAAATAAATCCACAGGCGTTGTAGTCCTGTAGTTAAGGAGCTCTTCTCTGGTGTACGAATATCCAGAGGAGTGCCCAGACACAGAAGAAATGCACAAAAACAAAACAAAAGTAACGCACTGGAGCACCAGGGCGACCATCCGCGGCGCCATCTTGGTGACATCAAATGGTTGTGTTGGTTACATTATGCACTATTATTTTTGTTCAAGGAGAGCAAAAAATATAAAACTCTCAGCTTGTTTGTTGCCAAAAATGGCCACTTTTTGTGTATGTTCACAAAATGCTATAAAATGTATATTTCTTAAAAAAAAATTCTACTTTTACCGACGTGACTCTTTAAAATAGCACCAGTCCTTTTCATCAAAATCAAAATTGTATCTAAATTTTTTACTCTTTATAGCCAGTTAGGTTATATATTACCATTAACTTTTCAGATAAAACGGTGATAAAGTACTAATGTTTTCATGAAACTTCCTTTTTTCCCCCATCTGAGCATCGGGGAAAAGGCTGTCTTGCAATTGTTGAGGTCACTAAAACCGTGAGAACATGGCCGCAGGATGCTATTCTGATGCTTCAGGACTGTTTCCACTGCACAGACTGGGATGTATTCAAGGTGCAGGACACTGACAATCGTGTCGCATTGGACAGTTACACCTCCACTGTCTTGGACTACATCTGTTTCTGTGTGGACAATGTAACAACTTGGAAACGATTCCGTGTGTTCCCTAATAATCCACCCTGGATGACACACGGAGTTCAACAACTTATTCGAACAAGGAACAACGCTTTCAAATCCGGGGACCAGGAGGCATACAGTGCTGCCAGGGCCAACCTGAGAAGAGGCATCAAGACTGCCAAGCAGCAGCACAGGAGGCGTATCGAGGCCAGGTTTGAGAACAACACAAACCCAAGGCAGGTCTGGGAGGGCATCAGGGCTATCACGGACTACAAAAGAAGAACACCATCACCCTCAGCCGACAGTTCTACTCTGGCTGAGGATCTAAATCTCTTTTATGCCCGTTTTGATAGGGAGAACACCGACCCTGTCCTGTCCCCTCTCCCCTCAACCGACCCTGCTCCGGTCCTGAGCACTCATGAGCTGAGGCGTGTGTTCCGGAGCATTAACACCAGGAAGGCGGCCGGGCCAGATGGAGTGCTGGGCCGGGTGCTAAAAGACTGTGCTGCGGACCTGGCGGACGTCTTCACCTCTATATATAACACCTCGTTGTCCTGTTCACTGGTACCATCCTGTTTCAAAGCAGCAACCATCGTTCCCATCCCAAAACAGTCAAATGTCACATGTCTGAACGATTTCAGACCTGTGGCACTCACCCCCATTCCCGCCAAATGCCTGGAGAGACTGGTCATTAAACACATCAGAGCTGCTTTTCCACCATCCCTGGACTCGCACCAGTTTGCATACAGGGAGAACCGGTCAACCGAGGATGCGATCGCCACAGTGCTGCACACATTACTGAAGCACTTGGAACACAGGAACACCTATGCACGGCTCCTCTTTGTAGACTACAGCTCGGCTTTTAATACCATCCGGCCATACAAACTCCGTCCCAAACTCCACCAACTGGGACTTAACTCCTCTCTGTGCAACTGGATTGTGGACTTCCTCACTAACCGTAGACAGTGTCAGAGTGGGTAAGAACACCTCCTCCACCCTTGTGGTCAACACCGGTGCCCCTCAGGGGTGTGTTCTGAGCCCTCTGCTATACACTCTCTTCACCCATGACTGTATTTCCTCCTGCGCGTCCAATCTCATTGTTAAGTTTGCAGATGACACTACAGTGCTCGGACTTATATCCAACAATGATGAGACAAACTATAGGACAGAGGTGCAACAACTAGAGTCATGGTGCCACGACAATAACTTGGTCTTAAACACCAAAAAGACCAAGGAGATCATTGTAGATTTCCGGAAGAGGGGTCATAACAACCATCTGCCTCTCTTCATTGGCAGTGAGGCGGTGGAGAGGGTGAGCAGTTTTAAATTCTTGGGGGTAACTGTGACCGAGGACCTGTCCTGGGGCAACCATATCACCTCAGTTGCACGGAAGGCCCAACAGCGCCTCTACTACCTGAGGAGACTGCGGAGCGCACACATTCCCAGATCTCTGATGTTGAACTTCTACAACTGTGCCATCAGCAGCGTTCTGACGTATGGATTTCTAGTGTGGTTCCCCAGCTGCACCAAGGCCGATCAGCAAGCACTCCAGCGGGTGGTGAAAGAAGCTGGCAGAATTATTGGAACAAGTCTGCCAGAGATTAGTAATATCTTCCCCACTCGCTGTCTGAGGAGGGTGCACAGTATCCTGCGGGACCAACATCACCCTGCGCGCCACCTTTTCCATCTGCTGCCCTCAGGGAGAAGGTACAGGTCTATACAGGCCAGAACATCCAGACTGGCCAACAGCCTGTATCCACAGGCTGTGAGGCTCCTGAACTCTCTGCCCCCCTCTCACGGACAATAACCATATCCAACTTCTTAATAGCAATGAACTGGTCTGCATTGGTGCATCATATCTTTATTCTCTTCCCCCTCCTGCCCCCCCCTCTTTCTTAAATAGATAACTATCATATCTGATATCATATCTCACAGTACAATAATATTGAATGGGTTGCATTGTTGTATTTTGTCATGTTTCTCAGGTCTTTGTCTGAATTTCTACGAACATTATTGCTAAGGATTGTCTTATTGCATTGGAGTCACACTGGGTTAATAAATACCCCTTAAAACCCAAGTGTACATATTTATTTTCTTTTTTTGGGTTGTATGGAAGCCCCAAACGCAATTTCATTGTTCTTGACAATGACAATAAATAAATACTACTACTACTACTACTACATACTACTAGTGTGTGCCCCATTTCTTCCAGGATCACTCTCTTTATAGGTTTTAGTGGACTCCTAGTACTGCGAAGTGGTTTCATGGTACAAAGGGATTGTATTCCAAGATCTGGGAGATTGTAGAAATGAGCAGTGATGCCCTTCCTACCATCTTTCCAGAAAAATAAGTGATCTGGAAGCTGTTAGGCTGACTTACAGCAGCAGCACTTTCTGCACCTGCATAAACTCCAGGACACATTTACTAACTGTGTTTGTTGCTGTATGTGCAGCTTTGAATTTTTTAATAATATATATTTTGTTAATATTTCCGCTATGGTGTCTTGTTATGAAATGTACAAGAGTAAAAGTGTTTTTAGCAGGTGCTTCAAAGCTAAGTTTGACTGGGAAACTCAAAGCTCAGTCTGTATCAACAGAAATTCACTGCAGCCTGTGTAATATTTCATGCGTCATAATTTATTCTACTCTATCTTGCAAATACATATTTGTGTGGCAATGTCATGCACAACTATTAGATCCTTAAGATCAAACCCGTGTCATTCTTTTGGTCCACTGCAGTAGTCAAAAAAAAAAAAAAAGAATAAGTGAAGTGTCCACAAATGGCCAGGATAGAGCCCAGAGTGTTAATGTTTAAAATGTATAATATTATTGATTACAATTCTTTACTATTAATATCAACAATAAGCTTTTTATTTTGAAATTACAAGTTTAAAAAAAAAATGCTGTTACATTTAATGCTGTTTCACTGTAATCCTTTATTATAAGTATGGACACAGAATCAAGTGAACAACATTTTGAAATAAGTTTAATTGGAATTTTGTACTATGCAAAAACAAAACAAAAAACATATTAAACACAGCCAGTGCCTTCATTTGTCCATTACATGTCAGACATAGCACTGACCCTTAGTCCCTGCTCATCAGCACATGCTTTCAAAAAGAGCTCCATGTCCTTTGCAAACTGAAAAACAAAGAGGAACAAGTCCCTTGCTCCAGTGTCTTCTTCCTCTGACATGTCTATTAAGACCCTCTGCTGGTCCCCTTGATTTAAGGACAGATATTTGGGCATTGTTACATGTCCACAGAAGGACGCAGATCTTCAACAACTGCTGGCTCCTGTGTCAGGCAAACGGGGATAAAAACATAGTTATTTCTCTGTTGCAGAACAGTTTTTTAACAGTTATTCAAATTTCACTAACCATGTAATTACACTACTGTTTAGAGTGAATACTGACCTGACTGACTTCCTGGAACTTGCGCTTTTTCAGTCTGAAAATGGGCACGTGTTGTCCTTCAAGCACAGCTTTGGCTTCCTCTCTCCAGTGTGCAAATAGCTTGCCAGAGCTACGAAGAGTAAGGCCACAGTGAGGGCATGTCATTTTCATGGACTTTCCATCAGCTGCAGTTTTATTGAACACAGAGGGTAGCGCATATGAATGTTCTAACAAAGACTCAGAAAATGGTTCAGATACCGAAGACAAAACCTTGGGGGGGAGACGGGGCTCCTCGAAGAGTACTGCCAGAGGAATACGGGTCTCCTCGGAGAGTTCAGCGGGGAGCAGTCCTGATAATGGTGGCTGACTTGGCATTGAAGAATGCTGACAAGACAATAAATGCCTTGCCATATCCCCACGCCGTATGATTGTAATCTTACAGACAGGGCAGTGAAAGTGTCCTGTTGTCCTACAAGGCAGCCTGCACCGGCATATCATTTTATCTATAAGAGAAAAAAAACAAACAAACAGATGTAATTTAAATGTAGTTGTATAGAATGCAATCAATTTGTCTAACAATCAGATTGTACATGTTAACAAAAACATCCAAGCCAACCTCAATAATGAAAGCAAAATGGTATGGATCACAAAAGTTATGTCAAGAAAAGTGGTGAAAAGTAAATAAAAATATTTTATAAAAACACTATTTTTGTTGCAGATGAATGCACTGAACTGTACAATATCAACAGCAACTTTTAAGTCAACAAAGATACTGCAGAAGTGCTTAAAAAAGTGCATATTTATAACTATAAAGTATATTTAATACAAACATACCTTTGAAAGTCAAAGCATTTTTTTATATGCACACTTAGATGCTCCTCAATCTTTGCCCTGACAGTAGGGCTGAAAGTGGGGCACAGAGGGCAGTGAAAGAGTCCTCTGCAACACGTGTTGCATTCCTGCAGTTCTGGCTTTAAGCCCGAATTCCAGATTGATGTGTGCATCTAAAACAGAGAGAGAGAAACAGATAAACACCATATATACATTTAAGTTAAGGTTTTAGCAGAAATAACAATTTACAGTTGGCATGTAATAGATTTGGGAAGAAAATTATTGAAAAGAAAACCCCACAAATATTTTACAAGACACTTTAATTTGTGAGACATGTTTCTATTGACATATAACAGTCAATTGAACAGAGGCTAACTAAAATCTGGGCAATAAAAAAAAAGCTGTACAGAAAAGAATGGCGAATAGAAGTATTGATAAATATATAAATCTGTTTGTGACGAAATTTACAGTGTTGACGCTAACCAAAGGTGTCACAAGTACACACGTTCCTTACTACAGTTTAGATAGTGCTTTTTAAACAGAGGTGACTCGACTTTTTAGTCAAGTGGAAGTAAGAAGTACAGGGTCTAAAATATAATTTATGTACAAAATTTTGAAGTAATCTTACGTCCAAAGCACGCGTGCGGGGGGCTGATTTACAAATGTACGGATTACAAAGTACAGATACGCGTGCTAAAATGTGAGAAGTAGAAGTATAAAGAAGTATACAGTAGGCACAAAAAAGTACAGCAGTAAAGTAAAGATACCAGAAAATTCTACTTAAGTACAGTATTGAAGTATTCGTTATTTTGCATCTCTGACGCCAACAATAAATCATACTCTAATGCAAAATGTGGTTTTTGCTTCTTCTCGCCCACAGAAGCCGTTAATCCAGCTCTCTTACTTAAACCAGGCCCAGGAAAAAGCATATCTGTGTGTTTCTCTGCCATGGAGCACGATGAAAAACATTAAAATAAGGAGGAATGTTGTTGTAACGCAAAAAAAGTGGCAACATGATCATTGTAAGAAAACTAGACGATTCCTAGAATTATGAAATCACTAACGGCAAATTTATTTAAGAAAGACTTAACCAACCTTTGCGATCAACTTGCAAGACTTCCACGGTATCCATGCGTGTTTACGGTTACTGTGGAGGTCACGTGTTTCCGGTTAGTGTGGAGGTCACGTGTTTCCGGTTAGTGTGGAGGTCACGTGTTTCCGGTTAGTGTGGAGGTCACGTGTTTCCGGTTAGTGTGGAGCTCCACAGTGGCTGCAGCCAGACCCTTCTCCACTGGGATGTCAGCACAGGCCAGCTCCATCCGGTTGTTCAGTCTGACATCACTAGCCGTGTCTGGGTCTAAACTCTGCTGCAGGTCCATATATCAAACGATCACTGTGGCATTACTGAGAGTTGAAAAACTGTCTAAAGTCTTTCATCTTTAATAAAATGATCAGCCTTCTGCTCTACCAGGTGTAACAATTGAGTTTAACATCCAGGCATCCATGAAAACGGAATTTATGACATTTAACGGAGTTAGAAGTTAGCTCGCTAGCTTCTATCTAAATACAATATAGCATGTCCTGACTGCGGGGTTTTGGAAACAAATTAAAACGTACAGCTCTGTTATCACTTCCAACATAAATGAAGACAGAAAACTAAACAGCAGTGACGTTTGTAGGATTACTGAAGTTTGGCTAGCTGGTATATAATGATGTGCTACGTGATCGCTAGCGACACAGCTATGTTAGCATAATATAAACAAGCTAACTTTTTTTCCACTGGATAAAAGTTACCGTGAGTGTTCTCGGTGGTCAGGAACAAATGTAATCGCATGGCAGGATGCTGTAAAGGGACCAAACTTCAGCCAGGAGAACAACTGAGATAATCCATCCACAATACGAGGTTAGTCATTCATATACTGCTGCATGGGCTGGGCTGTAGTTACATCCTAAGGTTTTAAAAACTGAGCTTAAATAAATGATTAGCGGTAATAAAAGCCGAGGGAGGTCAACAGTGATCACTGACTGTTTTAGGAGCTTTTTGAGATCAAATAGAAGAAAATACATAACATTAAACATGTTAACAACACAAAAGCCATATTAAACGCAGACTACTTTAGACCCGGAAGTAGGATTCGTCGCGTCATCACTGAACAACCGGATTGCCCGTACGAGGTTCTCTCTTGTGTATGGCTGTCTGTCATACACCTTCCATCTCCATGGTGAGAAGAACTCCTCTATAGGGTTCAGGAAAGGGGAGTAGGGTGGCAGACAGATGTTTAAAAAGTGGTCACTGTTGGTGGTGAACCACTCTCTGATTTGGTGTGTTTTGTGGAAGCGGACGTTGTCCCAAATGATCACATACATGTGATGTGCTAGCCTAGGATGGTGTTGTTGACGGTCCAGGAGGATGTCTTTTAGCTCCTCTAGGAAGGTGAGGAGACGTTGGGTGTTGTAAGACCCAAGGACAGCATGCCGGTGGACAAGCCCCTCCGTACCCATAGCTGCACAAAGAGTAATATTACCCCCCCGTTGGCCAGGAACCTCAGTGATGGCTCTTTGGCCAATGATGTTACGGCCTCTTCGCCTTCGTTTCTGGAGGTTGAAGCCAGCCTCATCCAGGAAGAGGTACTCATGAGGTCTGGCCATCGCGTCCAACTGCATTATCCTCTGTGAACATGGAAAAGCGTACAGGTGTTCAGAACGGTCAATCAGGTAGCGCAGTATTGTCCAGAAGTAATGTAGGCCACTAAGCAACACAGTATGTCCACGAACTGTACTGTGGACATGGATGTATACGTACTTGCACATACTCGTAACGTTCTATGTGTCGCGCAGAGTTGCGCTCAAAGGGAACCCTGTAGACCTGTTTCATCCTCATCTGTTGGTGCCGGAGAACTCGGTCTATTGTGGACACGCTGACAGCATCAATGTTCTCAAAGTTTACATTATCTGCAATGACTTTGTCTCTGATCTCTCGGAGTCTAATGCAGTTGTTCTCATGGACCATATCTGCAATGAGGGTTTCTTGTGCCGCTGTGAATATGGCAACCCTCCCACCTCTGTGGCATTCTTTCAGCTCTAAAGAAAGAAACATGTGTTGTCAATTGACTGATTTATATGTAAAACTACATGTAAAGTAACAGACCACTTTCACAGGCCTGTAAAACTGTAGTGTGACAAAGAAAGCAATAGCGTACTATACCTGTTGTGTTGTCTAAATGCCTTGATAATGGTGGCCACGGTGAACCTACTCAGGTTTGGATGTACTCTTCGTCCCGCTTCAGCCATTGTCATGCCATGGACAATGACATGATCAATTACTGTTGCTCGCATATCATCTGTTATGATGGTGCGAGGTTGTCTTCTTCTCCCACCTGGACCTTCTCCTCTCTCTTGTTGGCCTCCTTCTCTTCCTCCTCTACTCCGAACTCCTCTTCTTCTTAGGCCTTCACCTCTTCCTCCTCTGATCTCAACCCCTCTTCCTCTTTGGCCTGCAGCTCTTCTCCTTCCACACGCTCAAATGCCTTCATCCATTGTGATTGTTTGGCATCTTCACCAAACTATGCTTTTATAGGTGGGGTCACATCATTAGCAACAGGTGTCTTCAATTTTGAGTCGTTGTGTGTAGTGACTGACGCCAGGTGTGTTCCCTGTGTTCAAAGATTGGTGACTGTGGCAAGCATTTTGCATCACATGGGCTTTCATTTGAGAATATGAGCAGAGTTGTTTTGCAACATGTGTTTTAGCAAGGAAAAATGTGTTTGGATTTATGAGTACAGAGGGTTGTGTTTTGTGAATTGTGTCTTCATGTGACGTGTTTATGGTACTGGAATATGGTGGCTACATTTAGTAAATGTGTTTAGACTACTGGTCATTTGGGTTACAGGATTGGCTTTTGTGTTTTAACATTTGAGAAAAACTGTAAAGTCCTGTTTGTGGCACATTAGTATATGTGAGGGGGCAAACTCCTCAAGATGGGTGGTGACCATGGCGGCCATTTAGAAGTCGGCCATCTTGGATACAACTTTTTCTTCAATAGGAAGAGGGCCATGTGACACATCAAACTTATTGGTAATGTCACAAGAAAAACAATGGTGTGCTTGCTTTCTACTTTTTTTTCTTCCACTTCTCGGCCTCCACTCAGTAAGACTGAAAAGTATCATTTTGATATAAATACAAATAATTTATAGATCAGATATTCATTTACAAAAGATTACAAACATGCAAAATGTCAAGGACATTGACTGTAATCCCACATTTATTGGACCATAAAATGCTTAATGCTTCCTGTCTTTTGTTGAATTACAGTTGTTACTCAAACAATCTCCTTGATTTATCACATCAGAAATGTCATTCTGACCACTTGCAATGCAGTTCTGAAAAGGTTTTTTTTAAATAACACACAGTCACAACGACAGTAACAAAGACATTTTAGAGTAAGTATGCACAAAAAACTGACAATTTCAAATGGGAATGAGAATATGCATTACATATTTGAGAAATATGTACGAATGACTTTCGTTGTGAAAAAAAAAAACGCACAAAATCTGTCCCGAACTTTTACTTCTCCTATTTAAACCTCACCTCCTTCCTTTGTTTCCCTACATCGCCATATTCTCGGAGAAGAGCATCATGTTTCTTTTGATATATCTGCACAAAGTCATCTAGTCTAGTGAGACGCCTTCGTGCAAAACAAATCATTTTCAGGTCCCATTGACTTTTTTCCATGATCCCTTGCGTTTGATTGTCTTCAGTGTAGTTCTGAAAATGGTAATTACATCATTTAGACTTTGTCCCAATACAGCTTAATGTTTCATTTAGTGTGTTAACTTATTCTACCTGCTTCATCAACTGCGACACATGGTTGTACAGTTTACTGAGAAAGCTGTACGCTGGGCCTTTCCCATGCCGTCCAAGGTCTCTTGAAGAAAAACAGAATTTTTAATCAATAAAGCACTTCAAGAACTACATATACGTGTTGATTGATCAGAACAAGACCTACCAAGCAGCATTCCTGACCACAAGGTAGCATGTGGTAGAAAGTATTTTGAAATACTTGAAATGAATGCTGGTGCATGGTACACATTCGGTGGTCCAGTCACATCAAGGGGGGCACTGGCAATTACTTCAGCAAAGTGCTGTTTAAGTGATGAATGACCTATATCTGTCTGAAATAAAGTTAAATATCATCTAAGTACAACCTTTTTATTACTAAAGAAGATCTTTGTGTTAAAAACACACAGTGGTAATACCCACCATGTTAGTGTAGAGGCTTATAAGTATTCATTGCATTGCATTCAGGTAACAGGACCCCAAAGCAGACTCAGCACACCGCAGCTCAGAACTATGTACAAGTTTTTATTGAACTGAAGAATCTTTTAACAACGTTAAGGAAACGAAAAATTAAGGCTCATGCCATGGGGGGGGGGGAAACGAGGAGCGTGGAGCCCAGGAGCACCGTAATCGGGACCGTGGGGAAACTGCAACAGAAACAGACAGAGGACTACGTCGAACCGGTTTGACCTGGGAGACATGGAACGTGGGATGTATGCGCCAGGAGTCAGGAAGTTTCAGACTAACAGCAGCCAGATTGATGACAGCCTCTATTCTATATAGACCGATGAAGCGCGGAGCCAACTTGCGGGACGCAAGTTGGCTCCGCTCATTCTCCGCTCATTCTCGGGAAAAAGCGGTGGCTGGTATCCGAGGGAGGCTTCAAACGGTGACAGTCCTGTAGCGGAGGAGGTAAGGGAGTTGTGGGTGTATTCTGCCCAGGAGAGATAGGACGCCCAAGTGGAGGGATTACGCGAGGTGATGCAGCGCAACTTCCAGCTCTTGATTAAGCCACTCAGCTTGGCCATTTGACTGTGGGTGGAAGCCGGAGCTCAAGCTAACCTTGGCTCCTAAGTGTGAACAAAAGTTTGTCCAGATGCACGAGGTGAACTGTGGCCCCCGATCAGAAACGATATCGGAGGGAATGCCGTGGAGCCTGAAAACATTATCCACTAGGGCTTGAGCAGTTTCAGCGGCAGAGGGTAATTTTGCCAGAGGGACGAAGTGTGCGGCTTTAGAAAACCTATCAGAGATTGTAAGAATTACACTCTTCCCTGAGGAGCTGGGGAGGCCGGTTATGAAATCCAAAGAAATGTGGGACCAGGGACGGTGTGGCGTTGGGAGAGCGTGGAGCAGGCCCGCTGGGTGTTTGGTGGACTGTTTATTATGGGCACAGGTGGAGCAGGTCGACACAGTCTTTTACATCTTTTATTAAAGATTTCCACCAGAACTGTTTTAGAAGGTTAATAGTTCTACTCACGCCAGGGTGGCAAGAAAATCGCGTGGTGTGACCCCAGTGAATGACGGCTCAACGGGCGGTGGCAGGAACAAAACGTCGCCCAGGAGGCCCGGTACCTGGATCGGGATCTCCCAGGTGAGGGCCCCCACCACAGGCAGTGGGCAGGACAGTTGCTGGCGGCGATGATTCCGCATCCAGGGAGTATTGATGGGAGAGAGCGTCGGGTTTGATGTTGCGGGAGCCTAGGCGGTAGGAGAGAGTAAAGTTAAACCGGGTGAAGAATAGAGACCAGCGAGCCTGGCGGGAGTTTAACCTTTTGGCTGTTCTGAGATTAAGTTCTTATGGTCTGTTAAAATGAGAAATGGTTGCTCAGCTCCCTCCAGCCAGTGGCGCCACTCTTCCAAGGCTAGTTTGATGGCCAATAATTCCTTATCTCCCACATCGTAGTTCTTTTCAGAAGGGGTGAGACGGCGTGAAAAGAAAGCGCACGGCTGGAGCTTCCCCGGAGAGTCCGACCGAGTCGGACTCTCCAGTCAGACCGATCAAGTCTGCCAGTAATTCAGAGAACACATTAGCATGACCAAACTCTTTAAAATCTTTCTCCCTGCACAGTAAGACAAGAAACATGTGATCTGTGTCTGAGCGTACATGAAGTGGCAAGTTTGCCACTGATGCATATACAGCTAATACCTTGTGTTTTGTCCTTGCAGAGCCTAAAGGGTTAGCGACTTCAAAGGCATCCTGGTAGAGTACTAGCTTGAGACATGATGGGTTTTGACCAAAAAAATCATTTGATTTAAACAGCTTACTATCACTTATGTCACACAGAACATCAGCAGGAGGCTCAGTAGAGGGCTCTTCTGATTTCTGCCACAGATCAGACTCTAGCAGACATCTCAAAGTCTCTCTTAAAGGCACATAATAGGCAAACCTATCTTTTCTGTTTTCATCTCTCCCTAAAAATATTTTCTTTGGTTCCACATAGTTGAAGGCTTTTTTAAAGATCTGAGCTCTGGAGTGCACTGTCCTCAATGGCCCGGTATGACATGCAGAAAAAAGATCATAGCTTTTGACAGATGTCCTCCTCTGATAATGATGTCATCTTTTAACAGTGATGCAAGTTTACCCAAACTGTATGTTCTGCATTTCCTCCACAATGTTCTGTATGGTTGAAGCAGGCAGTAGAAACTGACCCTGCAATTTTAAGTAGAATAGTGAAACGTTTCTCAGAAAAAGATCACAGAATTCAGGGGGCATTTCCATGTTATCTTCATCTGTAATAGACTGTGCAGCAGGCTCGGAAATCAAGGGTACAAAGTCATCTGATGTGGTTGGAACAGATGATGATTGACATGCAGACTCTCTATATAAATCACCAATGCTGCTGTCTGAAAACTCTCTGTGTTTACGTGACATGTGAGCAGTAAAAGATGATTTAACTCTAAAGGTATTTGTGCATCCTCTTACTGGACAAGTGACCACGTGTCCTTCCACAATATGGCTCTTCAGATGAGCTATTAACTCTTTAGAGTTCCGACACTGACGTTCACACATCGCCATTGCACATGTAAACGAAGAAACCACCGCCACACCAGTGACATGGGTGGGGGCAGAGTGTCTTCGGTAAAAATGAGCCTTAAACGCGCCGTACCTGGTGTATGTCTGCTTGCAGCCTGCTTCAATACACCGAAAGAAACAACGTGGCTCATTCCGATGCAGTTTACAATGAAGCACGTAGCCCCTTGATGACTGAACTACCTTACCACAGAAATTACAGGTTAACATAACTCCATGTACTTTGGTAATTCCTCCCTAGCGAATTAAGCACGCCAAATACAGAAACTAATCCAGAGCAATGCTTCCCTCGCGACAGTAATGCTAACTAAATTCACAACCTCACTCATAAAAAAACGAACTGCTAAAATTATCTATAAACGCTGGGCTGGTGGATTTTTATAACAGAGATAACTTGAAGTTGCATGTACTCACCTCACCTCGAACTAATTGTAAGCTGCCAGGATGTCTACAAATTCCAAAGATGCTGTGGTCCAAGCAGCAATAAATGGCGCTAATATACGAGTTCAAAACTGTGTCCGTTAGCGAAGCCAACTTGAGTCTCCTGCATGGAAAAAAAGAGCGGTTGGCACACAGCTCAGCAGCGCGCCGCGCTATTGGTCATTTTCAGGTGACGTCATCCCGCAATGTAACGTCGCTCTTTGTTTCTTTAGGAGGAGGTTCGAATTTGATCAGAAGTCATGTCTGCAGACCGCTGCAGCCACGTCTTGCCTTGCTTCCCCTTTTTTTGGTGAAATGGTTCGCTCATACTGCACAATGTTGCTACCAGATTTTTTTTTTCTCTGCAATTCAAACATAAAACGTCTGTACACAGTTTACCAGCAGTTTAGCTACCAATCAACAGCAATCAACAGCAATCACACAAACTCAAAATTTAAGGCGGACCCACTTAAGGTGGTCTGATAATATGGCGTGAAACACAACAACATAAAGTTGTTTTAAAATAATAATTAAAAAAGATTATTGAAATCAATTTTATTCACAACCATGAACTTTATTTTTAACATCTTCTTTTGCTGTTGATTTTTTTTTTTTATCAGAAGGTTAACAATGATATACTGCAGGCCTAACTTTTAATCTGTATATCAGTATCTGAATTTTAAAATAAAAAAATACTATCAGTTATAGCTGGGCGATACAAGATTTTTTCATATCACGATATGTTTTTTTTTCATTTCAGGCGATAACGATATCTATCACGATATAAGCCAAATAACTATTTTTGTAAGATTTAAATGTGCCGTTGCTCACAAGTAAAATGTGAAATTATCAGCAGCTTGTTTTTAAATATTTATTTCCCATAATAAGTTCAACAGGGTAGATGTACTTAAGGAACATGAGACTTTTTCAGATAAATAAAGGCAAATATTGCAAACTACCCAAAAGGCAGCCGCTAAAGCGTTTAAGTTTCAAAATAGAACAAACGAAACAGACTAAACTGTCAATTCCACTTAGAAACAAAATATTAATTCTAAAAATAAATCTTAGTTTGTTTTACAGAAGAACAGACAAAACTGACTAACTTTTGTCAATATCAAATAAACTGAGAACTAAAAGGAAATTCTCGATCTCTCCTTGTTGTATAGCTGAGCTTTTCAAACAGTTTTAACAGTTACTTTAGTCTGACAAAAGCCGAATGACGAATTAGCGCTTCCAGTCAGACACTGAGGCTACGTCCACACGTACACGGGTATTTTTGAAAACGGAGATTTTCCGTTTTCGTTTTAAAAAATAATCCCGTCCACACATAAAGGGAGAAATGAAGGAAAACGCTGCTATGAACATGCCAAAGCAGCAGGTGGCGCTAGATTCCTAACCGTGCAGAAATGTTGGCCAATCAGAAGTCTAGAAGCCTCGGTGGGAAAAAGTAAACAAAGCTGGGGCATAGAAGCAGAACCGAGTCGTATGTGTGGAGGGACAGTAACTGTGTGTATATGTAAGCATTTAAACACTGCAGAGAGTAGAATTAACAGTAACAGTATTGTAAAAATTCATTTCACCGAAACAATAACGTGGCGCACAGTGTGACGTCAAAAAATGCGCACACCTTTGATGCTGCGTTTTCTCCGTTTTTCTAGTCCACACGTAATTGCAAAAACTGAGTTTTTAAAAATCTTTGTTTTCAGTGACCAAAAACGGCGTTTACGTGTGGACGAAAGGTGCAAACGCATAGAAAGATCTGCGTTTTCAAGAATGCCCGGGTACGTGTGGACGTAGCGCATGCACCAGTTTATTGTATTTCCAGACTTGCTTTCGGCACAATTTACAGTGCACGCTACTCTGTTTTTTGTCAGACTTGAAATAGCCGAAATACCTTCACACTACGGAACTTCTTTGGCTCTTCCGTTCGACAATCTCTCCGGCATTGGAACCATCATCTGTTTTCTCTTCGGTAACCTTCGGTCACGCTCGGTTGATTTTTCTAGTCGGCACACTCATTTCCTCCATTACCCGGGTGGTACGGTGGCTGGCTGCTTCCCAAACAAATACACCAACCCGTTCTCACTCCCAAAGCGTAACATTTTACGCTAGGTGACAAATCGTCACCATACTACGTTTTCGGCTACCCACCACGTTCCTAAATGACGACCTCGGAAAAAGAGGGAATATGAGAACCGTCTGGACTGAACCTACACATGTTCGCTCTTTTTCTTCAAATCGCTTAGAAACACGCTATTTAACATCATTAAAGTCCTGGTTAAGGTCAGGAATAAGGTTATGGTCAGGGCTAGGGATAAGGTTAGGTTTAGGGCTGGAATACAGGGCTGGAACGTCTATTACCGCGGGAGCGTCATTGCACTGGATTCCAGCCATAACCCGCCGCGTACCATAAGAACGCCGAAGGTCTCCTTTCGCGTTCCTCAGGAACGCCGCGGGACGTGACAAAACGTCGACATGTTACGCCTCGGGAGTGAGAACGCTCTGAATACACATGTGCGGATTGGCACTTGTGCTGTACGTAACAAGTCACGTGACGTGACGCTGCGGCTGTGATTAGTTCGGCTCTGCGCTACTTAATTTGGATTGGCTGTTCTTTTTTTTTTTTTTTTTTTTTTTTTTTTTAAGAGGACAAGAGCGGCGAGGTCTATCGCGAAAAAGTTATATCGCGATACATATCGTTATCGTTCTATCGCACAGCTCTACTATCAGTTTTATTGTCTTTCACTGCTGATATTTGCTTCTTTTTTTTTTTAATGGTATTTACTGGTTGTATTATTACGGTGGACCCTATTTTTTAACATCTTGCTTCTGTAAAAATGAATGTTTTTGTTTGCTTAAAAATCTACAGCTTTATACTGTGAATTCCAATGTGCACAACCCCAAAAGATGTAGTTTTACTCAAATAATACTGTAAAATCTAAGTTTTTCAGACATTTTCAACATTACAATATGTAATTGTAAAATGTATGCATATTTATTTGTTTTCACAGAAAATATTTATAATTTCAACATTTTATTACAGTAAAAAACAAAGTTTTATCCAGTCTCACAATTAACGGTTATTCAATCTATTTAATACAGTAAAAGGAAGTTTTTGGTTTTACGCTCCATTACCGTTGGAATTTGACGGTGTTTTGCTGTATATTTTACTGACTTTTTTTACAGTGTATGTTGAAGTTGTCTGTGTCTAACTGTCCTGTGATAACCTGGAAGTATTGCTCCAAAAGGTCTTCCAAACTTGCTCTGCAGAATATAATAGCAATGGACTGGAGAAGCACCAGTGAGCCACATATGATCATTACTGGCCTTTTGTTTGCCCTGCTTCCATTCTGGTAAGCTCTGTTTGAAATGCTTGAAGAAAATATGTAACAGAAGCAGTGGTATGGTCACGCGTTACATATGTTGCTGTTGGTAGAAGTGATGATCGCTTGAAGGGACTTCTCACTATAACTTCATACACATAGTACGGAGTAGCAGAAGCATTATCTTTAGAGATAATGCTTCCTGTTGCATCAAAATATACTACATCGTCTTTGCACCGCTGGTAAAACACTGAAAGGGGTTGGTTTTTTTTGGACCACAGCATTATCCCCTTTTGGATGCAGGAGCACTCTCTGAAGGACTTCATTTGGAAGTCCTCGCTGTCTGTCTACTAACATTTGCAGACTGACCATCTCATTTAAATGAGGTCTCTGTTTTTTATTTTCTGTGGAACCAGGCAATATTTTTCAAGACATCTTTAGATGGTGCCTCATCCTGACACCCTGCTTGGAAAACTTGTTCTGGTATTTGATTTAGAGAATCCAGCTAAGGACTTTTGTTTCAAGTTTTTCCGTTATTACATCTCTGGACTGTCCATGCACAGGTCTTGTGGCGCACATCAGCCTTCAGGGTTTTTTCGTCTTTAACCTGCACTTTCACAGTCACTGGACAATCCTTAAAACGGCAGTATGCCTTACATGAGAATACAGCCGTTTTAGACCTTGACTGACTGGTGTTGATGGTATGCCTCTTAAATCCAAAACTGCAAAATGGGTGTACTGACTTAATGCCAGTGGCTACCACATTAGTCCACTGCATACCTTTGAAAAGCCTCCCTTTCTGTGTGGTTTTTTTTCTTTTTTTTTTTTTTAAGGTCTTGCCAGTCTTTCTGGTCAATGGGGGAAAAAATGGCTGCTGTGGTAAAGAGTTTTTGTAGCATTACTACTGTCACTTTTGTTGGATGAATTTGTACTACACTCCTGTAACGTAAAAAAAAAATGTGATTAATAATAGGCGATGTAATTTTATGAAGGCAACATAATCAATAGTTATTATTTTATGTGAAAAATACTTTACCTTTTTTGAGGGATGAAGACGATCGTGATGGAGACACGTCAGTTTGTGGCTGTTTCGATTCAGAAGAAACATTTTGGACAATGCCATTATCATCACTGGCCTCCCAAACATCCTTTGAATAACATTTGATTTGTCAAATAAAGATAATTTTTAAACAGAGACATTGTTTTAATCGAGTGAAAGTAGTTCAAAGTAATGTAAAAAATAAATCCAACCTGTTTGAGGAAATAGGATCAAGGAAACAGTGGCGACTTGAACATGTATCCAAAGGAAGGGAAAGAATCTCTGAGTGAAATTATTAACTTATGAGTATAGTATGGTAAATCAAGAACTACATGTTTTAGTTTAAAAAGTTTACAAAGCGCTTACTCTATATTACAAATATAATAGATGTTTAAATTATATTTTTATGTATTTTGTTGTTGCTGTTCCCACACAAGCAAGATCATTCTTACCACATTTAAAGCAGTTATAACAGTTAAGGCATAATTCATAACTTATGCTCACAAATTACATATGACATATCTGAAATCATTGAAAATGATTCATTATAATCTTTCATTATTGGAGTTGTTATAACCTATGCAAAAAGGCATGGGAACTGGGTTGTGGTGTTATCTGTTTAAGTATATCCGGTTTTATGGTGAAAAGTGTGTTGGGTACCGGAAGTGAGAGATAATAAAGGTGGAAGTTGTTTGCTCTACAAGGTGTCGTCTCTTTCCCTACCGAAAACCACGACATGGTGTCAGGAGTGGGATAGTTATAAGTGCCTTATCATCGGGGAGGACAGCAAGCGACTTTGGGAGTGGTAAAGAGTTTTCTCGAGACGAAAGATGTCGGACGAAGAAGCGGGAGCTAGCGCAACAGTTACGCGGCCTCGCACGCCACCGCCCCACCAGCGAGCTAACGGCGGCTACAATGCTAACGCTAACCTACCCCCGAATGCCACTTTCACCATCCAGCCCCCCGAGCTGTTCGATTTCTCGAAGCCACAGCATTGGGAAAAATGGATACGGAGGTTTGAAAGGTTTCGACTCGCAAGCAACCTACACCTTAGCTCCGAGGCTAACCAGGTGAACACTCTCATCTACTGCATGGGGGATGAAGCAGATGATATCCTCCGAGGACACGCGTTATCTGACATACAGAGACAGCAGTATCAAGCAGTAAGAGACACTTTGGAGATGTACTTTGTTCCCAGGAAAAACATTATCTACGAGAGAGCCTGCTTTAATCAGAGAACACAGCAAGCTAATGAAACTGTAGACTCGTTTGTCACTGCACTTTACGCTTTAGCTGAAAACTGCAGTTATGGTGCGCTGCACGATGAGTTAATAAGAGATCGCCTCGTTGTGGGTCTGAGGGACATCAGCTTAGCGGAGAGACTTCAATTGGACAAAGATTTGACGTTGGAGAAAGCGGTTAACCAAGCCAGGCAGTCTGAAGTCATCAAAAAACAACAGACAGACATCAGAGGGGAAAATAAAATGGAAATAGACGCTGTGTCAGCTAAGCACAAGGAACAAAGGCATTCAATGTTCAAACCCCGTGGAGATCGCAAATACACATCAAAGGACAAAACATCTAATGGGAGATCATGCTACAGGTGTGGGAAAACCCCTGTACATGGTAAAGATCAATGCCGAGCGAAAGATGTATCTTGTCACTCATGTGGTAAAAGAGGTCATTTCAGTAAAGTGTGTAAATCTGTTAAATCTGTGCATGTGATAGAAGCCGAAGAAAGCGATGTTACACCCGTGTTTCTTGGTTCTGTAGACGTAGGCTCAGATCCTTGGTATGCAGATCTCACTATCAGAAACCACAAAGTCAGATTTAAGATAGACACAGGAGCTGACGTATCTGTTATCCCTGCCCAGACGTTTTACAGCATAAACCAGAACGAGACAGGGTTATGCAAACCAGATAGACCGTTGTTTGGTCCGAGTGGTTCCCCACTTGACATGTTGGGTATGAGCAGAGAAACACTTTGCAAAGGTGAACAGGGAATACAGGAAAATGTGTACATTATCAAAGATTTGCACGTAGCACTGTTAAGCAGGCCGGCAAGCGTCAAGCTGAACCTAGTGTGTAGAGCCGACAGTATTGACATGAATGTGCTGCACGAAAAATACCCGAAACTGTGTCAGGGTTTAGGCTTAATGCAACAACCTTATTCAATTAAGTTGAAGCCTGAGGCTGTGCCTTTTTCCCTGGCCACACCAAGACGGGTCCCCATTCCACTGTTAGGAAAAGTGAAACAGGAACTGGAAAGAATGGAGTCCATGGGAGTAATCAGCAGAGTAGAAGAACCAACGGAGTGGTGCGCAGGAATGGTCCCGGTGCCAGCAAAAAACGACTCAGTACGTATTTGTGTTGACCTCACTCACCTCAATGAAGCAGTGTGCAGAGAAAAGTACATCCTGCCTTCGGTTGAACAGACTCTAGGTTCTCTGGCGGGAGCTAAAGTCTTCAGCAAGTTGGATGCAAACAGAGGCTTCTGGCAGGTCCCATTGTCACCAGAGTCAGCACACTACACGACATTCATTACACCCTTTGGGCGCTTCTACTTCAACAGACTTCCTTTTGGAATAGCGTCTGCCCCAGAACATTTTCAGCGTAGAATGTCAGTAATCCTTAATGGGCTGCCAGGCGTGGTCTGTCACATGGATGATATTCTCATTTGGGGACAGGATCAGCAGGAGCACAACGCCAGACTGCACACAGTGCTCAATAAACTACAAGAGGCCGGTGTCACACTGAGCAAACAGGAAGTGAAGTTTCTTGGACGCATCTTGTCTGCGGAAGGAGTACAGCCAGACCCAGACAAAATTAGAGCAATCTCAGAAATGAAAGAGCCATCAAACGTCAGTGAAATGCGCAGCTTTCTTGGGATGGTAAACCAATTAGGCAAATTTATCCCAGGACTTGCTGAAAAAGATAAGCCCCTAAGAGACCTGCTCTCGAAGAAAAATCAGTGGGTTTGGAGCTGCGCACAGCAAAAAGCATTCAGGCAGCTGAAAGGCGATCTGACGTCAACTCCCATTCTTGCACTCTATGACCCAAACAAAGAGTTAAAACTGTCTGCAGATGCTTCCTCCTATGGACTGGGAGCAGTCCTATTTCAAAAAGAGGGAGAGCAATGGAGACCTGTTGCATATGCGTCTCGTTCTTTAACGGAAACAGAACAGAGGTATGCACAGGTGGAGAAGGAGGCGCTTGGACTAACATGGGGTTGTGAAAGATTCAAAGATTTCCTCATCGGGAGACACTTCTCCTTAGAGACTGACCACAAGCCACTCATCAGCCTGCTAGGACAGCAAGCTCTAACCGAGCTTCCACCCAGGATCCAACGATTCCGCCTAAGGCTTATGAGGTACAGCTACACCATCTCACACACTCCTGGTAAAGCACTCCTCACAGCAGATGCACTGTCACGTGCACCCCTTAACCAAGACCCTGATTCAAAAGCTACAGCTGAATTTCTGGAAGACACAAATATTTATGTGGATGAAATTGTCAAATGCATGCCTGCTACCTCGACATACATCACACAGGTAAAAGAACAGCTAAAAACCGACAGCATATGTTCAGAGGTCATGACTTTTTGTCAGAGCAGCTGGCCAGAATACAGCCATCTCATAGGCCCAATTAAAGCATATTGGCCACACAGAGAGACCTTAACTGTACATGACAATCTGCTACTGAAAGGCACCAGACTAGTAATCCCCACTGCTATGCGCCACTCTGTCCTAAGTGCCCTACATGAGGGGCACCAGGGAATGTCTAGATGCAGAGAGAGAGAGCCAGAGAGGCAGTGTGGTGGCCTGGTCTGAGTGGGCAAATAAACGAACTTGTGAAAAACTGCACCATCATCAAAGAGCGTACTAACCCAGTACAACCTTTAATGCCAAGCCAACTCCCGGAGAGGCCATGGCAAAAAGTTGGTGCAGACCTTTTTACACTCAATGACAGCAACTATGTGCTTTTGGTGGACTACTACTCGAAATTTGTGGAAGTAGCCAAACTTACCCCCACCAGATCGGAAGATGTTATAGTACACCTAAAATCTGTCTTTTCCAGACATGGAATTCCAGAGCTTTTCTACACTGACAACGGACCTCAGTTTTCAGGACAACAGTTCAAAGACTTTGCAGCAACTTATGGGTTCAGACATGTAACAAGCAGTCCTAGATTTGCACAGAGCAATGGCGAGGCTGAGCGTCATGTCCAAACTGTGAAAAACCTGCTAAAGAAGGCAAAAGACCCATATCTTGCACTTCTAGCTTACAGAGCAACACCATTGGCTAACGGATATAGCCCGGCGCAACTACTGATGGGACGGAGACTGCGCACGCCAGTTCCCCAGCTTCCTTCCCTACTCAATCCCAGCCTGCCCAATAAGAATACAGTGTTGGCAAAAGCGAGAGAGAAGGGCGAGGGACAGTGATGCGTACAACAGGAGACATCGGGCGACTGAACTTCCCCCACTCGCACCGGGGCAACCAGTGTGGATTACAGACACTAGGCGTGAAGGGACTGTCATCTCCTCTCACTCCACACCCCGCTCCTATATGGTTGAGACTCCTTCAGGAGCCATCAGGAGAAATAGACGTCACCTCCAGCCATTACCAGAGTCCACACCAAAGTTACAGACCCCATCTACCCCCGTCAGTCCCAGAGAAAATACCCTGCCAGCTCCCAACCTATCGACGTCTACAACTCTGACTCCCAAGACAGAAGTCCCAGGTCTTGTCAGAACTAGAGCTGGCAGAGTTGTCATAAAACCACAAAGGTTGAACTTGTGAGATTAAATAAAGAAAAGCATCTCGAGTTAAAAATAGAGTAGCTATGTTTCTGCAATAGGTTCTAAGAAGTAACGGAAGTACAGTTTCCCATTTGCAGTAAATGTTTCAATAAGTTGTTGTTTTCTGCAAAAGGAGGATGTGGTGTTATCTGTTTAAGTATATCCGGTTTTATGGTGAAAAGTGTGTTGGGTACCGGAAGTGAGAGATAATAAAGGTGGAAGTTGTTTGCTCTACAAGGTGTCGTCTCTTTCCCTACCGAAAACCACGACGGTAATAATCTTGCCCAAGGATATTTGGCATGCAGACTGGGGGAGCCAGGAATGAAACCACCAAAGTTTCAATAACTAGTTGATCTGCTCTACCACACTGTAAAAAATGTTTGTGAAAAATCGTGACATCAAAAATGTGTAAATAGAAAAACAAAAAAGCAATGTTTAATTGTCACGGTCCTGGGTCTTATGACCCAGTGTTTTGAGTTTCAGTTCTTTTGATGTTCATAGTGTATGTTTAAGCTTATCAGGTTTCCTAAGTTTATTTGTTATCATGCCTAAGTGTTTCTAGTTCTTATTATTTCCCCCTCGTGTTCCAACTATGTTAAATCTCCCTTGCCCTTCGTGTGTTTCATGTCTGTTGTCTTATGTTGTTATGTCTGCCTCTCATGTTCCTGTTTCATTTTGGAGAGATCTCGTGTTTTTATATTATGGATTATGTTTTGAGTCCTTTGTGGTACTGTTTCGTGTTTCCCTAGATCTCAGTTATGGTTATCTTAGGTTTTGCTCTTTGGCTTCGTCATATGGCTTCCCTGTGTTCCATGTTATGTCCACTGTGATGGTTTTGTACCATATTTCAGGTTCCTATATTCTGTCTCCCCAGTTGCTGTTAAGTTTGCATGTTTAGAATTCAGTCAGTGTGTTTCCTGTTTTACTTTGAAGGTCCATGTCTCATGTGAGTGTTTCTAGTTTTGCTTCCCTTGCCTCGTCCTGCTTTATTACCCTCAGCTGTTCCTCCATGTGTTCCCACTTCCCCTAATCACCTCCTGTGTATTTAAGTCCTCTGTTTTCAGTGTGTGATTGTCAGGTCGTCTGTTGTCCACGCCATGTTTCCCATGCCATGCTTCCAAGTTTCTTGCCTAGGTTTTTCTTATTGCTTGTTTAGATTCCCCAGTTTAGATTTGTGTTAATTTTGCTTCAGTTTGCCTTGCCCTTTGTTTGTACCTCTTCTACTAGCCTTATTAAACGGCTCGCCTTTTGTTAACATTTCAAGTTCTGTTCCCTGTTCCTTGGCGTCTGCGTTTTGGGTCCTTTTTCAATTCATACAGTCTGCCCTCGCCAGACTGTGACATTAATTTACATCAACATTTTGTAAATAATACATATATACCTGTAAAGTGTTAATTTTACAGTAGGAATACGTTTTAAATGTCAAATGTCCTTGTTGAATTTACAGTTTACTGTTTTAAAAACACTGAAAAATGGTAATTTAAAAGTCAACACGTACAACTGAAACGGTAACAAAATAATGTTTTTTGGGGGTTTTTAAAAATTCAGAAAGTATCTGTATTACATTTTACAAATTCATTCAAACTCATTTACAACGTTGGTCACATACAGACCACTTTTTAAGTGGATCAGACCAGTACAAATTCTGTCAGTGTAAAGATGTTCTCAGAGATATCTTTATATGACAGTACAATTTCAACAGTACTTGTCAGTTTTTCTACATTTTAAAGACAAACTGCTGTAGTAAATAAATGAAATCCTTCAGCATAAGTCTTTAGTCTTAAATTGTAATAAATAAATGTTAAAAATGACCTAAAAGTTATGGCAGCCCACTGGCCAGACTGTGATGTAATTATAAAATCTTTCAAATAGACAGCTGGTCATCTCCTCCGTGTTAGTCATTTCTTTAATTTTGCACCACGTTCAATCAATTTTAGCCAGATTTAGTAAAAGTTAAATTAATCATTTGCTCAAATGTTTATTTTTTTTTAATGCCCAAAGTGTGTTAGTATTTAAAACTACACGAGCTCTACCTTGGCAAATCACTGAGCGTGAGAGTTTGTTTCTGTTCTTTGATTGGACTACTTAAATTATTGCGGGAGTAGCAAGCTTGGCGGCCCGTGTCATTACGTGCTCAGTCTGCGAGCAGAGTGGTGGAGATGTGTATACGTTGAGATATTCAGCTATTTTAACACGAGCAAAAGTTTTGGTAAGCTAACATTGCATTTTCTGTTTTCTTTAAATACATGAGAGTATGTTTTCCAGTAATAGTATTAATGGCGTCTGACCGAGCGATAGGCTAGTCCTATTTTTTCCTTGCTGTTTTCAAGCAGTGGTTATTGAAAGGTCATAGTTAGTAACCTAAAACAAATGTGCTGTCGACAGCTGCAATGATTTCCTGCTCTTTTTGCAACAAAACGCTGAAGACGTTGAGGGGTTATGTGCTGCATTGTAGAGTTCACAGGAACGACCCCCATCATTCTTTCAAATGCGTCGGTAGTGAATGCAGGCGTACATTTTATGCTTACGTAGCCTTTAAAGCCCGTTTCTATCGGGTTCACAATGTACCTGCACCCCCTATTGCTGGTAGCGCCATTTTTACAGACTTAAAATGTGCCACTACACTCTGTGAGCGCCAATTTCACACAGTGAAAGAACTTATATCGCACTTACAACAGCATATAGTGGAGGGGCGACCTGTGACATGTTCAGTAACTGGTGGAAAAGTATGTTCTCTGTGAAATCGTCATTTACTGCGCATATGTCCAGAAAACATAGAGAATGCTCTGTTGAAAGCATAAGCAACATGTAAAGCAGTCTTCTGCTGTATTTGCAGGTGAGGATGCTCCCCAGAGCTTAAATGAGGCAACAACAAATGAAGGCACCGAACTGCCACATAATTTCAGTGAGGCCTTCCTTAGGAATGTGTGTTTGTTTTACCTAAAACTGCGAGGCCACCTCCTTCTTCCAGCTTCAACAATACAGACAATTGTTGAAGAGATGCAAATGACTTGTGCCTAACAGATGACACTATTGTTAAAATCTGATTGTATTAAGGAGTCAGATCTGTTTTCTACCTGTCATAAGGGCCCACTGAGAACAACATACACAAGAACTCAGACATTCAAAAAGATATTTAAATACGTAGAGCCTGAAAAATTAACATTAGGAAATGATGAAAATATGACACCACGGTTTGCCTACTATATACCGGTGAAACAAACATTAAGCAGCTTATTAGAATCTGAATTATGGAAGAATTCAGTGTCACAGCAGTCTTGTGAAACTGACTCTGAGGCTGTGGGAGACATAAGTGATGGACAAAGCTTTAAGTCCAACAAGTTTTTTATTGAAAATCCAGGATGCCTGAAGCTAATTCTGTACCAGGATGCATTTGAAATCGTTAATCCTCTTGGCTCCGCTAAGAAAAAACACAAAGTGGTTGCAGTCTCTGTCAGTGGCAAATTTGCCTGCTCATCTGCAGTCCAATACTGATCACATGTCCCTTGTCTTACTATGTGGAGAGAATGACCTTAAAAAATGTGGAAAATGGTATAATTTCTGGTGATGAAATAGTCAAAGCAGCTTTGTACAGCATTGCTGGTGATAATTTGGGTTCACACAACATTGGTGGGTTTACTGAGAACTTCAGTCACTCTGAAACTCACTTCGTGTGATTTCACAGTATCTGCAAAAGTATTCAGAGTAATGATCCAAATGTCTGTGGTCCACAGCGCACACCTGAAAGCTACAATTCTGCTGTGGGCGATCTTCAAGCTGAAGGTAGTCAAGGAATCAAAGGGATAAAGGTAAACTCTGTTTTTAATACCTTGAAATCTTTTCATGTTTGCCAACCTGGTTTACCACCTTGTCTTGGCCCTGACATATTTGAGGGAGTCTTAGCCTATGATAGTGCACTCTACTTGAAGTATTTTATTAAGACAAAGAAATGGTTTACATGTGCACTTTTGAAACAGTTCAAGTACAAAGGAGCTGATGCGGTAACAAAGCCATGTGCTGTCAACCCAGATTTAACCAAGCTTTCAGGTCAAGCCATTCAGAACTGGAATTTCTTAAGGTTGCTACCTGTTTTAATTGGTGATAAAGTCCAAAATCCAAAGGATTATGTACGGCAGCTAATGCTCCAGCTTAAAGACACAGTTGAAATGATTTGTGTACAAAACATGTCACTGTGACAGGTGGCCTATCTTGACATTATAATCCATGAATATTTGGATTCAAGAAAGTGTTTATTTCCAGAGAGTGTACTAAAACCTAAACACCATTTCCTCCGTCACTATCCTGCACTTATTTTGCCCCTTGATTAGGTTATGGACTATGAGTTTTGAAAGTAAACATAGTTACTTCAAAAGATGTGCCAGGAGTTTGAAAAACTTTAAAAACATCTGCCAAACCTTATCTGAAAGACATCAGATGTTTCAGGCATATCTTTCAGCTGGGCCAGGATGCAGTCAGTTTCTGCAAGTGAAAGACAGTTGCACCTTTTACCCCGACCTCTACAGTGATGCCATCAAATATGCAGTGAGACAGTTTGGCTTTACAGGAAATGATACTAGTGTTTGCACAGAGATACAGTATAAAGGTACATCATATAAAAAGGGGAATTTCCTTGTGTCAAAAAATGAGGAGCCCATTGAGTTTGGAGAGCTTCTTATTATTTTAATCAAAAATGATGCAGCAGTGTATTTTGTGTTGGATGCACACCAAGCTGAGTATCTTTCTGAATACCACGTGACAAAGGACAGTACAAGGCTGCGATGTCTTAACATCACTGACTTGGTTGACTTTTAGCCATTACCATCATACTTTGTTAATGGCCACTGTGACAAAGTGGAGGAGCAGTTGCAATGCTCAATTTGTCCCATATGCGTTTACCTTTTTTTTTGCACATTGTACACATTATTCTGTTTCTATGTATTTGCTATGATTTGCTGTTTGTCATGTAACATTGCTTCACTCACTATCCCGGGTTTGTTTGTGTAAGCGTTCTGTTGCTGGCAAATCAAACATTCTGCAAATTAAGGCAAATACTCAGGTAGATGTTTCTTTATATTTTATTATGTTACAGATTAAGTCATTTGTTCATACTTTGTTTGTCTTTTCAGTCTTCATGAGGGTCAGGTGTGGGGAAACGCCCGCCTGGCATTTCCTCATTTTAAAGTCCTGATGATGTCACACATGACATCATCAGGTCAAACCAAGTGGAGGGGTTTCTTTGTCCATAGAGATGCTTCCTTTTGTTTGTTTTAAGGTTTAAAGGGATTTGTTGAATGTTTTTTCTTTCGTTAATACCGCCATTTAGTTGTGTAAATGTGCATATTAGAAGTATGTAGAGGTTTTGTGTTTTTGGATCATCTGTGTAGAGTTTTAGATCCCTCAGTTGAGTGAGTGGTACTGGCTGGGCAATTGGAGGGAAATTGATGGCCCTATTTAAAGCCAGTCTCTACAAGATGCAGGAGAGAGGAGAGGTGAGTCGTGTTACCACGTCCATGTTATGTTGAGTTTTGTTAATAGTAGTGATGGGCAGATGAAGCCCCATGAAGCACTGAAGCTTTTCATCCAATTGGTTCACCCCAACATGAAGCTTCATGAAGCTTCATTTGCTCTAGTAGGACACCTACTGGACGTAAAAATAATAGCTGGCATGAATTTGAAGAGTGTGGCATTTTGCACACAGCCTGTAAATGTCAACAACAAAAGGAGTGTGTAAAACATGTATATTGTAGTGATGGCAGTATACTGTGTATATTTATACTGGCAGTATGGAAAATGATTATTTGGAAATGCTTGAAATGGAAATGATCATTTACTGTGAGGTGAGGTGTGGTTGGGGTGTGGACAGTAGTTGTGCTTTTGTAACGTTGAGGTATGGACAGCTACACACTGAGGCTTTGAGCCTCAGTCCTGCCTGTTCACATTTTATTCTGTAAAAACTAAATTTTCACTGCTTTTATGGCCTTTTTAGTGGGGAGAACATAGCTAGGATTTAATGATTTAACAAATCTTTTGAATCCTTTGTCCTCCACAATGCTAAATGGCTGGGAGTCCTCAATCACCATGCTGACCAGGTCTTCATCTATTTGAGATTGTTCTCCTGAGGAAAGACAATAAAGACAAAGCACAAATATAAATATCACACACGTAACTTATAACAGTTGTATAATATTGTTATATCATTTAGTAACATTACTGCATCCTATATTATCATTGCATTTGATGGCTCACCTGGTCTTGCTCCACAATCGGTGTCCCCCTTATTCTCATGCAAAGCTCTGTAGTGCCTAAGCATGGATGAGGTGTTGTTGTTATATCCCAGCTCCCTGGCACATAGCAAACACTTCACCTTGTACAAAAGTCAAGACAGCTTAACATAAATTGTATTGCACCATCAGTATCATGAAAATACATCTTCTGTAGAAATTTACATACCTTGTTGGGAGGAATAAGATCAAAATGTTCCCACACAGGGGAGGACATCCTCCTCTTCTTAGCTGGCTCCATTCTCTCCTGACTTTCTCTCCTCACTCTCATAAACCTCCAAACGGTCTCCAAACTCTCACTAACCGCAACTCTCCATCAAACACCCACATTTTTGAATGAAGTCTGAGGGGTTTATATCGCTGTCATATCTCGCGGCAAAGTTCGAACCACTTCATGAACCAGTCACGTGGTACAGCCGGGCAGCGAGGCTTCGGACGTCATCATTTTCAGCTCCTCCCATAAATGAAGCAAGCCTCGATACGCGCATCGCGGAAACGCCCCCTCCATTACTCGACACACGCTCCGAAGCCTCGATACAGAACGTCCCATCACTAGTTAATAGAGTTTATTTGGGGGGAAGTTTTGTTAAGTTACATTAAATTAAGTTCAGTGTAAATAAATTGCTCACCTTGGAAACCTGAAATGTCTGCATAGTCTGCTTCCCTACCACCTTCCTTGACGTTCGAGTCTGACTACTTCACAGCCACCAAGTCATTCCTCTTAAACACCGTGTGTTGTCAAAATAAGCTTCTTTTTTTTATGTCACCACTGTTGTTGGGAAACCATATTAAAATGCATGTGTGCTACAATGATTTAAAAAGAAAATGTTGTGATGGGAGGGGAAAAATGAAAGTGAAATACCTTTTATATATGCAGAAAATAAAAGGTGTAAACCATCCCTCGTATTATGCCACGAAAGCAGAAATTCATCTTATTTAGAATAGAATAATCCTTTAATTGTCCCACAAGGGGAAATTTGGTTGTAACAGCAGCTAAAAAGACACATATACAAACAAACAGTATGCAGGACACGGAACAGAAACATACACAATCTTTCTTACATATTTACATTAAGGACAATGGTTACTATATACAGAGTATTGTACAGAGAAACATATATTAAAGAGAAAAAAGGACTCGGTCAGGTCGGAGCTGTTGATGCTGGCTGCCAGCTCGGAGCGGCGCCGGAAGTAACTGATAACTTATATATGCACCGTGTTACTTAACTAAATATAATATTACTTTTGCCTTTTGTCAGTGCGTCATTCTTCGTTGATTCCAGGAATGACTGACTTTGAACCAATGTTGCTAAGGACTGCAATCAATGAGGTCCTGCCTGACCTTCCAGAAGTGACAAAGGATATTCTTGAAGAAACCTTACAATCAATTGGGGTATAGACAAATAATGATTTTCAGTTCCCATCACAGCTGGCATCAACCCTGGAGTTTCTGCAGAGGTACTTCTTTTGGATTAGTTTAGCCAGCACTTAACTGGAAAAAATAGTAGTTGAAGTGACTTTGAGTTTAGGGGACTTCATTTTGCCATTTAAATACCTTTAAAGTAATTGTTGGAATAAAGAGTTATTATTGTATATATTATATAATGTTATTGATGTGAAGATGGTCTTGATAAAATTCAACTAATCTGTTTTTTCTTTTTTCCAAGATGTTTTTCTCCATCAATCCAGAGAGAAGGGCACTAAAGTGGAGAAAACGAACACATCCCATCTTCAGGTGAAGCCAAGAGTCCTTACCATGATACAGGAACTTTCAGATTATGAATGGCGTGATGTCTAAACACACTAAGAGTTATGTAAGGGGCCACACTCACAGCATGAAGGTTTATTTCAGCCCTTTATCAGGTCAGTTCTTCAAGCTAAAAGCTACGTTCACACTGCAGGCGAAAGCGCATACAATCCGATTTTTTTTGACCCTATGCGACCCATATCCGATCATGGTGTGACAGTGTGAACGGCACAAATCCGATATTTTCAAATCCGATCTGGGTCACTTTCGTAGTGGTACTGAATCAGATACATATCCGATGTTTCAAATTCAAATTTTATTTGTCATGTACACAGTCATACACAGTACGATATGTAGTGAAATGCTTGGACAACTGCTCGTGACCTAAAGAAAACAAAAAAGGAAAAGGCTATGAATAAGATAGGAAATAAATATGAAAAATTAAAAAGGGTAAATTTAACTAGGAAGGAATAAAATATAAATTAAGGTTAAAAATGAAATAACTGTACAACACAAATTAGAATGAAGGGTAAATTTAACTGGGAAAGAATAAGATAAAATATATAAATTAAAGTTGAAAATAAAATAACTGTACAACAAAATACACAATATAGAACTATATAAGAATGTATGAAGAAATATAAATAAATATATACACAATAACAGCAGCTGTACAAGTATTAACTGGAAATGAAGAATATAATGTCCAGTGTTGTGCGATCCACATTATGTCTTCTGCAGTGCAAATATGCTTAAAGTGATTTAAGTGATGAAGTGAAAACAAAGTCCAGAAAGTCCAGTGTGTGTGTAAGAACCATATGTGTGGGTCAGTACTGTGTGGGGGTGTGATTGAGAGACCGTATCGCCTGCGGGAAGAAGCTCCTCCTCAGTCTCTCTGTGTTGGTCTTCAGGGAGCGGAATCGCTTTCCTGACCTCAACAGAGAGAACAGTCTGTTGTTGGGATGGCTGAGGTCCTTCACCATCTTCCTGGCCTTGGTCCAGCACCGCCTGCTGTAGATTGAGTGCAGGTCAGGGAGCTCGGAGCAGATGGTGCGCTCAGCTGACCGCACAACCCTCTGTAGAGCTCGTCTGTCCTGCATGGTGCTGTTCCCGAACCAGGTTAAGATGTTTCCCGTCAGGATGCTCTCTATGGTGCACGAGTAAAAGTTCCTGAGCACCTTGGAGGGCAGTTGGAAGTCTCTCAAGCGTCTGAGGTGGTAGAGACGCTGACGGGCCTTTTTTACCACGGTGTTGATGTGACAGGACCATGACAGGTCCTGCGTGATGTGAACTCCGAGGTATTTGAAGCTGTCCACTCTCTCCACTGGGCACTCGTTGATGACGGGGGTCTGGTAGTTCCTCTCCTGCTTAGTGCTGAAGTCCACTATCAGCTCCTTTGTCTTACTGACGTTTAGAAGGACGTTCAGAAAGCGACTGCTGTTTGAATGGTTAAGTCGCATTAAATCCGTCTTTTACGTCACTGACACAAGACAGACGCCAATTATCAGCGCCGATAAGACATCGCGAACGCTTCCTGGCCATCCGGTGAAACTGTTGGGAAGACAACGTTGGAGAAACGTGAACATTTTATTTGTACTGTATAATCTGCAGATTCTGACAGAAATCTGCAACTATCCTTTGAAGCACCGCTCCACTCTAAAACAGCAATAAGGATCATTATTAGGTTATCTGCATTATTATGTAAATAACAAAATAACTTAAAGCAAAAATTGGGAAACATGAAATCCGAAGTCTTTATATTAAGGCCATCAGTCAAACAATATTGTTTGCTCTGGGTCTAAACAGAGCGCGTTGTGTGTGACGTCTTCTTTTGTGCATGCGGCCGCTTTGAGCGTTCATACTAGAGCGCGTTTGCTGTCGCATTTTATTTGTAGTGTGAACGAGCAGACAAAAAAAATCGGATTTGATCAAAAAATCGGAATTGAGCATTAAGACCTGCAGAGTTAACATAGCCTAAGAGGAACAGAAAAGTTAAAGACAATGTTATTCGGTTCTGTATGATTGTTGGTTATGTAGTTCCTTGTTTGCATTCCTGTGCCTTAATTTGAAAAAGAAATATTTATATTAGTACAACTGTTCTATTTTGAAAAGGCAATACAGTAATTCTTATTGGCTGTTTAACAATTCTTACATTTATTAATTAAAAGTAGTGCCAGGGGTTCTGTCATTGTGGTTTTGTTTCAATGAAATGTGTTCATAAAAAAACAATCTGTGTTTCAGACTGATGTAACAGTTCACTGTTCTTTTAGATCAATAAATAATTAAATTGTAAATTGTCTTGGCCTAAGCTTTTTAATATATTAAATCTTAAACTTATATCTGGGTTTGGTTTCCAATTTTGTCCATTGGGTTACTGCCTTTAATATATTCATTTGGATTTTTAGACCAATAACATTTTAAAGCAATAAATTCATAGTGTTATTTCTATTTTCACTTTGTTAGAAGTCAGAACAGGGTTCTAACTCAACTTACAATGAAAATTTAAAAATAAATTAGATGTTATCGTGACGCATTAAAGTTGCAGACCTGCTAGAAGTACAGAACATCAGAGACCTCTTTTGAGTAAACCAGAAAAGACCAGAAAAATTCTGTTAAATAGCAGTTTTATAATGAAGCTTTCACAATAAAATACTGTTGTATTTTTTATTTTTTTCTGCAAAACTGAGATTTAGTGTACAACAAGCAGCAACTTTCTGTAAATCTTACAGGAAAATGTGTTTAATAGCAGTTTGGCCATGCTAACTTGACATAAAAGGGCTGTTGAATGTACTGGCTTGAAATGTATTTTTGGGAGAAATTATAACTGTTTTAAACTGTAATTTTTACAGCTTTTTAAGTATTCTTCTTTCTAGTTCTAGTTTCTAGTTTTTTCTACAGAATTATTCTGGCAACCACAGCTGCCAGATTCTTTCTGTACAATCAACAGGATATTTTTTTTACAGTGTATGTTTTAGCCATCCTGAGATAAACTGAAGCCTGTTGGCTAAGACGTAGTGCTGAAAGTTAGGTAGTTCTAATCTTCCTTTATCCTTGGTCTTTTGTAGTGTATTTTGTAGTGTAATTTATTTTCGGTAAGACCATCATTTTTATAGCGGCAACCCTTCCCATGAGTGATATGGGTAGACATTTCCATCTAGCCAGAGCGCCTTCTACTGTCTTTAAAAGTGGGATATGGTTTCATTTAGTTAGTCCGGTTACCTCTCACCACTTACCTCTGACTTTTAAAAAATAATTGGAAAAAAAGCACGATGCTGCTGAAAAATGAAAAATAGATATTTGCAAAATTCTGCCTAAATATGTATTTTACCAGGTTAATGTGTGTGGCGGGGCGTGGTCTGCAGTGCCGCTGCAGGGGAGGTGGACGCACCTGAGCCGCACCCGCAATCACACCTCGCCGCCTTAACGTCTGTGCCATCTATGCTGTTGTTGTTGGTATATGTCGGGCTGTGAGCTGAAAAGCTACAGCCGGCTGTATGCGTACAGCAACCATGTGTGAGAAGTGGTCAATAAAGAGATGCTGAAAAGCGTGTTCATGCAAACATCCTCGGGTCTGCCGTGGTATGTTTACAACGGGACTTCTGCTCCTGAACCTCTGCGCACAGCGTCTGAAAATCGGGGCTGTACGAAGTCACTTTCATCTTTATGCAGGACTGTAAGCTGTTTTCTGTGAGGCGTGAGCGGCATTTGTTTTTAACATGGTTCACGGTTGAGAACAGCTGCTGACATAATGTGGATCCGAAGATCCATAACTGGCCTACCTGGGGTTGAAAGTCTCGATAAATGCACTTCCGCGAGTGTGACGCTTATTTTGAGCGATGAAAAATTAATAGAAGATCATTTTATTTTTGTATTTCAATATCACAATAATCTTCCAATTTAGAACTACAAGTTAAAGAACTAACATAAATAAAATACACTTCAGCTAAATACTTCTAATTTATTTTCCCAAACCACGCGGAGCCGCAGTATAAGAACTAAAGAGCCGCAGTTTGCTGACCCCTGCACTAGGATGATGTCGACGTAAATGTGCAGTCATATTCGTTGTGTTCCCACTAGTGCTGTCAGCGTTAATCTCGTTAAAATGACGTTAACGCCACAACACGGCAAATCTCCGTTAACGAGTTACCGCAGATCGCCCCGTGTGTGGGGCTCGACGCTGTCAACACGTTAACAAGCTAACTGCGCTAACGCACTAGTTCTCACCAATGTAAGTGAGCATTGCGTGGCACATCCGACATACTGTTTTTCTTTTGTCCATGACGCGCTTACCTTCAGGGTCATGCTTCACATGAAAACCAAGATAGTTCGAAACGCCAGATCTGAATGAGGGTGGGGGAGGTTCAATTTCGGGTAGTGTTGAGGCAGTTGCCATGTTGCAACGAGCTTAGCTTCTAACTCGCTAGCTTGCGCTGCGCTCAGTGGATCTGCACTCGACAGTGCAGCCTAGGCAGAGTAGTCGAACGCAGATCCACTGAGCTCTCAACACAGACAGCATCGTCAGAAGAAAAGTTGATAAAATAAATTAAAAATGTTGTATTGTTCGATACATATGCGTACCGAACCCAAAAAAAGAGCCAGCTCTTTCGGCTCCCAACCGGCTCTTCGGGTTGTTTTGTTGCTTTAATTAATTTATTATTAACAATAATATAAAATTATGCACAGAAGGAATTACTAATGTAAAAAAAAAAGTGGTTTTATTTATATATGTTTATATATAAATATATGTGGTGGCCCCTAGAGACAAAGCATGTACAAACTCCAAAACACATTTCTAGCATTAACTGAACATCCAAAACGGAGCAGATCACTTAAATTACACAAGTTCATTTACCTGTTACTACCACACACAGAATCCGGTCGTTGGTACTTCCTGGCTTGTGTAGCCACTAGGTAACAAAAGCTCAACACTGCGCCCAGCATCCTGGAGCACTTCTGTTGTCTTTTGTACGTGTTTTGGAGTTTTTACGTGTTTTGGAGTTTGTACATGCTTTGTCTCTAGGGGCCACCGTAAATATACTTTTATTTACTCACCCCACATAAAATGTAATAAATAAATCATATAATACAAAAAACAACTATTCACATTTCAACTTTTAACTATTTAAATTTTCAGCTTTTTCCTTTTAAACAAATTTAAAGTGAAAGCAACACAAAACACTGCAAACCACAACACAATTAAATATAAATTAAAATATGAAAACAAAAAGAAGATCCACATTCTCTGTCATATGGGCCTGCATGAATAAACTTTCTGAATCCTTTATCATCCGCAATTGAAAATAGTTGTGGATGATTACTATACCTTTGTAATGTGACGTTGTTGTCCCTGGCTCTTTTTCTCTGTCCCTCTCTCCCACTCTGTTCCTGTGCTACTGAGAGTGTAACTACCACCCCTCCAACCTCTTCCCAGCGCAAAGCACAAGGCTCGTGTGCGGAGTGAAGCGGAAAAAAAGTGCGAGAGGGTGAGAGGAAAAAAAAAACAACAACCCACGGCTCGTGATAAGGAGCCGGCTCGCGTCGTTCACGTCAAACATCCGGCTCTAACGACGCGAGCGAAAATGTGTGACAAGCCATTAGTGCCAAATATTGCTCCTTTTCTAACCTGTTTGGTTAAGAAATGGCATAAAAAAATGCCGTTTAATTATTTAAAACGCCAAAAAAACCCCGCCTTGAACGCACCATCCGAGTGGCGGAAAAAACTGCGTTATTGTCTGTCTTCGAACACCGCTTTTTACGTCACTCGGCAGAAAACGCCGTTCAAAGACACATAAAAACTGTTTTTTACGGCGTCCTGTGTCAGCTGTAACGGCGTTTAAAAAGGCATTTTATTGAAATTATGCAGGGCACTCCCTATGGTTCCCTCATCCAATTACTTTCAACTTTCACCATAAATCAAATTAAATCTGGACTTGATGAGATCTTTCAAGTATCACTGGAAATATTATAAACAGTCGTCTCCATACCACAGTTTGCTTTCAGTAAACACCGACGGGATTCACTGTTAGCATACCACATCCATGTTAGCAGTGTATAAATGGATGGTTTAGCATATATTAGCACAGGTATCAATAAAGGACTACCGTATTAAACACTTTTACTAACTGCATGCATATGGACAGGCGCTCTGCAGGTGGGATTGAGCGCCTGTAGTTGGTGTCTAGGCGGGCGATGCTGGGACCAACGCGGGACAGCAGCACCTCAAACTGGGTGAGGGACAGACGGTGGTACCGCTGAAAGCAGCCGTCGTCCAGGTGCAGCTCCTGGAGCAAATGGTGAAACTCACCAAACTGCTCACGCCTCTGGAGGACCTGATGGACCCAGGTACGGCGAGGACGTCCTTAACACCGCTGCTCTGCTCTCCACAGTAAATAGAGAATGGGAGACTCTCTCTTCAAGCGTTAGCTCGACAGCTACCATCTTGCAAAGATACCGTCAGGCACAACTTCCTCCCACATTCCTACCACATTTCCAGTTCACGCGCGTCAACATATGCAATTTTGAGGCGCGATTGATTTGTGTTGGACACACCTCAAGGTGCGAATGTGCACGCGTGAAATTAGGGGTGTCTGGGGCGTTTTTTTTATGGCAAGCCATTAGTGCCAAATAGCACCCCTTTTCTAACCCGTTTGGTTAAAAAAAACGCCGTTTAATTATTTAAAACGCCATGGCGGAAAAAACGGCGTTCTATTGGGACAAATGCCGTTTTTTTCCGCCACTTACATGGCGCCTTGAATGCACCATCCGAGTGGTGGAAAAAACGGCGTTATCGTCTGTCTTTGAACGCCGCTTTTTACGTCACTCGGCAGAAAACGCCGTTCAAAGACACACAAAAACTGTGTTTTTTACGGCGTTCTGTGTCAGCTGTAACAGCGTTTAAAACTGTGTTTTATTGAAATTATGCAGGGCACACCCCATGGTTCCCTCATCCAATTTCTTTCAACTCATTTCACCCAATCAAAGAAGAGGAAGTGCAGACCACACTAATGCATCACCGATTCATCTTGCTGCTAAGTGATTGCCTATTCAGTACCAGTGCTTGTAAAAAAAAAAAAAAAGAAAAAAGTAAAAAAAAAAGTACCAGTGCTTGTCACAGTATTCACTTGTATTATAATCCCACTATGCATTTTGATGTGTTTAAAGCATGATCAAGCAAACAAACGACAGAATGCTTTTTCTGAAACCTTAACTGTGTTACCTGTTATGGCACACTCAAAAGGTTTCACAATATGCATCATTCTTACAGTGTCAGGAAAATAATTTCACTCATCACAATCATCCTCGCTTTTGCTATCATCAATGTAATCTTCAGCCTGCAATAGGGGAAGCTGCAACTTGGGAGACTCGCTTTCTCTTGTCAGTGCCACTGTGATTAATCTACTCAATAGGGTACGGAGGCATGGGATCAGACAACAACCGCAGCATGTGAGAATGGCAATAAAAGTGGCTATGGACATTAGCAACGACATTACTATGGCCTTATACTTCCCAAACTGTCTGTTGAACCACCCGTCTAAGGGGTTAGTAATGCTGGAGTCCTCTGTCATTTGGGATGACAGTGTTCGCAAACCTTCCAAGGCTCTGGTTACAGTGTCATCTGAGGCTGTGTTGTTTGGAATGAAAATGCAGCACAGAGGACCCACCATAGCTTGTGGGTTGCTCCTTCTGTTGCATGAACCTCCTTGGATGTTGGCATGGTGCTCAGCTGCTGATCTCTCCAGAGGCTCCACCAGAGGGCGATCATCAGCCCACTAAAGGGCATCAGAGCTACCCCAGTGATGAGCTGCTTCCTGGCTTGTTGCATTGTTGCAGGTAGAGGGTAGACTGCCTACTACCTGAATGAGGTGCGGGGATTATTCTGACCCATTTGTCTTTTCTGGTTGTTTCTCCGTTCCGGGTGGTTCTCCTCCAAACACCTTACAGTGGCTGGCGTGGATCCAAGTAACTTGTTCTCCAACCTTTACCGCTGTTTGTGTGGTCAGTAGAACTTGGAATGGGCCCAGCCACCGCTTCGCCTTCCAGTGTCTCCTCCTGAAATCCTTCACTAGCACCCAGTTCCCTGGGTTGAACAGGTGGAGGGGTCCTTCTGCTGGCCTGGGTAGGGCTGCTTTCACTGCTCTGTGTACCTGCGAGAGAGTCCTGGAAAGATTTTGACAGTACACAATCATGTCGCTGTTGCACAACTCTGTGGACATGCCAGTCCATTTCGGAGGTTCTGCCCCCACTCTGGCCGGTCGTCCATACAACACCTCATAAGGGCTGAGGTGTGCTGGAGGTCTGGTTCGCGTGCGCACATACATCAGAATCAGAATACTTTATTGATCCCTGGGGGAAATTATTTTTTGTTACAGTGCTCCATTTTAAATCAACATTAAGACAAGACAGACAATACGCTAACTAAGAATAGTACAATATATAAATATATATACATACATACATACATACATACATACAGTGGGGCAAAAAAGTATTTAGTCAGCCACCGATTGTGCAAGTTCCCCCACCTAAAATGATGACAGAGGTCAGTAATTTGCACCAGAGGTACACTTCAACTGTGAGAGACAGAATGTGAAAAAAAAATCCATGAATCCACATGGTAGGATTTGTAAAGAATTTATTCGTAAATTAGGGTGGAAAATAAGTATTTGGTCACCTCAAACAAGGAAAATCTCTGGCTCTCACAGACCTGTAACGTCTTCTGTAAGAAGCTTTTCTGTCCCCCACTCGTTACCTGTATGAATGGCACCTGTTTGAACTCATCATCTGTATAAAAGACACCTGTCCACAGCCGCAAACAGTCAGACTCCAAACTCCGCCATGGCCAAGACCAAAGAGCTTTCGAAGGACACCAGGAAAAGTATTGTAGACCTGCACCAGACTGGGAAGAGTGAATCTACAATAGGCAAGCAGCTTGGTGTGAAAAAATCAACTGTGGGAGCAATCATCAGAAAATGGAAGACATACAAGACCACTGATAATCTCCCTCGATCTGGGGCTCCACGCAAGATCTCATCCCGTGGGGTCAAAATGATCATGAGAACGGTGAGCAAAGATCCCAGAACCACACGGGGGGACCTGGTGAATGACCTGCAGAGAGCTGGGACCAAAGTAACAAAGGTCACCATCAGTAACACACTACAACGGCAGGGAATCAAATCCCGCAGTGCCAGACGTGTTCCGCTGCTGAAGCCAGTGCATGTCCAGGCCCGTCTGAAGTTTGCCAGAGAGCACATGGATGATACAGCAGAGGATTGGGAGAATGTCATGTGGTCAGATGAAACCAAAGTAGAACTTTTTGGTATAAACTCAACTCGTCGTGTTTGGAGGAAGAAGAATACTGAGTTGCATCCCAAGAACACCATACCTACTGTGAAGCATGGGGGTGGAAACATCATGCTATGGGGCTGTTTTTCTGCCAAGGGGACAGGACGACTGATCCGTGTTAAGGACAGAATGAATGGGGCCATGTATCGTGAGATTTTGAGCCAAAACCTCCTTCCATCGGTGAGAACTTTGAAGATGAAACGAGGCTGGGTCTTCCAACATGACAATGATCCAAAACACACCGCCCGGGCAACAAAGGAGTGGCTCCGTAAGAAGCATTTGAAAGTCCTGGAGTGGCCTAGCCAGTCTCCAGACCTCAACCCCATAGAAAATCTGTGGCGGGAGTTGAAAGTCCGTGTTGCTCGGCGACAGCCCCAAAACATCACTGCTCTCGAGAAGATCTGCATGGAGGAATGGGCCAAAATACCAGCTACTGTGTGTGCAAACCTGGTAAAGACCTATAGTAAACGTTTGATCTCTGTTATTGCCAACAAAGGTTATGTTACAAAGTATTGAGTTGTATTTTTGTTATTGACCAAATACTTATTTTCCACCCTGATTTACGAATAAATTCTTTACAAATCCTACCATGTGGATTCATGGATTTTTTTTTCACATTTTGTCTCTCACAGTTGAAGTGTACCTCTGGTGCAAATTACTGACCTCTGTCATCATTTTAGGTGGGGGAACTTGCACAATCGGTGGCTGACTAAATACTTTTTTGCCCCACTGTAAGTCACTTATAAATAAATATTTGGAAAAGAAACATGTGTAGCTGTAGCAGCAAACAGTGTGTTAAGTGGATGCGTTGTACAGGGAGAAAAATAGAGACGACTCTGGCCCTTCCTGTAAAGTGCTGTGGTGTTTTTAGCCCAGTCCAGTTTATTGTCAATGTGTACTCCAAGGTATTTATAGTCCTCCACAATGTCAACACTGACCCCCTGGATTGAAACAGGGGTCAAGTGTTTCCTGGTCTTCCTGAAGTCCACGATCAGTTCCTTGGTCTTTGCCACGTTGAGCTGCAGATGATTCTGCTCACACCACGTGACAAAGGAGTCAACCACAGCCCGGTACTCTGTCTCATCATCCCTGCTGATGCATCCAACCACCGCAGAGTCATCAGAGAACTTCTGAAGATGGAGGTCTCTGTGCAGTGGCTGAAGTCTGTGGTGTAGAGGGTGAAGAGGAAGGGGGAGAGGACAGTCCCCTGTGGTGCCCCTGTGTTGCTAATCACCTTGTCAGACACACACTGTGGGAGACGTACATATTGTGGTCTTCCTGTCAGGTAATCAACAATCCAGGACACCAGAGAAGCATCCACCTGCATCGCTGCTAACTTATCACCCAGGAGGGTCGGCCTGATGGTGTTGAAAGCACTGGAAAAGTCAAAAAACATGACCCTCACAGTGCTCGCCGGCTGGTCCAGTTGGGTGTAGACACGATTGAGCAGGTAGATGATGGCGTCCTCTGTTCCGAGACGAGGCTGATAAGCGAAGGGGATCCAGATGTGGTCGCAGCTGGTCCAGGATGAGCCTTTCCAGGGTCTTCATGATGTGGGAGGTCAGTGCCACGGGCCTGTAATCCTGGGGGCCACTGGGACGAGGCGTCTTTGGTACAGGGACGAGGCATGATGTCTTCCACATCACCGGGACCCTCTGCAGACTCAGACTCAGCATAAACAGTTTATGAAAGACTCCACACAGCTGGGGGGCACAGGTCTTGAGGACAAGGGGACTCACTCCGTCTGGTCCAACAGACTTGCCTGAGTGAAGTCTCCTCATTTGCATCTCAACCTGGTATTGAGTGAAGGTGATGGGTGGGGGAGGGGTGTCAGGAATCTCACAGGAGGCAACATGTGAAGAGAGAGGCTGGCACAGTGGTGTGGCTCTGGATTCCAGGCTGACTGCAGGTGAGGTTGTGGGGGTGGGAGCAGACACTGTGGTGTCGAATCTATTGAAAAACAGATTCAACTCATTGGCTCTATTCTCACCTCCCTCAGTTCCCCTGCTGTTGGTTGGCCTGAATCCAGTGATGGTCTTCATGCCCCTCCACACCTCTCTCATGCTGTTCTGCTGGAGTTTCCACTCCAGCTTCCTCCTGTAATTGTCCTTAGCCTCTCTGATCTTGTCCTTTAGTAACACCTGGACCTTCCTCACCTCCTCTTTGTTGCCCCCTCTGAAAGCCCTCTTCTTGTTGTTGAGGAGGGCTTTGATGTCCTTAGTCACCCACGGCTTGTTATTTGGGTAACAATGAACAGTCTGAGCTGGAACAATGGAGTCGGTGCAGAAAGTTATGTAGCCTGTGATACACTCAGTAAGCCCATTGATGTCCTCGGCGTGAGGCTCACAGAGTGTTTCCCAGTCGGTCACCTCGAAACAGCCCTGTAGTTCCGCTATTGCCTCCTCTGACCACCTCCTGACAGTCCTGGTGGTCACAGGTTCCCTCCTCACAATTGGCACATAGCGGGGGGTGAGGTGAATCAGGTTATGATCTGACCTACCAAGTGGGGGGAGGGAGGAGGAGCTGTATGCATCCTTGACGTTAGCATACAGTAAGTCTAAAGTTTTCTCTCCCCTGGTGGGACAGTCCACATATTGTTTGAATGTTGGTAGTGTATTGTCCAGTGATACATGGTTGAAGTCACCCGAGATCACAATAAAGGCACTCGGGTGCTGAGTCTGTAGCCGAGCTATGGCAGAGTGGATAGTGTCACATGCAGCTGTGGGGTTAGCAGAGGGGGGAACATAGACAGCCACCAAAATGACGTGAGAGAATTCCCTGGGTAAATAATACGGCCTGAGTCCAACAGCACACAGTTCAGTGTCCGGGCAACAAATCCTTTCTTTGATTGTTATGTTGGCAGGGTTACACCACCGGTTGTTAACTAAAACAGCAAGCCCACCTCCTTTACGCTTACCGCTAGCGATGCTGTCCCTGTCCGCCCGAACAGTGTGGAAGCCTTCCACGGAAGCATTCTCATCGGGAATGACCTGGTGCAGCCATGATTCGGTGAAACACATCATGCTACACTCTCGGTATTCCCTCTGACTCCGTACCAGTGCTGAGAGCTCATCGATTTTAATTGCCAACGATCGCACATTTCCCATCACGATAGACGGCAGACACGGTTTAAACCTCCTCCTCGCTTTGAGCCTCCGCTGTCTCACCGTCACCTTTTTTCTTCTCTTCTGTCCTTGACCTCTGCATCCCCGATGTGTTTTCCTCCAAATTTCAGCTGGTACTTCTGCGGGCCTGGCCAGCGAGCCGGCCGGCATCAGGGCGATCAGCTGATCTCTGGAGTAAACAGTCCGTGCGTGTAGGAGATGTGCCGCGGTCCCGTTCCATGATAAAAGTAACAGTTCCACGGCCACCAGAAGAACAAAAACTCTCTCAATCCACATGATTGAGTAAGAGATAGAAAACGGAGGAAAATACAAGTCAGAAAAAAAAAGAATACGTAAGAAAAAAGAGCTAAACGAAGAGAAAAGCAGGAGCAACTGTAACAGGCTGCACGCTGGTTGGCGCATGCGCACTATGGCACGAGGGGAAGTGCTTTTGGCCATGTGAGGCCAGTTTCTTCACAGCACTTTACCAGCTTGGATTTTAAGGTGCCGTTCATTCTCTCCACAGCACCTCCAGATTGTAGGTGATATGCACAGTGTGTTTGCAATTTGAAACCTAGTTGCTCGCTAATCTCCTTCAATGCCTGGTTCACAAAGTGAGTACCATTATAACTTGTGATTTTTCCCGGGATGCCCCACCTGGGAATGATTTCTGACAGGAGGGCTTTTGCCACTGCACTGCTCTCTGCACTTTTAGTGGGGAAAGCTTCTACCCACTTAGAGAACATGTCCACTACTACCAGACAATACTTCTTTCCCTCGGCTGGTGTCAATTCAATGAAATCCATCATTAGATGGTCGAAAGGCATGTCTGGTGGGGGGTGTGCTGCAGTGTTTACCTGTACTAGGCGTCCCACATTGTTGGTCGCACAAATGAGACACCTTTTACAATACCTCTCAGCTGCTGTGGAAAACCCTTTGGTGAACCATAACGATGTTACGAGAACTTGAAGCATAGAGCCCACTGACTGAAACCAGGAAGGCCTGGATTTACAATCACAGAACAGTAGAAAATAAATAGTTACCTCAAGCTTCATAATGGAGCCCTTAACCACTCAGCGCAGTAGCAAGGAGACTTATGGTCACCTCCAGCTGTGTCTGTAAAAGTCTGTCCGTTCTTCAGACCTCCTAATCACGGGACATTTTGAACATTTGTTCGGAAGGCGATTCTGCGGCGTCGGCGAGCAGCTAACGTTAGCACAACAAGCTCAATGGGGCCTAAGAGAACACCGAACGCCGATGAAATTGAGGACATCAAAAAGTCATTGGACTTTCTAACTGAGGAAACATCAGCTATCAAGCTACAACAGAAATATATCCTAGACTTAGTCGAGGAAATAAGGTCGCTACGTAACCAGAATGCAGAGAAGGAGAAACGGATTGTCTATCTGGAGAGTAAGGTCGCGGACCTGGAGCAATATACCAGAATGAATGATGTGATCATCACAGGGCTACATATAAAACCCCGGTCATATGCTCGGGCTGTGACTGCTGGCAGTAAAGAGGAGCAAGGAGAATTGGATGGGAGCTCTACGGAGCAACAAGTAGCTGGCTTCTTGCAGTCGAAAGGGATCGACCTGGATTGCAATAACATCGAGGCATGCCACCTCTTGCCCAGGAGAAATGCTAGTGATAAACCAGCTATCATCATGAGATTTGTAAAGAGGAAACACAAGAATGCACTGCTGAAGCAGGGGAGGAAACTAAAAGGATCGAATGTCTACATGAATGACCATCTAACAAAATCCAACGCTGACATGGCGAAGAAAGCACGACACTTAAGGAAACTGGGAAAAATTCAGAATACCTGGACTACAAACTGTAAAATATTTATTAAGCTTAACAGCACACCGGAGGAAGCTAAAGTGTTGGTCATCAAATGCATGCAGGATCTGGAAAACATTAACAAGTAATATAACTACAAAGACGAGGAGCTGGGCTAACAATCTACAGTCATCCAAGCAGGTAATAGAAGACAACAACGAAAGCTAAAAGCGTAACACATTTAAGGATGGAACAATCAAGTAACTCATTATCTGGGATCTATACATTGTTATCACAAAAGATTGCTAATCAGGAGATAAATTCACCAGCAAACAAGGAATACAAAACACACTTCACAGAGCAGGACATTGATCCAGAACTGAACTTTTTTAACATCAAAAATACCTGCTATTATCATAATGATGATCAATTCAACAAAACTGTTAAGGTGGACGGTAAAATCTCTATAATTCACTTTAACAGTAGAAGTTTATATGCAAATTTTCATAAAATAAGAGAATATTTAAGCAAATTTGCACATCCATTCAGTGTGATTACAGTATCTGAGACATGGATTAATAAAGAGAAAGGTGGGGACTTTGTAATAGATGGATATGAATTAAATCTTATAAATAGAAAGAATAAGAATGGCGGTGGTGTGGCCTTGTTTGTGGATAAAAATTTAAAATACAAGATGGTAGAAAAAATGACGATGGTGGTAGATAATATATTAGAGTGTGTAACAATAGAAATTAGTATGGGAAAAGAGAAAAATGTCATTGTAAGCTGTATATATAGAACACCAGGTTCAAATACTGAAATTTTTAAGGAGTGGGTAGATAAAACATTCACCAGGACAAACCAAAAAGTCATGTTCATTTGTGGGGATTTTAACATAGATTTATTAAATCCAAGCAAACAGAAAATGACAGAGGAGTTTATTAATACAATGTATAGCTTGGGACTTTGTCCAATGATCACTAAACCCAGCAGGATCACAGCACAATCGGCAACCTTAATAGACAATATATTTACAAATGAAATAGAAAATAGATCCATAAGTGGTCTTTTAATAAATGATATCAGTGATCACCTACCTGTTTTTATAGTGTATAATAAAAACTATAGGAAGGTTACACAGGAAAATATAGTAAAATACAAACGAATGAGAACAGAAGAGTCAATAAATGCATTTAAAAATGATTTGCTCAAGCAAGAATGGGAGACGCTGTATAGGGAAAAACATATTGATAAAGCTTATGAGATTTTTTTTAGGAAAATTTAAAATGTTATATAATAGCCGTTGCCCAGTAAGGAAATACAGTAAAAAACAAAAATATGCAGAATGCCCATGGATTACAAAAGGATTGCAAAATGCATGTAAGAAGAAAAATACCTTATACAGAGAATTTATAATGAACCGAAGTATAGAAGCTGAAAATAAATATAAGAAATATAAAAACAAATTAACGAGTATTTTGAGGTTATGTAAAAAGGAATACTATGAGAAATTATTGATTATGAATAAAAATAATACTAAAGGGATTTGGAAAACATTAAATACCATCATTAAAAAGGGCTCTGGACAGTCAGACTATCCTTCGTACTTCACAAATAATGATAGAAATATTACTAATCTGAGCGATGTGGTAAATGATTTCAACAAATTCTTTGTAAGTGTTGGGCCAAATTTGGCTGAAAAAATTCCTGATATGACAGATTCGGTAGAGAAAGAAACCAAATTCATTGATCGCAATCCTCATTCAATGTTCTTAACGGCAGTAGAAGAAAAGGAAATCATTGATATTGTTGGGAAATTACAAACAAAAAACTCTACAGACTCTGATGATATAGATATGGAAATAGTCAAAAAAGTGATAGAGGGCATTTCTAAACCCTTAACACATATCTGCAATTTGTCCATACAAACTGGTACATTCCCGACACAAATGAAAATAGCTAAAGTAACACCATTGTTCAAAAATGGTGATAAACACCAATTTACAAATTATAGGCCTGTCTCTCTACTTTCTCAATTTTCAAAAATACTGGAAAAATTTTTTATTAATAGACTCGACAAATTTATAGACAAACATAAAATAATAATGGATAGTCAGTATGGTTTCAGATCAAATAGATCAACATCATTGGCATTAATAGAATTGATCGAAAATATCACTAACAATATAGATAAAAGACAATGTATAGCTAGTATATTCATCGACCTAAAAAAAGCTTTTGATACAATTAATCATGAAATATTACTTGATAAACTGGAGTATTATGGCATTAGAGGAGTGGTGTTAGAGTGGGTAAAGAGTTATTTGAGAGACAGGAAGCAATTTGTGAAAATTGGGGAACATCAATCAGAGTGTATGGACATTGTTTGTGGAGTTCCACAGGGGTCAGTATTGGGACCAAAGCTGTTTATCCTCTATATCAACGATATATGCAGAACATCAGATATACTACAGTTTATTCTATTTGCAGATGATACAAATATTTTTTGTGCTGGAGAGAACTTACATCAGCTTTTGGAAATTGTCACACAAGAAATGATTAAACTGAAAACATGGTTTGATAGAAATAAGTTATCATTAAATTTGGAAAAAACAACATTTATGTTATTCGGAAATTATAAAAAAGATGCCGAAGCAAAGTTATTAGTAAATAATGTCGAATTAGAGCAAGTTTCAGATACAAAATTTCTGGGTGTGATAATAGATAACAAAATCTGCTGGAAACCTCATATAAAGTATGTACAAGCTAAACTGTCAAGAAGTGTCTCCATACTGAGTAAAGTTAAATATTTTTTGCCTTCCAAATCACTCCGGGTACTTTACTGTTCACTTATATTGCCATATTTGGAATACTGTGCGGAAATTTGGGGAAACACATATAAAACGTCACTTCAACCAATATGTAAAATTAAAAAAAAAAGCAATCAGGATGATTAGTAAAGCTGGATATAGAGACCATACTAACACCATGTTTTTGAAATTAAAAATATTGAAGTTTATGGATCTTATAAAATACAAAACGGCAAAAATTATGTATAAAGCTAGATATAATATGTTACCAGGAAATATACAGAGGATGTTCTATGACAGAGAAGGAGACTGAACTAAGGGGTAAGTTAAATCTGAAGATCCTTAAAGCACGGTCAAATGTTAAAACTTTTTGTGTAACTATTTATGGAGTAAAACTGTGGAATAGCTTTACTGCAGAATTACAGCAATGCTCAGGAATTGGCAAGTTCATAAAGACACTTCGAAAATTACTTTTGGAAGGATATGATATTGAAAAAAACAATCACCCATTGTATGTATAAATATGTCAACTCGTATTGAAATTATAAATATCGTGCCAGCCTTGTTGATATAAGTTTCTTGTGTATTGTGTGGAATATGTGATGAGGAGAATTAGGTAAATATGTGGGATTAATAAGATGTTGAGCAGGGGTAGGAGTTAATAAGTATGTATACTTCTTCCTACTCCTTTTCAGACCAAACAATTGTTATTTCATGTTAGACGAATGTGTTTTATTTTATTATATTTCTTTTTTGCTTGTCTGTACAAATACGTGTGTGTGTGTATATCTACACATATATTCGTATCCGTAAACGAAAGTACATGTAGACGAGTATATATTGTTTTTTTTTGTTTTTTGGTTGTTTGTTTTATTATGTCTGAAATAAATAAAGATACAATACAATACAATACAATACAATGTTACTGCTTGTAGCATCCCCCCTTTGGACGCATGGTCTAACCCATGTGTCCATTTTAGAAACCAGGGGAAGAAGTGTTTAGGTAGACATGGGCGGCCGTCAGGAGATCGCCAGACAGATTCGACCAGTGTGCAGCCATGTTTGTGCCAGAGAGTTTTCTCTGGCTGGGAGGCAAATGACTGTACAGCAGGAAGATCAGCGAGGTTAGGTGTGGACAGTGGTGCCAAGACAAGTTGGAAGGGTAGGCCTCCTTCGGCTGCTGCTTTGGCTGCTGCATCGGCGGCGGCATTTCCTTGGGAGACAGAATCAGTTTTACCTGTGTGTGCTGCACAGTTCACTACAGCAATGCGAGCAGGCAGGACGATGGCGACCAGCAGCGCTGCTACCTGGTTAGCATTGAGGATGGGCTTCCCATCAGATTTCAGGAATTTTCTGTGCCTCCACAAAATCATGCACCACACCGAACGTGTAGCGAGAGTCAGTGTAGATGGTGGCTGACTGACTCTCCGCAAGTTTACAGGCTTCTGTGAGCGCCACAAGTTCCGCAGTCTGTGCTGAGAAGTGTCTGGGCAATGAGCCTGAAACGAGAGTAGCATGATCAGAACACACAGCAAAACCCACCCGGTTAGTTCCACGTGAATCACGTGAGGAGGAGCCATCTACATATAACACTATGTCAGAGTTCTCGATGGGAACATCTAACAAGTCAATCCGAGGTGTACAAGTTTCACCCAATACAGCAGTGCAGCTGTGTGGTTCACCATCCTCTCGCGTGGGAAGAAGAGTGGCGGGGTAAGTGTTGTGCATCGTTTCACTATGATGTTGGGCATGTCAAGCAGTATGGAAGAGTACCTGAGCCAGCGAGCTGCAGAAAGGTGTGAAGTTTTCTGCTCCAGCAAAATGAGAGAAACTGCATGGGGTACCTGCACTGTCAGAGGAGAGTACCCTATGATGTCACGTGAGGCGAGCACGGCCTTCTAACACGCAGCTACTGCTCGTAGGCATCCAGGCAGCCCTGCAGCCACTGGGCCAAGCTTGGAAGAGTAATAACCCACCGGGCGAAGTGAATCACCATGCTGCTTTAAAAGAACAGAGGACATGAAACCATTCTTTTCATCCACCATTTGTGTATATGGTTTGGATGGATTTGGAAGCACTAAAACGGGCGCTGTTTGCAGCAGCTGTTTCAAGGAGGTGAAGGCAGCTTCAGCCTGTGGTGTCAAAGAAATGCGACCATTGGCTGACAGACTTGTACCATGAATGAGTGCAGTGAGTGGGGCTTCCACAGAGGAGTAGTGTGGAATGAAATTGCGGCAGTATGATGTGGTTCCTAGGAATGACACCATCTGTTTTTTGGTGAGAGGTTTTGGAATGGTCATCACAGCTTCCACCCTCTTGGAGGAAATCTGGTGAGAGTTGTAAGAAATCACATGGCCTAAGAATGTGACTTGCTCTTTACAAAACTGCAATTTTGACTTACTAGCTTTGTGGCCCTTGTGATACAAATGTGTCAGTAAAGTGAGAGAATCGGCCAGACACTGCTCTTGTGTGGGTGCACACAGTAGCAGATCATCGACATATTGCAGTAACACTGTGCCTTCGGAGAGGATCAAGTCTGACACAGTCTCTTAAGGCTGCATTGTAGATTGTGGGGGACTCACAGTAGCCTTGACACAACCGAGTGAATGTGTAAACCTTTCCCTGGAACTCAAAGGCAGACCAGAACTGGCTGTCTGGGTGAACTGGAACAGAGAAGAATGCATTAGTCAGGTCAGCAGCAGTATAACAACATAGCGTCAGATGGGATTTGGGACAAAATGGTGTGGGGGTTAGGAACCACAGGGGCTCTGGGGATTACAGCCTTGTTCACAGCTTGTAAGTCCTGCACAAACCGCCACTCAACAGGTTCATTTGGTCCTCTGATATTCTTCACAGGGAATAGTGGAGTGCGAACCGGAGAGGTGGGGCATGGGATAATTACTCCGGCCTTTAACAGGGATTCAAACACAGGACTAATCCCCTCTATGGCTTCCTGTTTCAGAGGATATTGTCTTTGGCATGGTCTAAACGAGGACTTTGGAGTGATTACCACTGGCTCACAATCTGTAATCAGGCCTACATCATACTTAGATGAGGCCCACAGGCCGTCAGGCACCTCTGTCAGCAGGGTGTGTGAGGAGTTTAGAGGAGGTGTTGTTTGAAGCAGACAGTGTGAGACAGCTATGTTCACTAGCTCAACTGAGCAGAAACACTGGACTGTATACGTCATGTTTTTGTTTTTTTTTGTAGGCTTTCATTTCTCGAGAAAACAGCACCGTGGGATTCTTTGTAGTCTCCCAATCGCAAGCGCGGTAGCACCGGTGCATAAATTCTCCCATGTCTTCCCACTGGCAGCTGTGAGCTTTTGCCAGGGGAACATGTGGGATGGATGCATTCATAGTAAACATGTTTCTTTGCTCATCGATGAGAGAAATCGCAAGCGCAGCAAATGTGGAGCTCCAAAACATACATGTCACAGTTAGCAAATCATTCTCGGTTATGTACCATCCTTCCTCATAACTGTCATCAGGGCCATGCAGAGAAAAGTGAGACACGCAACTCAACTCTCCAGGAGCCATAAAACAGACATCTGGAGGCATGCAGTTGCGAGTCGCTTGTATGAATTCTGTAACAAGCGGTCCCTCTTCCAGCTTCCACCCGTAAGCGAAAGCCAAGGTCACGGGGTTATATTTCACCATCATATAATCATAGTCAGATTGCGTGATTGTGATGCCATTATAGCAGGAGATGAAACTTATTTTCAGTTTACAGTCAAATCTCTGGCAAGTAAATTGACCGGGCACAGGTCTGACCACAGAAACTCGTGTGTGAATTTTCTACCCTGTCCGTCTGCACAACACAGGGGTATGGTGAAAGTTTCTCTCTGTATGGTTCCTGATGCTGATACAGAATGAGTGAACCTCTCACCCAGCACAGGTTGGGGTGAGAGAGAATCTGAGCGTAGTACAGAGTGGGTGGCCCCGGAATCTACAAGAAATTCTACTTCCTGATTACAAACTAACATTTTATACAAGGGCAGTGATTTATAAGGCGCGCTATTTAAATGTACATATGTACCAGCTGGTGACAAAGAAACGTGTTCTACATGCTCAAAAGTGTGATGTATTAAAGTGTGTGTGTCTGTGTAAAACACTTTCTACATCAATGTGTGTGTGTATGTGTGTGTGATTTTCACTTCCCTGTTCTGATGAGGTGAGAAAACCACAGCCTGAAGCGTATTCTGGCGTCCTTTCCCTCCGTTCTCAGTCCGCTTGCTCCCACTGTGGGCTCAGCCTTTGGTAATTCCGGCGTTGTTGCTGTCTATCTCCACGACGGCCACGGTTAGGACAGGTTCCTCGCCAATGTCCGTAGTCTCCACAGACAAAACAGGCGTCCCGATCTCGTCTTGACTGCTGTTGTTGTTGATAATGTCCTCAGTCTCGTCTGTTCTCCCCACTTCGGCCACGCCAACTGTCTCTGTTGTGGAAACCTCAGTGCGGGTTTGCCACGGCTTTATACAGTGTTAGGGCTACATTATAGAGGTCGGCATTTTGTTTTTCCTCTCTTTTGCTTTTCTTCTCACCCAGGTGGCTCTGAGCGTGGCGGGCATGGCGTCGTAGCTCCGTTAGCCGCGGTTCATCTTCTCCCCCCACGTACGAATGCTTTACCTCGGCTGCCACATCTGATCTCAGTCCCCGGAAAATATGGCCGCAGAGATGGTGCTCATATATGGAGGCGGAGGCGCCCGTCATGTCATCTTTGGGTATTCCACCATTAGCTTCAAACACAGTTGTCATGCGATGTATGAAATCATCCACAGATTCATCCTTTCTTTGCTTGCAAGACTCAATCTTTGACATGTCCACTAATAGGTTTGTAGCTTGAACCTATTCGCTGGAACGTTGAAGACAATATAATTACACAGCAAAGCAAGACACGAGTAGGCAAAGTTCTTCATGTTACTCGTGCACGGGAGAGACCGGACAAACGCCGTTCCTTCGCTTGACCCCAGTTGCTCTCGTCCGTTCTCCCGTAACACTGCCCTTTTATTGAGGTTACATGAATATGCATAGGTTCATTAACATATGACGTCTACATACACACAAAGAGTACCTTGCCTGTGTGTGTGTGTGTGTGTGTGTGTGTGTGTGTGTGTGATTTGTGTGAGGTCAAGATGTGACCCTGTGAAGACTCCCCAAAGCTGGTGCCAGGCGTCTAGCAGATCTATCTAAACAAAAGGCTCTTATACTTAAAGAGATATACGTGTGTTTGCTATACCATATATCAACAAAGAGAAGATAGGACCTCTCTGATGTTCCTAGACTGTGGGTGTGCATTCTAGTGTGGAATACACACCAAGCCTTTACAGCCTGCTAAAGATCACAGTCCTATCACTACACAATTGATTATATACCTTTAAGCATATATGGTTAAATATTTCTAAGCATAAATGACAATCAACAATACAAAACCTAACATCCACCTTATCTGGGAAAACCTCCTTTAGCTTATCCATCAGGTGGGTCACTGCAGTACAATAGTCACGGTTTTCTCCATGCTCATAGGTCAGGTGTCGTATCCTCAGCGTAGGATCAGGCAAGTGAGGTGATATTGTCCTCAGGTTGCATGGTTTCAGCTTGCCTGCTAGTGCACGTCTAATTTCTTGACCCATGGGACGATATTCTTGGCAGAAAATTAGGAGTTGCTCTCCGAACTTTGCACCCGACACGAGAGGGTCAGATAGATGGCTTGTGGCGTCAGCGATGTCTGACTGTGTCCACGGTCTGTGAACTAAAATAGGTCCTTCGGGTCCCGCCACTTCCACCATCGGGAGCTGCAGGGGTTGTCCTTTCGCCTGTCGCTGTCTCCGCGTTCTCTGCCCGGTCTGGAACTTTTCAACCTCCTCGCTGCTGTCTGCGTTGTCTGTATCGTCCCGCTCATCATCAGTGAGAGAATATTCAGGCTGATCCGTGGCAAAAGGCAGGGCGTAATATCCATGGCGGCCGTCCTTACTTCTGCTCTTTCCTTTCACATCTCTCCATTGCTGTTTTTTCTCTTTCGTCGCTTCAGCTCGCGACGCGTTTATAGCTCGCGACGCGCTCCGTGTGTGACTGAGCGCTGTGTCGGATCTGAGGGTCATTCTTTCCGCTTCATCCTGGAGGGGCTGTCGTTCCTCAGTTGCGGAATCGGCGCTGGCATCCTCTGGCGGTGAGGCGTGTGGTGCAGGGAAAGGAGTCCAGGTCCGCATCGGCTTTCAGGCCCTGCAAAACAGCCTGAACTGGGGAAGCACAAACAGTGCGTGAACAGGGAAAAGATGTTTTGTTCTCCGTGTTATACAGAGGTGGAAGAGGCGCTGAGGCAGATTCTGCGTCAGCCTCCCTTCCACGCACTTCTCTAGGTAATTCTTTCAGAGCTGCTTTGTTTTCTCTCCGTTCTGCTTCCCCCATCCACATTTTCAAACATTCCTTCTCATCGCTTACCCTACACAGATCTATGGTCCTAACTTTCCCTTTCTTCAATAATTTTGCTTCTTCCTCCCTCAAATGTTCCTCTATTTTCTTTAACTGGTTAACACTTAGCGATCCCTTTTCAGGAAACCCATTTACTTTTTGCCACTTAACAACATATTTCATACACCCAATTCCCCATTTCTTAACCATACAGTCAAATATTGAGTTTTGTCCCTGGCCACCTAGTGGAGCGCTTGCCACAGCCGCCTCTCGAGCCGCTAGTCCGGCTCCGCTGGCTGCCTTACTGGATCTAGATCCCATATTACTACACAAGACGTCCCCCGTGAGGTTCCTTGCCTTCTACGGACCAAGGAACGAACACCGCCACCCCCAGGATCCTTTAGAAGACGCTAGGGATGTCACTCCGTGATTCTACACAAAGACTCCCTCGGAGCTCTTGCCCTGGAAGGTCGTAACACGTTCACCTTCTTGAGCTCCCCGAAGGCTGCAACACGCTCACTCGGCCAGACACAAAACTCTCGTGACTTGTTAAAAAGGTGGATACAGCTCACCGTTCTGCAGGAGTTTCCCCGCGATTCGTCAATGTGATCTCGGTGGTCGCTGAAACACAGGCTCTGTGACTCTGCCTTTCTCTTTGCTTTAAACAGCTGGCAGGACCGAAGCGTTTTGCTACTTCGGGGTGATCAGCCGTCCCAGAGCTGTCCTTCAGCGAGAACATTGGATCACCCTGCTCACAGCGCCAAACTGTTGTGGAAATTTTAATTACCAAAGCCTGCAGACACGATGAGTTGTAACAACACCTTTATTTCAGCTATCTTATGCATAAGGAGGGACGTCAGTCAGGGGTCACTGAAAGTCGTCTCTGACAATGAACAATTCAAGTCCTTTTTATACACAGTCGCAGAACAAAAGGCTTTTACAGTTGCAGTTCACACCTTGGCTCTAAACAGAAAGACTCTCTATCACCTGTGTGAATCTCCCCCACTCTGGGGTCAAGTCTTCCTGTGTGAGCTTCTGTCTCCTGGCTTCCGTCTCCTGGGAGACATTCACCAGTTTCTCACTGTCTGTTTCCCAGCATGAATGAGGTGTGAACCAGACGTACTAAAATAAGTAACATGAAAGCATTTCATCAAGACAATACATTAAAGGACAATACATTAAAAAGAAATCCCACAACACCACCTTCACCCAGTATGTGACCTGCCCCATCGTAGGCAATAAAACATTGTACTTAATGTATGCCAATGAAAAGGTGGCATACAGTTCATCACCTGCCCAGGGAAGATCTGATCGTAACCTAGTGCACCTTGTCCCTGTGTGCAGCCCTTAGTGTGCAAGGAGCCACTAATCACCCACGCAGTGCAGAGATGGTCCGCGGAGGGCATATAAATAAATAATAAAAGCAAATAAATGACAGTATGCTTTTACTGAAACAAACAGAGACCTTAACTTTTATCAAAATACCATTTTACTCAGTTTAAAGTAATACCACTGTATAATTTAATGTTAACAGTATCTCAGGAATATTTTGCCCCTTCAACATGCATTTAAAAAGAACCTGATATGCAGTTTTACTCCGCCATCATTGGCCTCATTCAAGATGTTGTGGAGTCTGTACACCGGCAGGAAGTTGAGCGGCTAGTACTCTGGTGCAGTCAGCACAAGCTGGAACTGAACACGCTTAAGACTGTGGAGATATCCCTCACACCCTGGACGTAGACTTATTGACCCGCTGCCCTCTGGCAGACGGTACAGAAGCCTGCAAGCCAGGACCACCTGACACATGAACAGTTTCTTTCCCCTCCCCTGCCATCTCCCTCCTAAGCGGTTGAACTGTCACACTGCTAGACTGCAACTGCACTCTTTGGTATTAACTTCTGTAATCCTGTAATTTCTGTATAAAAGAATTAGATTGTGTATTATATTGTTAGTTTATACACCTGTGTGCATATGTGCATGTGTATTTATGTATGTCCATACACATAGATGGATTGTGTTTTACATTTTTGTGCTTGACAGACGCCCTCAATCGGAACCTAATTCCTTGTATGTGTTTGCGCATATACTTTGCCAATAAACGCGATTCTGATTATGAGGTATTTCCCTCTGGATGGCACACACGAGTAAATTAAGTAGAAAAAATTTCATGTGTATAGCCTCTTTTAAAATTCTTTTTTGGAAACCACAAGAAGAGAAATATGTGGCATTCCCTTATGTCATTTTACATCTTCACTGTCAGTAGACAGTTGTGAACATATTTTGATCTGGCTTTTTTTCCTTAACTCAATAGACCTGGCACACATTCTACAAAGACAACTCTCTTCCTCTGCTTCAAGCTCTTTGCTTTAAGCAGCTAAAGGGGAGTTAATTTTCTTCTTCCGACTTACCTTCAATGCACTGTCTTAGTCACTTCAAATCTCACCTTTTCCCCTTATTTTTCAGAGATTACAAGTTCATGTGTGACATTGTTTTTACTTTTAGCTAAAGGGTGGTTTAAAAAAACACTGTAGAAGCACTTGTGGCTGTGTCCTTTGTGCACACACATTAGTGAAAATGAAAAACATTCATTTTTAGAGTGTTTGATCTATAAACATGTACCACTGTGTAATCCCGTTTTTGGATGAACTGAGGCTTAAAAATATACGCTAGAAAAAGCGACTGTTCATTTCAGCGATTTTGGTTCCTTATCAGCAGAGTCAGACAGCATGAATATGAGGAGGCTTGTAGAGATGACAGTAGGCAAGAAGACAAGTTTCCTGAAGTTGGGCTGAATGAACATAGAACACAGGGAGAAACCTGAACAAGCAGAAGGAACTTTAGCTAAATATATTGTCACATGCAGCAAAATGACAGTAATAAAGAAGGTAAGTGGTGGCCATAGAAAAAGCAAAGCTATCACTGGATTGACTGTCCGAATTGCTACACACTTTTTAAGCAAGTCTAACAACTCATTTTCTTTACTTTGGTAATTACAGCCTTTTATGTATAAAATATAATTTAAATGCCAGTGTTCATTATCTTGACGTTATTTTCGCAAAAAACAAAACACTAGCTTTACAGTCATCATCCCTTACATAGTTCTACCACATTTACATAAATCACTACAAAGTTCATGTCAAACTATATAAATGTAAAATTACGCAGAAGTCGTAAATGTTTCCATAAAACTTCCCCACAAACAGTTTAACAAAAATAATATCACGGTCAGCACTGACACATGTTCACAGTCCTCAAATTGATTTTTAACCAGGTTATAGTCAAAGGTCAGGTGCCAATCTCAGAGTTAACGCCGAAGTTTAAAGTCAGTTTGTTAAAACTGCTTTGTTCTTGAAAGCAGTGAGAAATATTCATAACTTTTAAGTCTGAGTTGAGATGGATTTTTGAGTTCTTGGTTTGAGAACAGATGAGGGTAAATTCATTGAACCATTTACCTTGACTTAAGAACATAATTGTACTACATAGCCCTCGTCAATGGAACCCAATACCAGTATTTGACAGTAACAGGTGAGCCTCAACTTTAATTTGTAAATAGACAAGACACCATAAGAACTGACATTACAATACTTTATTTTACAAAAGTCAGTGTCTTTTAGTTTAAAGTTTGTTTGGCATCTGTTGTACATCTTGAAAAAATAAATAAAATTAAAAAAAAACACACTCTATGCAGTGTACTATAATTGAACACAAACGACAATCCACAACAACCTTTCAAAACAATATTTCTAGATGAATTGTCATTTTCCTTCCAATACTGGAAACTTTCTGAACACCACTTATTTTGCATGGCTTGATGCATGCATACCCCATTTGTCTTAACTGGACTATAAATATAACTATATACACAATGAACAGTCACATTTGTAGAAACAACACTTTTAAAATGTAAAATCTTTAAGAAGCCCGAGTGCCAGGAGCAATCCCATTTAAGAACACTTACAATAACAACTTCATCCCAAAAGGCCGCAGGTTTTAACCACAGCTTCCCAGCATCAGTTCATGTATGCAGCTACACCTTTCCAAATCCCAGGGATCCTTTTAATGCATCGTTCATAAGATCTTTGAATTGATCTTCATCTGCAACACTTCTTGGAAGATACAGGGATAAGCTGCACGTTGATGTGTATGGGATGCGCCGCATCCCTGACTCCTGATCGTAAAAGTCTATGTTGCAGGACTGTGGGAACCCCAGTGGTGGAAGTAAGTCAGCCCCAGTTATAAAGACCAGCAACTCTTCAAACGTGTGGTCCACCTCTTGCTCTGTTAAAATACATACAACTAGTAAATAAGGTGCAATGTGTAGGTTCATGAATCAAAGATTTATAATCAGGTACACTGACTGTATAGTAGAGCAGTTGCGTTAATGACTATTTTGGAGTCAAAAACAGGTTGTTAGGCAAAACCAATATTGCAAAGCATTGTATAATAAAAAAAATAAAATTTAAAAAGCAGCACGGTGGTTAGCACTGTTGCCGCACAGCAAGAAGGTCCTGAGTTCAATTCCATCATCAGGCTGGGGTCTTTCTGTGTGGAGTTTGCATGTTCTCCCCGTGTTTGTGTGGGTTCACTCCGGGTACTCTGGCTTCCTCCCACCGTCCAAAGACATGCAGCTTGTGGGGATAGGTTAATTGGATAATCCAAATTGCCACTAGGTTTGAATGTGAGTGTGAATGGTTGTCTGTCCCTGTGTGTTGGCCCTGCGACAGACTGGCGACCTGTCCAGGGTGCACCCCGCCTCTCGCCCTATGACAGCTGGGATAGGCTCCAGCGCCCCCCGCGACCCTGAAAAGGATAAGCGGAAGCAAATGGATGGATGGAAAATTAAAAAAAAAAAAAAAAAAAAAAGGTCATGCTAACCTTGGTCCGTTAGGAATGTTGCCAACATGCCATTTTAGGTGAGGCATGTTAATAGGTCTTTAATATGGTACTCCGTTTGGCCACTTTATATTATTGAAAATACGGTTTTATAACACTTGTTACATTATCCGGGTTAGGCTACACCGTACTGCACTGCAATCACAACTTCGTACAATTCGAAGATGTCTGTGGTCAGTGACTTTTGAAACCAGTGTGACTTTCAGTTCTTTGTGACACACACTCACTGTTTATTCAAATTAAATGGTATTGTGAAATTGTAAAAATAAGTATATTTGAATGTGCACCACTAGTCAAGTAATGAAGTGTGTTGTTATGGTAATGATAAATTACTCATGTTTTTTTGTCTGATTTCAGACAGTATCATTTCACCCGTGCATCAATGTATGCGGAACTGACTGACAGTGCCTTGGATGAACATGTGCAGGACATTGTCGCTGGCAATGAACAAATTGGTCCTGAGGCTGTCAGAGCCTCCCTGCGAGTACGTAGACTACGTGTACAGCGAAGGAGGGTTCTAGCAAGCATGCTACGGATAAATCCTGGAGCAGCTGCCCTTAGAGCAGTTTTGCGGAGACCAGAACGAAGAACATATCAGGTTGCAGGTCCAAACTCATTGTGGCACATTGATGGAAATCACAAGCTGATAAGGTAACTGTTACGAAATCAGTTTTACCCCGGTTCTTTTTATTCCTCGAGCATCCAGAAATGGCACCGGACTCAGTAGTCATTTTCACAAAGCTTTTATTCATCTTTATTCATCTTCATTTAAGCATGCATCTTCTAGAAGGGAAGACAAGGCCGGTGTCCCTCTGCAAAAATCTTCACCCCTTTGTTAGTTACAGCCAGCTTTATAGAAGCGACCCCATCATAAAACCCCCCACGGTGTGCTGCAAACTCTGTGTCTGTGTCTATGTGCACGAGCACATGAATGCCTACATGTGCGTTCCCACGTGTCTATGTGAGTGCTCGTGTGTGACTGTGTACGCATACCTGTGTGTATGTGTGAGTGCGTGTGGATGTGTGTGCGTGACAGTTAAAACACTGTGGGTGTAGGTAACTCCCTAGAGGTCATAAAACCCATCTCCCTTCCAGACCACAGTTACAAATGTGGAGACCCCCACCCATACATCCTCTGGGGAATTTCCACTCAGTGTGGGAGGTCTCCTACACTCTACTCCTAAGTTCACGACACAGTCAGCCTTTATTACTTTAAGGGCAGTGTCTCTACAATAGTTCTACATTCTATGTTAACACATTTCTAAACTCTAAAATAAGCTAAACACTCCTACATAACCAAACACACTGATTTGTTGAACACCTATTTTGACCAAAGTGAAATTCAACATTACATCAAATATAAGACACATCCAATAGAGCCAGGCCCTGGGATGGGCAGTCCTCTAACACAACTTGTTATGTTTAAAGGGGAAGATCATAGAACACAGACAGCGCAAGCAACATACAGAGAAAAATTCAAACTTGACATGCAATAGTGCCATGTAAATCAATTAAGACTGTGTTTTCCATTGTTTCAATAATAAAGCAGAAATAATATTTTTCTTCTTATGGACCACGGTTTTAGGTGGAGGATAGTCATTCATACCTTCGTAAAAATGGTGTTTCCGTATCAAACAGTACACACAAGCCATCATCTACTAAGCACACAATGCGCCAACTGCACACTGATGGTATGAATACAAAACACATCTGGCTTTTGCTTTCTCTGTGCACAAGGTAGGCTATGTCAGTTTGAGCTCATACTTCTGTCATAGATCCATAAGCATAGAGGGATCCAAACTTCAAGTACTGGTGTTTATTCAAACACATCAAAACAAACACAAGTGTTTATTTCCAAGTATAGGATTATTTGCAATCGCCATAATGACTATATGGGTTACTTGGTCTGCAGTGAACATGCTTCCTCTGCCCCCAGCATCTGGTCATCTAGCAATTCTGTAAAGTAACAATTTCAGTATTTGTACATCAATGGTATTGGTGTGTTTCTCATTGGCATATGGCAGTGCTACAGATCTTAGTGCGAAGTGACTGTACTCACCGATTCTCATTTCAAGTTGTCCCTATGGTGCTTGCTACAGTGTAGCGGCTCGAGTTAGGCTGGACCCGTTGGCCAGCTACCCTCAGGGTCATTCCACGGTTGATTACATGGTCCACTATTGTAGCTCTGATGTCATCAGCAATTCTATTTCTTACTCTTCCTACCCTTCCTCTCCCCCCTCCTCATCTTCCTCTCCCCCCTCCTCGTCTTCCTCTTGCTCCTCCTTGTCCTTGTCGTCCTCTTCATCCTACTTCTTCATCTCCACGTCCTCTTCCTCGGCCTCCTCTACTTCTCACTCTTTCTGCTCCCTCCATTGTACTCCGCACACACAGCTTACCTGTATTATAGTGCTTAGGCTGATTGCAAAGTGAACTAATTATCTAAAAAAGTTTTCACATGTGAAAGTGTGCCAGACAGTTGGCAGATTAGTGTTAATGATAGCCATACATGTGTATACTTTTGCTAGGAGTGTGTTGGAAATGTGGTAATTGAGTGTTGTGCAGTGAATTGTGCCTACAGTTTTGCAAAGTGTGTGTTACAAAATTGCAAACTGAGTGCAAAGCAGTTTTTGTGCTTTTAGTTTTGCAAACTCAGTGAGTGGTTTTGCTATAAGTCTGAATAGTTTTAGAGATTGTGCTACAGGAATCACAGTTAGGGTTTAAGCATTCAGAAAAAACTGTAATCTAGCTGTGTTTGCTTTTGCAAGAGAACTACAATGTTTTGATTATTGGGTGACAGGTTTTCTTATTTGTGTGAAGAGTTTTGCAAAATTAGCCAATAGTTACAAAAAATGTGCTTAAGCAATCAGAAAAAACTGTAAAAGAGCATCTTAGAGAAGCAGAGTTGCTCTGGAGGAAATATGGGCAGAGGTTGATCAATCTGCAAAAAACTCCATTAACAAATTGTGCAACAATTTCAGAATAATGTTCCCAAGTGTAAAGTCTTAAAATATTCCATCCTCTAGAGGCATAAAAATATATTTTATCAAAAGATTCAGTGACTGCAGAAATCTCTTTGCAGAAACAATGAGGCTAAAAGCCATGATGTCAGTGATCTTCAAAAGCTCATAGGAAAGTTATCATGGAGCATTAAAGAGTGCCTCAGATCCGTTTCAACATTTAAACTGTCATTTGTGTGTTGAAGTGCAAAAGCTTACGGCACCTGGTATTCCCAGGCGGTCTCCCATCCAAGTACTGACCAGGCCCGACCCAGCTTGCCTTCCGAGATCAGATGAGATCGGGCGTGTTCAGGGTGGTGTGGCTGTAAGGGAGGAGCTGCTTCAGAAACAGCCTTTTTATACATGCTGTGATGACACAGTCATGCTTACGTTTTTTTAATGTCCTGTATACAAGTTGAATTCTCCAAACCACAAAAATGTTGCACTTCCAAATGGTCCTAACACACTGTGTGCTCTCTGTCACTTTAACACTGTGCTGTGAGAAACTAACATGTGTTATTATGGTGACGTTACCGCGGGAAAAGCATTTTTGCAGCTCAGTGTTGAAGCTGCAGTTCGCAACAAAGATTTGCATGCTTTCGCTGTAACATGTGAAGCTTAGCACAATACTATATTTTAAACTGTGTGACATTTGCCAAGTATAAAAGGTCTTTTATAGCGGGCTTCTCTCGCTTACGGCCATACCACCCTGAACACGCCCGATCTCATCTGATCTCGGAAGCTAAGCAGGGTCGGGCCTGGTCAGTACTTGGATGGGAGACCGCCTGGGAATACCAGGTGCTGTAAGCTTTTGCACTTCCACACACAAACTGCAGAGGGCGCCGCTGCTCACTCAGTGGAGGTGAGCTTCAGGAAAAGCTTCATGACAACGCTCCTGATTGCATTTCGCTTTTGTGCAAAACCAAAAAACAAGAACGAAATATTTAGGAAATACACAAACTTATTTATTCTGTAAATGTAGAAAATGTCTGTGGCTAGTCCCTCTGGGCTCAGTACAGAGGAACTTGTTAACCTTGTAGTGTGCAGCGGGCGCAGTGTCAACCTGACACCCATGTGCAACCAGTTTGAACTCTTATTGGCTGCCGACTGCGGTCTCGAAGAATACTGAATAAATGCACATCAGTGTGCTACCCTGAGCAGGGAACACGATATCATGGAGTTTCTAACCTGGAGCAAGGTGAAGGTGACGCAACTATGCAGGACCGCCCCTGCTTAGCTTCAGAGATCAGATGAGAACAGGCGTGGTATGGCCGTAAGTGAGAGGCTTCCTCGATAAGGGGGTTCATGTAGATACTGTATGTCAATAGGAAATTGTACTTAGTAGTCAGTATAATCTTTTAATTATATAAGTTTGTATATGGTAGAATACTGCATGTAATCATTAGTGTTTAGTTGGTGACATATTGAAAGAATGTCTCATCCTAGGAGGTCTGTAACATTCTAGGGTGTTCACCCCCACATCCTAGGAGCATGAGAGAGGTCGTATCTTTTCTTTGTTGATATATGGTATAGCAAACACACGTATATCTCTTTAAGTATAAGAGCCTTTTGTTTAGATGGACCCGCTAGACCCCTGGCACCAGCTTTGGGGAGTCTTCACAGGGTCACATCTTGACCTCACACACACACACACACACACACACACACACACACACACACACACACACACACGTACACCTCCACATTGCAATGTAAAGAACAAACTCTCACTGAAGTATAAATAAAGACCGGGGCAGTTTCTCAGCGCGAGTCTCAGTTCTGGAGACTGCCCTTGCTAGCAAGAAGTTCTGTGTGTTTCTCTTCTCTGAGTCTTTACTGAAGAAGTGTTTTAGAATATATTTCTTAACACTGTAACCCATTTATTGGGATTTAAAAAACAATTCAGAGTGAAGGATATTGATTAGTTTCTACTTTTTTTTAATAGCTGCACATGACAGCACAGTTATAATGCATAGTTAATGCTGCAATATTCGCGTCATAAACAATTGTGAGTGTTTGCACAAAAACATCTACAAGTGCTCTGTGCATGTACAGTGATATTGATGTAACGCTTGAAGAATTTGACATTACTACATCAGTGGAAGAGCTCATTGCGCAAGACTCACTAACCATCCTATTCGAAAATGAGCTTAACCCTCGTGCTCCCCGTCTGGGCAGCTCCGGACCCCGGGGGTCCCAGAGTACCCCTGGGTAGCATTTCACAGGCCGCGCATCAGGGTTGGCTCCCGCGCCCCGTACACCCACGTTTCCCTCCCTGAATGCCATTCAATTTTTCTCCTAGTTTCAGGCAGGCTCTATCATGTTCGTCCATGGGAGGCCGCTGTTAACCCTTGTGCTCCCCTTCGGGGCTGCCCCAGACCCCGGGGGTCCCTAATTACCCCACCCTCAGTAGAGACAGGTGAATGAAAATGAAAAAAACAGAACGATCATTTGGGGTCGAAGAGTGCCCCAGAGCGATTCTAATGGGTTCTTCAGTGGAAGAAAACGTAGCACTTGGGGGCCACGCACAGAAGCTGCTGCAGCAGCGTGGGGGTCATTGATACCCCAGTACATGAAAATGAAACATAATCACAATAATGATAATAATGATAATGATAATAATGATAATAATAATAATAATAAGAAGAAGAAGAAGAAGAAGAAGAAATAGAAGAAGATGAAGAAGAAGAAAAAGAAGAATACAACACACAGACGCTTCTGAGTTTTATTTTATCTTATTTGAAATTACACTCAACTGAGGCAATCTGGAAGGCCATACCATTTAGGGACATGCGCAATGGGGGGGTTAAAACACCCCCCCCCCCCCTCCCCCCCGGGCTGTATTTTTGATTACAATATCAACAAACTGTCCGTGTTTCAGGTGCTCGGTGCTGTACAGCGCCTTCGGTGGCTGTGAATACATGATCAGGAGACGTTGAATGGAAGGAATGAAACAAGGCGTGAGGAGTCTTTTCCTGATGCTGTAATAATGTTCAGCGTAAAAGTCATCCTCCAAGTGTCACAGCGGGATGGAACGGACACACGCGCAGACTCTGAGTTGGGAAACACAAGAATCTTTATTACAGCACACCAGGTGATCTATTTACAGAGGTGAGGGGGGAAGCCGGGCTCCGGGGGTCCACACACAAAGGGAAAAGATGCTGAAAGTGCACACGCACTCCGTCCACTCCTCACGCTCCTCTCCACACTCCACAGAAAACACGATGACGTACTCCACTCCTCGCACACTCAATCACTCAGGAAACACAGACACCAAGACTCGCAGACACTCGTGTTGTCTCTGGCTGGGGTGATTGGTCTTGCACCTGTTGCATGCTTCGGTGCGGTACTCGTTGATCACTAGGTCGAGTAGGTGATACACCTACGCAGTTTTCACGGAATCGACGAGTAAAGAAGACGCCCAACCGTCAAGCTCGGCGTCTTGCCGCTCGCCCCCCGCTGTCACACTCCGCGTTGGACAGTATCTCTCCCTCTTCCGAGGAACTGTCAGTTGAGCTGTCCGAGGAACTGTCCTCCTCGTCGCGACGCAGGGGTGCAGAGTCCATCTTTTTCTTTTTATCTCCCTCGGTTTTGAGCGAGGGAGAAGGTTTTGACAAAAAAAAAGTTATAGAACGAACGAGACAATCGCCTTCTATTGAAAATACTAGAAAGGGGGGCTTATATTTTTTGTTGTTGTTTTATAGCAACTTCATAGAACAGCTACAGCATAGGCAAACATTCAGTGAGTGAGTAAGTAAGTAAGTAAGTACATAGACTGCATTAGAACTAGAAATCCTAGAAAACAAGTGAAATGAAACTCAGCCTTCATAGTGTAACAAGGAGAAATGGGGTGGGTTTAGCTAAGCGAACATTGCCAGTGTACAATTTAACTGAGAATATCCAAGGGCTCCACCGAGCCCCGTGAGAACATAAGATGTAAAATATGCTCCTGGGCCAAATAATCCCAGGGAAGCGAGGCCGATGAATTTACACCGCTCCTTCAATTCGATCCTCTCCTCTTCTTCCCTTTTTCTTTGTTCTTCCTCCTTTCTCCTCTTCAGCCTTTCTCCTTCGAGTTTCTTCTGGGCCGGTGCACCTAAACGCGTAGTGAGGGTGTGCTGGGAACGTCTAGCAGAGGCCCCAGTCCGCGAGATCTTCAATGCACACCTCCGGCAGAGCTTCAACAGCTTTCCGAGGGAGACTGGGGACATTGAGTCCGAATGGACCATGTTCAGAGTCTCCATTGCCGAAGCTGCTGTATTGAGCTGCGGCCGCAAGGTGGTTGGTGCCTGCCGTGGTGGTAATCCCCGAACCAAATGGTGGACACCAGAGGTGAAGGGAGCCACTAGGCTGAAGAAGGAGTCCTATCGGGCTTGGTTAGCCTGTGGGACTCCGGAGGCAGCCGACAGGTATCGACAGGCCAAGCAGAATGCGGCTCGGGCAGTGGCTGAAGCAAAAACTCGGGTGTGGGAGGAATTCGGAGAGGCCATGAAAAAAGACTTTCGGACACGGTCGAATGCCTTCTCCAAGTCCACAAAACACATGTAGACTGGTTGGGCAAACTCCCATGCACCCTCAAGTATCCTTGAGAGGATAAAGAGCTGGTCCAGTGTTCCGCGACCAGGACGAAAACCGCATTGTTCCTCCTGTATCCGAGGTTCGACTAGTGGACGAACTCTCCTTTCCAGCACCCTGGCATAGACTTTCCCAGGGAGGCTGAGGAGTGTGATCCCCCTGTAGTTGGAACACACCCTCCGGTCTCCCTTCTTAAAGATGGGGACCACCACCCCAGTCTGCCAGAACCAGGGGTACTGCCCCTGATCTCCACGCAACATTGTAGAGGCGTGTCAACCAGGACAGCCCTACAACGTCCAGAGCCTTCAGGAACTCGGGGCGGACCTCATCAACACCAGGGGATCTGCCACCAAGGAGTTGTTTAACTGCCTCAGTGACCTTGCCCCTGGAAATTGGCGGGTCATTCCCCTCATCCCCAGACTCTTCCTCCTCCTCGGAAGACATGTCAGTGGGATTAAGGAGGTCCTCGAAGTATTCCTTCCACCGCCTGACAATTTTGTCAGTCGACGTCAGCAGTGCTCCGCCAGCACTATACACAGTGCAGGTAGAGCACCGCTTTCCCCTCCTGAGACGCTTGAAGGTTTGCCAGAATGTCTTGCAACGGACAACCGTTGCAAGAGCTTGGTTCGCATTGCCGGCAATAAGTCGGACTTGTTCCCGGTGGGTGATGGGCTCTGCCAGGGCTGCCCTTTGTCACCGGTTCTGTTCATAATTTTTATGGACAGGATTTCTAGGCACAGCCAAGTGGCGGAGTGGGCTTTCACTTTGGTGGCCTCAGAATCTCATCTCAGCTTTTTGCTGATGATGTGGTGCTGTTGGTTTCATCGGGTCTCCAGCTCGCACGGGAACGGTTCGCAGCCGAGTGTGAAGCAGCGGGAATGAGGATCAGCACCTCCAAATCTGAGGCCATGGTTCTCAGCCGGAAAAGGGTGGAGTGCCCACTTCGGGTCAGGGATGAGTTCCTGCCCCAAGTGGAGGAGTTCAAGTATCTCGGGGTCTTGTTCGCGAGTGATGGGAGAAGGGAGCCGGAGATCGACAGACGGATTGGGGCTGCAGTAATGCAGACGCTGCACCGGTCCGTCGTGGTGAAGAGGGAGCTGAGTGTAAAAGCGAAGCTCTCAATTTACCGTTCGATCTACGTCCCTACCCTCACCTATGGCCACGAGCTGTGGGTAGTGACCGAAAGAACGAGATCGCGGATACAAGCGGCAGAAATGAGGTTCCCCCGAAGGGTGGCTGGCCTCTCCCTTAGAGATAGGGTGAGAAGTTTGGCCATCCGGGAGGGGCTCAGAGTAGAGCCGCTGCTGCTCCACATCGAAAGGAGCCAGCTGAGGTGGTTCGGGCATCTGACAAAGATGCCTCCTGGGTGAGGTGTTCCGGGCATGTCCCACCGGGAGTAGGCCCTGGGGCAGACCCAGGACATGCTGGAGAGATTATATCTCTCGGCTGGCCTGGGAACGCCTTGGTGTTCCCCCAGATATGCTGGGGAGAGGGAGGTCTGGGCCTCTCTGCTTAGGCTGCTGCCCCCGCAACCCAGCCTCGGATAAAGCGGATGGATGGATAGAATGAAAACAACAGAATCAGAATGAAAAGAACTGAATTAGAATGACAAGAACTGAATTAGAATGAAAAGAACTGGATTAGAAGGAAAACAATGGATTTCGAACGAAAACAACAGAATTAGGATGACAAGAACCGAATTACAATGAAAAGAACTGAATTAGAATGACAAGAATGGAATTTGAATGAAAACACCGGAAGTTAAAAGAAAACAACAAAATTTGAATGAAAAAAACAGAATTAGAATGAAAACAACAGAATTTGAATGACAAGAACAGAATTTGAATGAAAACAACAGAAATAGAATGAAAACAACATAATTTGAATGAAAACAACAGAATTAGAATGACAAGAACGGAATTTGAATGAAAACGAAAAATTTGAATAAAAATACAGTATTAGAAAAAAGAGAACAGAATTTGAATGAGAACAGAATTAGAATGACAAGAATGGAATTTGAATGAAAACACCGGAAGTTGAAAGAAAACAACAAAATTTGAATGAAAACAACGGAAGTTGAAAGAGAACAACATAATTTGAAAGAAAACAACAGAATTAGAATGTAAAGAACGGAATTTGAATTAAAATAACAAAAATAGAATGAAAACAACATAATTTGAATGAAAACAACAGAATTAGAATGAAAACAACAGAATTTTAATAAAAAAAAACAGTACTAGAATGAAGAGAATAGAATTTGAATGAAAACACCGGAAGTTGAAAGAAAACAACAAAATTTTAAAGAAAACAACAAAATTAGAATGACGAGAATGGAATTTGAATGAAATCAACAGAATTAGAATGTAAAGAACTGAATTAGAATGAAAACAACAGAATTTGAAAAAAACAAAAACAAAATTAGAATGAAAACAACTGAATTAGAATGAAAACAACAGAATTTGAAAAAAAAAACAACAGAATTAGAATGAAAACAACAGAATTAGAATGAAAACAACAGAATTAGAATGAAAACAAAAGAATCAGAATGAAAACACCGGAAATTGAAAGAAAACAACAGAATTAGAAAGACAAGAACGGAATTTGAATGAAAACAACAAAATTTGAATGAAAATACAGTATTAGAAAAAAGAGAACAGAACTTGAATGAGAACAACAGAATTAGAATGACAAGAATGGAATTGGAATGAAAACACCTGAAGTTGAAAGAAAACTACAAAATTAGAATGAAAACAACAGAATTAGAATGAAAACAACAGAATTTGAATGAAAACAAAAGAATCAGAATGAAAACACCGGAAATTGAAAGAAAACAACAGAATTAGAAAGACAAGAACGGAATTTGAATGAAAACAAAAAATTTGAATGAAAATACAGTATTAGAAAAAAGAGAACAGAACTTGAATGAGAACAACAGAATTAGAATGACAAGAATGGAATTGGAATGAAGACACCTGAAGTTGAAAGAAAACTATAAAATTAGAATGAAAACAACAGAATTAGAATGAAAACAACAGAATTTGAATGAAAACAAAAGAATCAGAATGAAAACACCGGAAATTGAAAGAAAACAACAGAATTAGAAAGACAAGAACGGAATTTGAATGAAAACAACAAAATTTGAATGAAAACAAAAAATTTGAATGAAAATACAGTATTAGAAAAAAGAGAACAGAACTTGAATGAGAACAACAGAATTAGAATGACAAGAATGGAATTTGAATGAAAACACCTGAAGTTGAAAGAAAACAACAAAATTTGAATGAAAACGACAGAATTAGAAAGAAAACAACAGATTTAGAATGACAAGAAAAGAATTTGAATGAAAACAACAGAAATAGAATGAAAACAACAGAATTAGAATGAAAACAACAGAATTTTAATAAAAAAAAACAGTACTAGAATGAAGAGAATAGAATTTGAATGAAAACACCGGAAGTTGAAAGAAAACAACAAAATTTTAAAGAAAACAACAAAATTAGAATGACGAGAATGGAATTTGAATGAAATCAACAGAATTAGAATGTAAAGAACTGAATTAGAATGAAAACAACAGAATTTGAAAAAAAACCCAACAAAATTAGAATGAAAACAACTGAATTAGAATGAAAACAACAGAATTTGAAAAAAAAACCCAACAAAATTAGAATGAAAACAACAGAATTAGAATGAAAACAACAGAATTAGAATGAAAACAAAAGAATCAGAATGAAAACACCGGAAATTGAAAGAAAACAACAGAATTAGAAAGACAAGAACGGAATTTGAATGAAAACAACAAAATTTGAATGAAAATACAGTATTAGAAAAAAGAGAACAGAACTTGAATGAGAACAACAGAATTAGAATGACAAGAATGGAATTTGAATGAAAACACCTGAAGTTGAAAGAAAACAACAAAATTTGAATGAAAACGACAGAATTTGAAAGAAAACAACAGAATTAGAATGACAAGAACAGAATTTGAATGAAAACAACAGAAATAGAATGAAATCAACATAATTTGAATGAAAACAACAGAATTAGAATGACAAGAATGGAATTTGAATAAAAAGAACTGGATTAGAAGGAAAACAACGGATTTTGAATGAAAACAACAGAATTAGAATGACAAGAACGGAACTTGAATGAAAACACAGGAATTTGAATGAAAAGAACAGAATTAGAATGAAAACAACAGAATTAGAGTGGAGACATGGCGGGGGAGGACGCTGGAGAGACCCGGTGCACCTAAACGCATAGTGAGGGTGTGCTGGGAACGTCTAGCAGAGGCCCCAGTCCGCGAGATCTTCAACGCACACCTCCGGCAGAGCTTCAACAGCTTTCCAAGGGAGACTGGGGACATTGAGTCCGAATGGACCATGTTCAGCGTCTCCATTGCCGAAGCTGCTGCATTGAGCTGCGGCCGCAAGGTGGTTGGTGCCTGCCGTGGTGGTAATCCCCGAACCAAATGGTGGACACCAGAGGTGAAGGGAGCCACTAGGCTGAAGAAGGAGTCCTATCGGGCTTGGTTAGCCTGTGGGACTCCGGAGGCAGCCGACAGGTATCGACAGGCCAAGCAGAATGCGGCTCGGGCAGTGGCTGAAGCAAAAACTCGGGTCTGGGAGGAGTTCGGAGAGGTGTAGTGGTTTCCTCCATTGAAATCCACCAGAGTGTCGATCACAGCGATATTTCTTCCGTCTTCGCCCTCTGCCTCTTTTCTGAGACAGCCGTCGGTGACAGACTCAGGCGAAACGTCTTCTTTGAAAGCGTTCGCATCCCCTTGGATGGTGTTTCCAGGATCGGGAAAGAGTGCATCTGGAAACACCATCGATGGTGTTTCCGGATGCACTCTTTCCCGATCCTGTTTTACTGACCAGAAGGAGTCTCAGTTCTTCACGGGTCGCAGAGCCTGCGGGGTTGGGGAAATGATGGTAACATTTGAATCATTCTAGAAAAAAAAAAAAAACATAAAACACTACGTTACACTAGGCTATTCTTTTGTTATCTTTGTATTGATGTTGACAGCAAGCAGTTTGCCCACATAACGCCAGTAGCACAAGCAGCACACATCCCTGGATCCGGCCTTTGGTCGCCAACATTTTCAGTAAGCTAAGAAAAGAAGAAAGAAAAAAGAGGTGAAATTAAGGCACATTCAAGGAAAGTATTTCAGATCTGAGTAGCAAGTTAAACCACACTGACAATACACGTTGAATAAACCATGGCCCCAAACTGGTCAGTTGTCCCATGTGTTTCCCCTGTAGCTGCTCCGGGCGCACACACAATGAGCCCTGGTTTTGCGACGCAGGCGTAGCAACAACCTCCTTCTACTCCTCACTGCCTCCTGTATATGTGTGTGTGTGTGTGTGTGTGTGTAGGAGGTACTGGGTTCCTCACAGACAGTGGTGTTCGCGAAACCCACCCTCCCCAAAGCTAAGGGCTCGCCAGCGAGGCGCGTGAGAGCAAGGAAAATGTTTTAAAAAAGGGAAAGGAGGATGAGAAGACACTGAGGGTCCGAGGTCTAAACGGAAGGCTGTGTTCAGGTAACCCGCCCTCCGCAGCCCTAAGCGTATGCCAGTGAGGCTCTTGAGAACGATGTAAAGGAGCATGGATGAGGAGGAGGCAAGGAGTGTCTGAAGTCCAAACGGAGGGCGGTGTTCACGTAATAGGCAGGCCACACAGCTGCTCTTTCACTAGCGAGGCAGATGAGAACGAAGGAGAAGGAGCGAGAAGGACGAGGGGCATGGAGAGCCCCAGGTCCAACTGGAGGGCGGTGTTCACATAATAGGCAGGCCAAGCAGCTGCTCTTTCACTAGCGAGGCGCTTGAGAACGATGTAGAGGGAGTAAGGAGTACAAGGAGCAACGGAGAGCCCGAGTTCCAACTAGAGGGTGGTGTTCACGAAACCGGCCATCCGCAGACCTAAGCGTACGCTCGCGAAGAGCATAAACGGAGGGCCGTGTTCACATAATGGGAAGGCCAAACGGCTGCTCTTTCACTAGCGAGGAGCATGAGAGTGATGAAGAGGGAGCAAGGAGGACGAGGAGGCATGGAGAGCCCGAGGTCCAACTGGAGGGTGGTGTTCACGTAATAGGCAGGCCACACAGCTGCTCTTTCACTAGCGAGGCGCATGAGAATGAAGGAGAAGGAGCAAGGAGGACGAGGAGCAACAGAGATCGCGAGGTCCTCACCGAAGGGGGTGTTCACGAAACCGGCCCTCTGCAGACCTAAGCGTACGCTAGCGAGGAGCATAAACGGAGGGCAGTGTTCGCCTACTGGGCAGGCCAAACAGCTGCGCTTTCACTAGTGAGGCCCTTGAGAACGATGTAGAGGGAGCAAGGAGTACGAGAAGCAACGCAGAGCCCGAGATCCAACTGGAGGGCGGTGTTCGCGTAAATAGGAAGGCCAAACAGCTTCGCTTTCACCAGCGAGGCGCATGACAACGGTAGAGAAGGAGCAAGGAGGACGAGGAGCAACGGAGAGCCCGTGGTCCTCACCGAAGGGGGTGTTCGCGAAACCGGCCCTCCACAGACCTAAGCATACACTAGCGAGGAGCATAAATGGAGGATGGTGTTCGCGTAATAGGAAGGCCAAACAGCTTCTCTTTCACTAGCGAGGCGCATGACAACGGTAGAGAAGGAGCAAGGAGGACGAGGAGCAACGGAGAGCCCGTGGTCCTCACTTAGGCCCATTTACGCGTAACCCAAGGCCCATCCGGCAAAGCGCTCACCTGTGAGGAGCAGGAGAACGGAGCAGAAGGAGGTCGCAGGACGGGGAGGCAGGAAGAGTCTGAAGTCCACACTTAGGCCGGTTTACGCGAACACTGCCGTGAAGGAGACATTGATGATGATGATGATGTGAAGTTGAGAGTTGTTTGCTCCGGCAGTTCGGGGTCCCTCCAGACCCCAGTGTTTGCCATCGTAACTTACGAATGTGGATTGGGGTTGCGAATTACCCCATCGCGATTACAAAGGGGTCACTGTGTACCCACGGAACACAGAGCGCCCGAGGTCCCGAGTTAGGCCTGTTTACGCGTAACTCGGGGCCCATCCGACAAAGCGCTCACCTGCAAGGCGCAGGAGAACGGAGCAGAAGGAGGAAAGAGGACAGGGAGTAAGAGAGAGTCCGAGGTCCTCGCTTAGGCCGGTTTATGCGTTACCCGGGGCTGATCCGGCAAGGTGTTCACCTTCGAGGAGCAGGAGAATGGAGCAGAAGGAGGAAGGAGGACTAGGAGGCAGGGAGAGTCCGAGGTCCTCACTTAGGCCGGTTTACGTGTAACCTGGGCCCGTCCGGCTAAGCCCTCCCCTGCGAGGAGCAGGAGAACCGAGGAGCAGGAGGTAGGAGGACTAGGATGCAGGGGGCGTCCAAGGACGACCTTGGACGCCCCCTGCATAGAGGCCGGTTTACGCGAACACTGCCCTCTGCAAAGCTAAGCGTCCGACAGCGAGGCACAGGAGAACCGAGGAGAAGGAGGAAGGAGGACTAGGAGTCAGGGAGTGTCCGAGGTCCTTACTTAGGCCGGTTTACGCGAACACTGCCAAGAAGGAGACGATGATGATGATCTGAAATTGAGAGTTGTTTCCTCCGACGTTTCGGGGTCCCTCCAGACCCCAGTGTTTGTCATCATAACTTACGAATGTGCATTGCGGTTGCGAAATACCCCATCGCCATTACTAAGGGGTCACAGTGTACCCACGGAGTAGAGAGCACCCCCAGTCCTTGCGAAGGCTGGTTTACGCGTAACTTGGGGCCCACCCGGCTAAGCACTTGCCTGCGAGGAGCAGGAGAATGGAGCAGAAGGAGGTAGGAAGGCGGCAGGGAGAGTCTGAGGCCCTCAAGGAGGGCGGTTTACACGAACTCTGCCCTCTGTAAAGCCAAGTGTCCAACAGCAAGGCCCAGGAGAACTGAGGAGAGGGCCGGTTTACGTGAAGACTACCCTCTGTAAAGCTGAGCGTTTGCAAGCGCAGGGTAGAAGGACCAAGGAGAAGGAGGAAGGAGATGATGATGATGATGTGTAGTTGAGAGATGTTTGCTCCGGTGGTTCGGGATCCCTTGAGACCCCAGTATTTGCCATCGTAACTTACGAATGTGGTGTGGGGTGGCGAAATATCCCATCATGATCACTAAGGGGTCACAGAGTACCCACGGAGCGCCCGCGGTCCCCAATTAGGCCGGTTTACGCGTAACCCGGGGCCCATCCGGCTAAGCGCTCGCCTGCGGGGAGCAGGAGAACGGGGAGAAGGAGGAAGGAGGTCGAGGAGGAACGGAGAGTCCGAGGTCCTCACTGAGGCCGGTTTACGCGAACACTCTCGAGAAGGAGACGATGATGATGATGATGTGAAGTTGAGAGTCGTTGCCGTGGCGCTTTGGGGTCCCTTCAGACCCCAAGGTTTGCCATCGTAACTTACGCGATCGATGGAGGGTTACAGCCAATTAGGTGCCTTTGTCCGACGCTGTGACGAGACCCGCTATAGCCGGGGATCCGCCTGACCCCCATCTGCCCCCACCGCAAACCGGAGCCCTGTTTCGCGACGAGACCTGGGTCTGCGCTGCCGGGGTCTGCATGAACCCCCCCCCCCCCCCCTCCCCCCTTTTTTTTTTTTTGGTCCAGGCCGCACAAGGGTTAAACAGACATGATTCTGTCATGGAAATCAGTGCATTTCCTGTATCCTTTGGGGCAACAGACCTGAGTCACACTTTTAGAGAAGTACCTGGTGAGGTGGATTGAGAGGAATATCCATGATGCATGGCAGTTTGTTCACTCACTTCCTCTCCACCACAGCTTCCGAAACGCAGCCAATCACAGAGCTTGCTCTCCTGATCCAAGAAGAACACATCAAAGTGCACTGCACAAGCTTGCTCACAAAAAACAGCCTGCCCATCCACTGCTTGTGTACAGCTTCTGTTTTGATCTTCCAGTTCAGCAAATGTATATATGTGGGTGTCCAGGTATTCGTACTCCACCACATCGTATCAGCGGGTTCAGTATCTTATACTTTTGTCAAGATCATGCACACTGCAGCTGATTGGTATCTACTAGGGGTGCAACGATACACAAAATTCACGGTTTGGTTCGATACTTTGGTGTCACTGTTCGATATTCTTTCGATACAAAAAAATGTTCATGCCTTTTTAATTTGTCATTTATTAAAATTATAAATATATATTTTAACTCAAAAGTACAGTTTTTAAATTTAATGTTGCTGAAACAACAAAATAATTAAAAAAAATAAATCTATGATCGAGAAATCACTCATCTTTGGAAAAGAGTTTATTACAGAGAAATGGCTCTTTCCAAAATAAAAGCTATACTATACGCTTCTTCTGGGCTATATTCTCAGCAGCATATTAAACATATCAGGTCCCCATAAGGAGAATCATGTGCTAACGGCTGTCTAAATGACTCGGCTAAAGTTTGTAGCATGCGTGCTTGTTGTTTTTGTCTGCTTCCACTTGTCTTTGCACCAGGATGATGTCGGCGTAAATGTGCAGTCATATTCGTTGTGTTCCCACTAGTGCTATCAGCGTTAATCTCATTAAAATGACATTAACACCATAACGCGGCAAATCTCCGTTAACAAGCTACCGCGGATCGCCCTGTGCATGGGGCTGGACGGCGTTAACAAGCTAACTGTACTAACGCACTAGTTCCCACAAATTGAGCATTGCGTGGCACATCCGACATACTGTTTTACTTTAGTCCATGACGCGCTTACCTTCAGGGTCATGCTTCACATGAAAACCAAGATAGTTCCAAAAGCCAGATCTGAATGAGGGTGGGGGAGGTTTGGGTAGCGTTGAGGCAGTTGCCATGTTGCAACGAGCTTAGCTTCTGTCTTGCTAGCTTGCGCTGCGCTCAGTGGATCTGCACTCGACAGTGCAGCCTAGGCGGAGTAGTCGAACGCAGATCCACTGAGCGCTCAACACAGACAGCATCGTCAGAAGAAAAGTTGATAAATAAATTACAAATTTTGTATTGTTCGATACATATGCGTACCGAACCGAAAGCAATGTATCGAACGGTTCAATATCGATACGAGTATTGTTGCACCCCTAATATCTACAGTTATCAGAAAGAAGCCATAACCAAGTTACATGGATTCTTTTTTTTTATAACTTCATGTCATACAGGTAAACTAGTTATTTTATTTGCAACACTGTCATGTGCCACTCTCTGGTTTTATGTTTCAAATTCGTGTAAGACATCCAGAGTACTCTGATGACATTAACAAGGACATCTCCAGTTTACATGGGAAACAATTATTTCATGTTCTTGAGATTACTTATTTACATCACTTTTCAGAAAACGTACATACAGGTCTGATTCAAAACTGCATATCTATTTTTTTTTTTAATGCATGTTGAAAGGGCAAAAATATTCCTGAGATACTATTAACATTATTAAATTTGAAGGCTATTATACAGTGGTATTACTTTAAACTGAGTAAAACGGTATTTTGATAAAAGTTAAGGTCTCCGTTTGTTTCAGTAAAAGCATACTGTCATTTATTTGCTTTTATTATTTATTCATATGCCCTCCGCAGACCATCTCTGCACTGCGTGGGTGATTGGTGGCTCCCTGCACACTAAGGGCTGCACACAGGGACAAGGCGCACTAGGTTACGATCAGATCTTCCTTGGGCAGGGAGAGGTGATGGACTGTATGCCACCTTTTCATTGGCATACATTAAGTACAATGATTTATTGCCTACGGTGGGGCAGGTCACATACTGGGTGAAGGTGGGCAGTGTGGAGTCCAGCGAGACATGATTAAAGTCCCCTGATATTAGAAGAAGAGCTCTCGGAGATTTCGTTTGCAGTCTGCGGACCACAGAGAGTCACAAGCTGCCTCCACGGATGCTAACGGCTAATAGCTCAATGTCTCTGTTGCAGAGTTGTTCTTTCACAGCGATGTGCCCAGGGATACCACAACTGTCTTTAACAAACACTGCCAGTCCCCCTCTTTTCCTCTCACCGCTGTCTCTCGTCTTGTCCGCCCGCAGCAGCTGGAAGCCGGGCAGCCTACTCACAGAGGGAGTACCGGGCAGTGCCAGGGTACTGCCACTGTGACCGGGTTAGCGTCATTAGCTCCTCAATCATATCAGGGACCGATCTCACATTTACAGTGATTACAGGAAGGAGGGATGGTGTAAGGTGTCCTTCTCGGGAGACATCACCCCCGTCTCTTCCCTCACTGCGGATGTAGGGTCTGTCTGCCGGTAGCGCAGCTGCAGGGCGCAGCGCTAACAGCTGATCCCTAATGTAAACAAAGGAGCCATGCGCCGAGTGTCCAAATACGGGTGAAAAAAGTGGAGACAAAAGAAGAGAAAAGTCAACATAACTAGCACGAAGCGGTAATGCATGACGGCAGAATCTGGCAGAATCTGATTGCTAAGACATAAGTTAAAGGTTAAGAGAAGGAAAGAGGAAAATAAGAAAGAAGCTCAGAAATAAGCAGAGCTGCCATAACAGGTAACACAGTTAAGGTTTCAGAAAAAGAATTCTGTCGTTTGTTTGCTTGATCATGCTTTAAACACATCAAAATGCATAGTGGGATTATAATACAAGTGAATACTGTGACAAGCACTGGTACTGAATAGGCAATCACTTAGCAGCAAGGTGAATCGGTGATGCATTAGTGTGGTCTGGATGAGGGAACCATGGGGAGTGCCCTGCATAATTTCATTAAAACGCCGTTACAGCTGACACAGAACGCCGTAAAAAACACAGTTTTTATGTGTCTTTGAACGGCGTTTTCTGCCGAGTGACGTAAAAAGTGGCATTCACAGACAGACAATAACACCGTTTTTTCTGCCACTCAGATGGCGCCTTGAACGCACAGGAAAGGGCAGAGCAGGCTGTACCTGCTGCGGAGACTCAGGTCGTTTGGGGTGGAGGGCCCACTCCTGAAGACCTTCTATGACTCTGTGGTGGCTTCTGCTATCTTTTATGGTGTGGTCTGCTGGGGCGGCAGCATCTCTGCTGGGGATAGGAAGAGACTGAACAGGGTGATCCGAAGGGCCAGCTCTGTTCTAGGATGCCCTCTGGACCCAGTGGAGGTGGTGAGTGACAGGAGAATGGCGGCTAAGCTGTCATCCCTGTTGGACAACGTCTCCCACCCCATGCGGCAGACTGTGACAGCACTGAGCAGCTCCTTCAGTGGGAGACTGCGGCACCCACGGTGTGGGACGGAGAGATTTCGCAGGTCTTTCCTCCCCACTGCTGTCAGACTCCACAACAATGACTTTAACTGAACAAACACACACATCCACACATGTGCAATAACACTAAGTGCAATAATCTTTTCTGGCATCGTTGTATTTTTACTCAGTTGTATATAGCATTCGTATTCTATTTTTATCTTATTGTATATTTTTATTCTATTTTATTCTACTGTATATAGTATATTATTTTATTCTATTCTGTACAGCTGTGTACTGTATTTATTCTTATTGTATTCTAATTTTTGCGTCATAACTTTTGCACTGTCCACTTCCTGCTGTGACAAAACAAATTTCCCACGTGTGGGACTAATAAAGGTTTTTTCTGCCACTCAGATGGCGCCTTGAACGCACCATCTGAGTGGCGGAAAAAACGGCGTTTGTCCCAACAGAACGCTGTTTTTTCCGCCACAGTGTTTTAAATAATTAAACAGCGTTTTTTACGCCATTTCTTAACCAAACGGGTTAGAAAAGGTGCGATATTTGGCACTGATGGCTTGCCATAAAAAACGCCCCAGACGCCCCTAATTTGAGGCGTTCACATTCGCACCTCGACGCATGTCGAACACAAATCCATCGTGCCTCAAAATTGCATAACGCGCGTGAACCGGAAATGTGGTAGGAATGTGGGAAGAAGTTGTGCCTGACGGTATCTTTGCAAGATGGCAGCTGTCGAGCTAGCGTTTGAAGAGAGAGTCTCCCTTCTCTATTTACTGTGGAGAGCAGAGCAGCGGCGTTAAGGACGTCCTCGCCGTACCTGGGTCCATCAGGTCCTCCAGAGGCGTGTGCAGTTTGGTGAGTTTCACCATTTGCTCCAGGAGCTGCGCCTGGATGACGGCTGCTTTCAGCGGTACCACCGTCTGTCCCTCGCCCAGTTTGAGGAGCTGCTGTCCCGCATTGGTCCCAGCATCACTCACCTAGACACCAACTACAGGCGATCAATCCCACCTGCAGAGCGCCTGTCCATCTGCCTGAGGTTAGTAAAAGTGTTTAATACGGTAGTCCTTTAATGATACCTGTGTTAATATATGCTAAACTATCGTTTATACACTGCTAACATGGATGTGGTACACTGTTAAAAAAACATGTTAAAAAAACATCTTAAAAAAACGGTAATATTCTGGCAGCTGGGGCCAAAATACTACCGTAAAATAACAGAAAATAACTTCCTCATAAAAATACGGTTATTTTCAGTAATGACAATTAGAGATGGCACGATACCACTTTTTTATGTCCGATACCGATATCATAAATTTGGATATCTGCCGATACCGATATGAATCCGATATAGTGTTTTTTAATCAACAAAACTGTTTTTTTTTAATATCTTGCTGCATTTTGTATAAGTTCATACTCAAGTTTAAAACAACAACTACACTAAAGCTATTCTGTTATACCTGTATGCAAAAAAAAATATTTCATAGTTCAGCAATACTGATCAATCTAATAAACTTAAACCTACACCATCCTCCCTATTCTGGTATTTTAAAGAGTACTTAGCATAAATATTAAGCAACCTAACTAATAGGGTTCCAACTCCCAGCAACAACAAAAATAAATAAATAAAAAATAGGGAACCACCCCTCACGCTCCACCTCATGATGCTTAATCGACGTAACCAACCTTAATTTGATGCAGTGTGAAAAAAAAATGCACAGAAATCAATTATTTTTCAAGAAATATTAAATAGATTCAACATCTTTCTTCAACAAAATTGCAGACTGCACAGATGGTACCTTCCCAAAGGAAAAAGTACTATAGCTTACTAGGGTATATATATTAGACTTAATAGTTACTATATACAGTAATGGACTTCTATTCATTTTACATCAAATTAAAACTTTGGGTGTCAGATAATTATTTATTAAAAGCTAGACATTTTAAATGAGAATAAGAAAGAAAAGTATGTCTTTGTGCCCCCTTTTCCCTGTTAATGCCCTATCGGCCCCCCTGGCTAAACTTTGCTAGATCCGCCCCTGCACAGTTACCAGCGTCAGCTACGTAGAAAAAGATCCTCGAGTAGAAAGTAATATTAAATACATTCTAACAACAGCTTATCAAGCTTAAACGTGCTGCTGTTGTTCAGCCGCTGGTTTCCTCTTTCTGGTGCAAAGTGGGCCAAAAGCAAACTAGAGACACGGACTCGCGACAGAAAAGCCGATCAGCTGATCGTTAAGCAGTTTCATGATTGAAGTAGCAGCAAGAAGAGGCAGTCGCTCCATATATCGTTTGTTAAGCTTAATGCAGGAATGCTTTACAAACATTCAGAGATGGACTTACACACTTGCTTTACTTCTCTTGGGATAACTTTGTCGGAGATGAAATGCCGGGTTGCTAGCGAAGCTCCACATGCTATCCAGACCACCGACAGGTCCCGCATGCCACAGCCGCTCTATCACGTGATGCATACTGCTCCGACGTGCTAACGTTCTGAGGTGAGTTACGGCGTGTTGCAAGTTTTGTGAGGTGCTTTCGTGATATTTAATGGATCGGATTACATTTTTTATTTTTCTCCGATATCCGATCCAGTAATTTAGGTCAGTATCGGACCGATACCGATACGTAATATCGGATCGGTCCATCTCTAATGACAATACAGCTTGTTGTGCTAATTTTACATGGGATCTTGCCATTTCAAGTGATTTTAAACATTAAATCAGGAACATTTTAACGTGATCAAACAATGAAATTACCTATAAACAAGGTGAATGAATGTGGCAATATGAATCATAATACGTAAATGTACAGCAATATACAGTTAACAGTTGGTTTAAATAATAATGGATTGCATGCCCTGGGACAGACTGACTGAGGCGAGGCTGCCATATCGCACCATTGGCCCCTCTGGCCATCACCAGTAGGCAGTAGGTGAATAATACTTATGTGATGTAACACAAGCTTATAGGAATCATGTTATATACTTTTCCATAGCATTACACAGACCTTCCCAAAGTGTGGGGCCCAGAGCCATTGCAGGGGGGGCCCGGCATGAAAAGGGGGAAAAAAACAACAACGCTTGTACACTGCTAGCACGGGGCGCCCACAGAAACGCAAAGCAGGAGATGAAGCATTGCTGAATATGTTTCCAAACCAACTTCATTCTAAGCCAAAGCCAAAGCAAATCTTCCCTTTGGCTTCACCTGCACAAGTGCTGAGGTAGGTCTCCCTGCAGGGTTGGTTTTCCCTTCGTCGGGAGCAGCGCTGGGCTCTTCAAATCACAGACAAACAGTATCCCACATTCTTGATTTTTAGTTCACAAACACTTGTTGTAATGACTAACTACTCCTGACATGTTGGAGATGTTGGCTCTTTATACAGTAAAGTTACAGCGGGATACAAATAACATCAGGCTGATCCTGCCACGATTTGTCCCCCCTGTCTAAATCACGGACAAACAGGATCCCACAGCTGTTTATGTTTTTAGACCCATTTTGCACAGAGAGGCTTTTTTTTTTTTTATTTATTGACAGCAATGTTGAATATTATTACACAGGAAAAAACAACTAAATGTAAAATAGTCACACTGTTACGCCTCTGCCTTTGTAAATGGAGGGACAGTAACTGCATGTTTATATGTAAGCGTGTAAAACCTGAAGATAGAGACAAAATACTGTTAATCTGACTATCTGCCATTCTGCAATTCATCTCATGTAAACAATAACGTGGCGCACAGCTGACGTGAAAAAAGGCACATACCTTTGATGCTGCGTGATGAACTCTGTATTCCTCGTCCACACGTGAACGCAAAAAAGGAGTTTTAAAAAGTCTCAGTTTTCGGTGATTCGAAACGCCGTTAACGTGTGGACGAAACAGCTGCGTTTTCAAAATCACCCGTGTAGGTGCGGACGCAGCGTAAAAGAGTTAGTAGTTTATTTTATTACTACCTGCAGATTACTTGTATTTGCTTAATTGTTTACTAAAAGTTTGAGGTGTGAAATAAACCGCAATTGAGCAAATATGGGTGTGTGTGTTTGGAGGATGTGTTAGTGCGTGCGTGTGCGCGCGCGAGGGGGGGGGGGGGCACGACCATTTTTCTGTAAAACAAAGGGGGGCCCAGCGAAAAAAGTTTGGGAACCACTGGCATTACATTTGAATTCAACAGTTCAATCTTTCAAATAACGGACAGATATTTGTGAAATCATGATACATTTGTGAATGTATTTTAACAATCTAAATATGCACAAGTACAGACAGATACATTTAATACTCATGACAATTATGTATTATTACATTACAGTGATTTAACGTTAATTTACATTTGAAATGTGAAATCACAGTCCATACCCACGATCTTGTGGTTGTTAGTTCACATTGGCTGATACTTAGCGTCATCTTATTATGTGTCCCAACATCCAATGGCATGTCACATTGTTTTCATGGCCACACCCTCACCCCAGGTGCAGAGGCCTATTTCTGTTCAGGAATGTTGTGAATACTTGGAGATTTATATTAATTGCAATTCCTACCTCTACATTTATTTTTTAAAATATATAATTAGCACAGCGTAGCCGTGCAATGCTTTATATGTTTTTTTAGTTTTTATTCCTATTAATTATATTTTCCCCTGCGACAGACTGGCGACCTGTCCAGGGTGTACCCCGCCTTTCGCCCTATGACGCTGGGATAGGCTCCAGCACCCCCCGCGACCCTGAAAAGGAGAAGCGGAAGCGAATGGATGGATGGATAATTATATTTTCACTTGTTACCTCTGAATTATTGAATCAGACCTGGATGACATGAAATTTTCAGCAAATTCTAATTCAAATACTCTAATTATTCATTATTCTCATTAATTTTCGATCATTTTATATATTTTTCCATAGTATTACATTTGAATTTAACAGATCATTCTCTCACATAACAGATAAATATTTGTGAAATTATGATACATTTCTGAATGTATTTTTACAATCTAAATATGCATATGTACAAAAACATATATTAAAAAAAAGTAAATTGTGTTTTACTATATTTACAGTGACGTTATGTTATTTTACCTTTGACATGTAAAATCATAGTCTACTTATGTAAATTTAATGATATTCTAGAAAGACAGTACAAAACTGTAAAATATACAGTAAGATACTTTGACCCCCTCCCTGAATCGCTACCTTATCGTGGTGAAGGGGTTTGTGTGTCCCAGGGATCCCAGGGGCTACAATGTAGCTGCCATCACCAGTGTGTGTGAATGGGTGGATGACTGAATGTGTAAAGCGCTATACTAATACAGGCCATTTACAAATAAGAAGGACCTGTTACATGTTGCACTCATTTTATGAATTTAAAGAACGTTCAAAAAAATGCACAAATACAATCTGTCAGTGCCTAAATGCTCACAGTTTGTATGTAGCGCAGTACTATTTAAAACGAGCAACAGCTTTTCTGCGCACACTGCTTGCTTTTCTCACATACATTTTCAGTCCGGTCCTTATACCTGACCATTTTCAGAGGATGTGGTCTTTGTTTTGCCAAACACTGGTGTATTAATGATTCAAGCATAGAAAAGACATTTAACTCCATGGATGAACGGTGTTTCAACATCCATCCATTCACTTCTGCTTATCCTTTTCAGGGTCGCGGGGGGCGCTGGAGCCTATCCCAGCTGTCATAGGGCGAGAGGCGGGGTACACCCTGGACAGGTCGCCAGTCTGTCGCAGGGCCAACACACAGGGACAGACAACCATTCGCACTCACATTCACTCGCACATTCACACCTAGTGGCAATTTGGATTATCCAATTAAACTATCCCCACAAGTTGCATGTCTTTGGACGGTGGGAGGAAGCCGGAGTACCCGGAGAGAACCCACGCAAACACAGGGAGAACATGCAAACTCCACACAGAAAGACCCCGGCCTGATGGTGGAATTGAACTCAGGACCTTCTTGCTGTGCGGCAACAGTGCTAACCACCGTGCCACCATGCTGCTGGTGTTTCAACATATAAGAGAAAACTCAGCAAGAACTACTTTTGGTAGCTGGACAAGTGGAGGACAAAAAATTCGGCAGACCTAACAAACGATCCGCAGCAAACTGACAATTATCTGAAAGTCATACCCTTAAAGAAACAGGAAAAATCCAGCAAAGACCTGACACAGGATCTGACAGATGCATCTGACCCTTCTGTTGATCCAGCCATTCTTTAGGAAGTGAAACAGGGAGAAAACACTGAGCTATACCAAATTCCACAAAAAGCAGAGTGAAAGATCAATAGTCCAAATTTGAAAATTTTGGTACAAATTGTTGTGAATATGTGTGAAAAAGTCAAGTGAGCAGTACAACAGTGAGCTTATGCATCCATCTGCATAACACAGCGGAGCCTCCGTAACGAGGAGCCCAGATTTCAACATTCCCGAAGCAGTGTGAGAAAACAGAGACAGCCACAAAAGATCACTGAATGTCCTTCAAGAAACTTGAAGGACCAATTTTGAGACTATATGTAGAAGTTGAAAGAAAACTATGAGAGTCCAGACTGTGTTGGTCATATCTAGGGCTACTAGTCGACTAGTCACCGATTATTTTTGCAATTAGTCGACCAATCAGATCATGCATCCATTGGACGTAAAATGTACAGCTTATTGCACCAGCAGCATCTGCTCTTATATAACTATCATTAGCTTACAGCTTGAAGTGTTTAAGGTATGTGCTAACTAAAAATAAAGACAGGATGATAGTTTATTAAACTTTGAATGAAATTTGCAGATTGTTTCGGTGGAGTTTAATAAACTCAGCCGTCTGCTCCTTGCTATCTAAAATATAACAGGACACCGGAGTAAATTCTCGAGCATCTCACACTTCTGTTTAATCAGTTTTCTGTTTGAAGTTTATTCAGCTGTGTAAAAACCATAACTTTAATCTCAGCCAAACCGATTTACTCACGAACTAATAAAACACTGAAAAAAACCAAACAATAACATTTTTAAGTTATCTAAGTAACTTATATATCATGTTTAACCTGAGTAGTGAAAGACCGCCAGGAGTTGTGAACAATGTGGAACAATGTGCCAGGAGTTCGCTGTTCTCGCTGGTTCTAGTGAACCTTGACCTCCCGGCTAGCTATCGAGCTGGTGGGTAACAGACGTCTCCAAATACGTCGGAGCACTTTTGCAAATATGTGATGTCTTGATAAACCGAGCAGATATTTGAAGTTTACACAGCTACATTCTCCCCTGAAAAGATCTTAAAAGTTTATTTTGTGACCCAGAAAGAGTAATAAGTGTAATATTAACACTAAGTAGCTGCCGCCATTGTTGGAGTAGGAAAACTGGAATAAAACTGGAATTGGCTGGGCCACGCTATGAATTCTGGGATAGGTTGGGCCACGGAGGGTACACCCGACCCATCCTTCAAATCTTGGAGGAGTCTTCAAATTTGGACAGCCTTCGTCGCATCGTGATGTAATCGGCCTTCAAATGCGCCCTTCGGGGTTTAACAGCAGCTGGTACATGTACATGTAGGGATGGGTATCGTTTAGGTTTTATCCGATACCAGTGCCAAATCGGTACTTTTGAAATGGTGCCGGTGCTCAAACGGTGCTCAAACCGGTGCTTAAAGAATGGAGAACACAAAATTGGTCCAAAAACCTCTCATGTTCAGCTGTTTTTTGTAAAAAGATAACAATGTTAGCCTTTTCTGCAGCTATGGGGCATATATGGTATCACTCTTGGCTGCAAGCAGTGCTTAAACAATGGAAAAAACACAAACTTTGTCCTAAACCTCTCATGTTTAACTGTTTTCCACTTTTTCTTTGGTCATTTTAGTCTTTTTGGCCAGGGTGAAGGGAGTATCTGCCATCAAACAAGAGGACAGCCGCATGTAGCTATGATGATGTTTGCTAGTTCACCTTACATGCATTAATGTAATAACGTGGTTAGCCTACTCAACGTAAATTAGCTACTCACGCAGAGAAGAACGGCTGCTGCTGCATCATCATCCGTCATCATTTCTGCTACACTGGCAGGGCTAGGGGCCAGGACTCTCCTCTTCGTGTTTTTGGGGGATGTTGCATAACAGGCAACCCACCCGCAGTAGATGTGCTCGGTGTGAGGTCTCGCAGCAAGCTATCAAATACGGCGCATTTCTGGGCTTTTAAAAAAAAACGCTATGCGTCGCCAGGTGTTTCATCGGATTTGAGGTGTTACCTCCTTTGACAGTATCACAGTATCAGCTTAAAGCACTTGTTGCTGCTGAGTTTGCATATTTTGCTATGAAGTACAGCCAGACTTTTGACCGCTTCGCCTTGGACATTTTCAATCTGTAGCTCTGCTCTAACAGAACGTACGTACCTGGCCCCGCCTACTATCCTCGGAAACGTAAAATGATTGGCTCGAATCTAAAGTGTATCACAGCTCAGGAAAAAAAAGCACCGAAATAAAGCACTGAAATGTGCGCTGCTTTTCGGTCTGGTTACTACCGTTTATGTCAGAACCGGTGCCATCATGGCACCGGACACCGGTACCCATCCCTATGTACATGCAGTGCTGCCATCTTCTGTTTCAGTCCGTTATTACACTCTTAAATCCTACTACTTATTCCTGCGTCTTTCAGGATCTTACAAAGCTTCCAACGACGCGTCGACTATTAAATTAGTCATCGACTAATCATGGCAGCCCTACTCATATCAAATACTGACTTTTAATCTGATTTGAATTGTAAAGATCTGTTTTGTATGGAGCCCCCCAGGGGACATGGGAGAAAAAAAAATTAAGACGGACTTTTGCGAGATCTCGCAAAAGTTTTGTGAGATCTCGCAAAACAAACTTGGGATCTCGCAAAACTTTTGCGAGATCTCGCAAAAGTTTTAGCCGCATTCTTCGGACGCCGGCTCGAAGCCGACCGGGAGGTCGAGGCACGATGTGCGCGGTGTTCCTCCCGGCTGTAGTAGGTCTCGACCTCCCGTTAGCTCGAAGCTAACGGGAGGTCGAAGGCCGAAGAATGCGAGATCCCGAGTTTGTTTTGCGATATCTCGCAAAAGTTTAGCGAGATCCAGAGTTTGTTTTGTGAGATCTCGCAAAAGTCTGTCTTAATTTTTTTTTCTCCCATGTCCCCTGCGGGGCTCCGTAGTTTTGACCTAATATACTGCATTTCCATTTATGTTTGCACATTTCAATAAATCGCTGCACCGATTTCCCTTTTTGCTCATAAATAAAATGATAAGAGTTGTGGCTCAGAACTTTCCACAGTATTGTACATACTGTACTTATGCGAACAATCTTAACGTAAGTATATACAAAGCAAAGTACCAAAAGTCACAGAGTGCAGGTAGATGTACTGTTGCTTAGCAGGTCTAACTGGGATAATAGATGGTTCTCACAGTTAATGCAAATCTCAGAGGAGGAGACAGTACAAACATAGAACAAAGCCCTGGGAACAGACACAGGCTCACTGCAATATATATACCTCCAGCTCATGCAAACACTGTGAAGCATCAGTAATGTTTGTAAAAAGCAAAACAACACATAAACTGTCCCTGGCCACTGTAGTAACTATGGCCTGAGAGTCCATGATGGATCGCACACATTCACAGAAATCCATTGTCTTTGCTTTACTAGTGCACACTTCACTGAGAGGAGCCAATGCATCTTATTTATGACTTGAAAAAGACTGTGTAGTCAAGGCAAGCGCCTTTTTTACACCACTACAAAGCACAAAGAAAATCTTGAGCATTTTTGCAAGTTATGAAGAATATACAGTGAACTAAGCTGAAGAAGAACACTAACAAAAACAAAGGAGACACTGGAAGATTCATAAACAGGATAATAATCTTTTTATAATCCAGAGATTAAAGTAAGATTTTGTTAACTAATGTGGGGGTTTCTGTTGAAACAACTTCCTCTGAATTTCCTTTGCATGTGATTTGTGGTATTATTACTCGAGCTGAAGTTTTCTGACTACATAAACAGCATGATGGGCAACACTATTTGTATAACACCAACACTAGGGCTGGGCGATATGGCCTAAAATCCATATCACAATATAATTTGAAGCATGTGTGGTCACGATATATATTGTGATATATTATTTTCTTCTGTATAACGTATTTTCCACACTATAAGGCACACTTAAAATCCTTTAATTTTCTCAAAAATTGAGAGAGTGCCTTATGTATGAATTCTGTTTGTGCTTACTGACCTCGAACCGATTTTGGCTGCAGAAATCTGTCAAAAATGTTTTAGTACAACTTTGGTAAGCCGCACTGCTTGATGGATTGTCAGAGCATTACGGCTGCCGTAGTGAGGAGCTTCGCGGAGTAATCTGGGTCCAAAACTCCGTCTTCTTCAGGTCCCAAAGTCAAAGTTAAAAACGGTCTAAATTCTTTCATCTTTAATAAAATCATCAGCGTTGCTGCTTTAGCAGGTGTAACAATTAAGTTTAACATCCAGGCATCCATGAAAACAGAATTTATTAAATTTCACGGAGTTAGAAGTTAGGAGGAAGTTAGCTCGCTAGTTTCCACCTAAACATTTCATACCATGTTCTGACTGAGAGATTTTTGAAACTAATTCAAACGTACAGCTCTGCTACCACTTCCAACATAAATGAAGACAGGAAATTAAACAGCAGTGGCGTTTGCAGGGTTACTGAAGTTGGACTACCTGGTATATAATGTTGTGCTACGTGATTGCTAGCGACACAGCTATGTTAGCATAACATTAGCACAGTGAAGCTGGAGGATGAACGCCAACTTTTTTTCCACTCGATAAAAGTTAGCGTGAGGGATTCTGTATGAACAAATGCAATCGCATAGCAGGATGCTATACACGGGCCAAACTTCAGTCAGGAGAACAACTGAGATCATTCATCCACAATACGAGGTTAGTTATTAATATACTGCAACAAGATGGGAACAGACTCCTCCTTGAATCGCTACCTTATCGTGGTGGAGGGGTTTGTGTGTCACAGGGATCCCAGGGGCTATGTTGTCTGGGGGCTTTTGCCCCCTGGTAGGGTCTCCCATGGCAAACTGACCCTGGGTGAGGGACCACACAAAGAGCGATTCATAAGACCCTTATGAAAAGGACACCGAGGGAACAGTTTACCCTGCCCGGGATAGGGTTACCGGGGCCCCGCCCTGGAGCCAGGCCCGGGGAGGGTGCCCGAGGGCGAGCGTCTGGTGGCCGGGCCTTAGTCCATAGGGCCTGGCCGGGCACAGCCCGAAGAGGAGACATGGGCCCATCCTCCCGCAGGCCCACCACCCGCAGGAGGCGCCATAGGGGTCAGGTGCATTGTGTGCCTGGTGGCGGCCAGGAGTGGAGGCCCTGGCGGACTGACCCCCGGCTGCCAAGACTGGCAATAGGGACATGGAATGTCACCTCTCTGGTGGGGAAGGAGCCTGAGTTAGTGCGTGAGGTTGAGAGGTACCGGCTAGATATAGTCGGGCTCACCTCTACGCATGGCTTGGGCTCTGGAACCAGTCTCCTGGAGTCTCAGTCTGGAGTTGCCCCTGGTGAGAGGCGGCGGGCTGGGGTGGGTATCCTAATATCCCCTCGGCTTGCTGCCAGTACATTGGGGTTTTTCCCGGTGGACGAGAGGGTTTGTTCCCTGCGCCTTAGGGTCGGGGAACGGGTCCGGACTGTCATCTGCGCTTATGCGCCGAGTGGCAGTTCAGAGTACCCAGCCTTCTTAGAGTCCCTGGGGGGGGGGGGGGGGGGGGGGGGGGGGTGCTGGAGACTCTGTTGTCCTGCTGGGAGACTTCAATGCTCACGTGGGTAACGACAGCGAGACCTGGAGGGGCGTGATTGGGAGGAACAGCCTCCCTGATCTGAACCCGAGCGGTGCTTTGTTATTGGACTTCTGTGCTAATCACAGTTTGGCCATAACGAACACCCTGTTCGAACATAAGAGTGTCCATAAGTGCACGTGGCACCAGGACGCTCTAGGCCGTAGGTCGATGATCGATTTTGTAATCGTATCAGCAGACCTGCGACCATATGTTCTGGACACTTGGGTAAAGAGAGGGGCTGAGCTGTCAACTGATCACCACCTGGTGGTGAGTTGGATCAGGTGGCGGGGGAGGACGCTGGACAGACCTGGTGCACCTAAACGCGTAGTGAGGGTGTGCTGGGAACGTCTAGCAGAGGCCCCAGTCCGCGAGATCTTCAACGCACACCTCCGGCAGAGCTTCAACAGCATTCCGAGGGAGACTGGGGACATTGAGTCCGAATGGACCATGTTCAGCGTCTCCATTGCCGAAGCTGCTGCATTGAGCTGCGGCCGCAAGGTGGTTGGTGCCTGCCGTGGTGGTAATCCCCGAACCAAATGGTGGACACCAGAGGTGAAGGGAGCCACCAGGCTGAAGGAGTCCTATCAGGCTTGGTTAGCCTGTGGGACTCCGGAGGCAGCCGACAGGTATCGACAAGCCAAGCGGAATGCGCCTCGGGCAGTGGCTGAAACAAAAACTCGGGTGTGGGAGGAGTTTGGAGAGGCCATGGAAAAAGACTTTCGGACTGCCTCGAAGAGATTCTGGCAAACCGTCAGACGTCTCAGGAGGGGAAAGCGGTGCTCTACCTGCACTGTGTATAGTGCTGGCGGAGCGCTGCTGACGTCGACTGAGAAAATTGTCAGGCGGTGGAAGGAATACTTCGAGGACCTCCTTAATCCCACTGACACGTCTTCCGAGGAGGAAGCAGAGTCTGGGGATGAGGGGAATGACCCGCCAATTTCCGGGGACGAGGTCACTGAGGCAGTTAAACAACTCCTTGGTGGCAGAGCCCCTGGTGTTGATGAGGTCCGCCCCGAGTTCCTGAAGGCTCTGGACGTTGTAGGGCTGTCCTGGTTGACACGCCTCTGCAATGTTGCGTGGAGATCAGGGGCAGTACCTGTGGACTGGCAGACCGGGGTGGTGGTCCCCATCTTTAAGAAAGGGGACCGGAGGGTGTGTTCCAACTACAGGGGGATCACACTCCTCAGCCTCCCTGGGAAAGTCTATGCCAGGGTGCTGGAAAGGAGAGTTCGTCCGTTAATCGAACCTCGGATACAGGAGGAACAATGCGGTTTTCGTCCTGGTCGCGGAACACTGGACCAGCTCTTTATCCTCTCCAGGATACTTCATTCATTCATTCATTCATTCATTCATTTATTTATTCATTTTCAGGCACAACAAATACCTATATTGAAAATAAAATACACAAAACAAAAAACAAAACTTGCCTGAAAAAGGAGTGGGACGAAGAAAACTTATTAAATCCCACCCCTATACTCACTCATCAACAAAAAAAAACAATAAACTTCCCGCAGCTACGCCCATCATTGCATACAGACCCATCAACAGCCCCGGGCAGATACAAGCATCTAAGCGGCAGCTCGCAACCAACAATTAGAGCCTTCATAACTGAATACAGAATATATAAATTATAAATTGCATTACCACAGGTAACAGGCAGTAATAACTACAAGTAACAGACACACATACATATACATACATATATATCTACACACACAAGTACATATATGTACATACATACGCACACTTTATTTTTTATTTTTTATTTTGGAATCCATACCAGCAATGGTAAGAGGACAGACATTACAGAGCACACTAAAACCCATCATTGAGTATACTGTGACCAGACCAACTGTTTGTAGAGAAATTTAAATCTATGAATATTTTTGCATTGCTTCAATTGTAAACTCAGACTGTTCCAGATTTTCACACCACATACAGACACACAAAAGCCTTTACGGGTTGTTCGAGTTCTGGGTAATTTGAATTCTCCAAAGCCTCTCACATTATAAACCTTTTCTCGAATTTCAAATCTAGTTTGTAAATTTGCCGGTAAAAGTTTAGTAAAAGCTTTATACAAAATTATGGATGTATTGTAATTAACCAGATCCTGGAATTTAAGTAACTTTGCCTGAAGAAAGAATTTGTGAGTATGATCTAGATAACCAGCCTTGTGAATAATACGCAGTGCTCGTTTCTGTACTGTGACTAATGGATTAGTTGTATTTTTATATGTATTTCCCCACACTTCCACACAATATGTAAGATATGGAAGAACCAGGGTACAGTACAGAGTACGAAGTGCATCTTTATCAAGGAATTGTTTCACTTTGTTCAAAACTGCGAGGCTTCTAGAAATTTTGGTTTTTATGTGTCTGACGTGGGGTTTCCATGAAATTTTGTTATCAATTATAACTCCCAAAAATTAGTTTTCACTCACATTATCAATTGGTACACCTTCAATGATAATTGGTAATTCTATATTATATTTAAATTACCAAAAAACATTGCTTTAGTTTTATTTATATTTAATGATAATTTATTTATGTCCATCCATTTTTTTATTAATTTTAGCTCCCTGTTTACAGTCATTACAAGATCAGTATAATCATCGCTACTGAAAAATATGTTGGTGTCATCTGCGAACAGTATGAGTTTAAGTACTTGAGAAACATCAAAAATATCATTTATGTATACATTGAAAAGTTTTGGTCCCAACACTGACCCTTGGGGAACACCACATGTAATACCAAGTTTCTCTGAATGGTAATGCCCTATGCTAACATATTGTTCCAGACCTGTTAGGTAACTTTTTAACCAGTTACCAGCTTTCCCTCGAATACCATATCTTTCCAATTTATCCAGTAAAATTGAGTGATTGATTGTGTCGAAGGCCTTTTTGAGGTCAACAAAAATACCAACTGCATATTTATTTTTATCCAGTGTATCAGTAATTTCTTCTACTGCCTCAATTATCGCCATTGAAGTGGTTCTTTGCGTTCTGAAACCATACTTGAGGGTGCATGGGAGTTTGCCCAACCACTCTACATGTGTTTTGTGGACTTGGAGAAGGCATTCGACCGTGTCCCTCGGGGTGTCCTGTGGGAGGTGTTGCGGGAATATGGGGTGTCTGGCCCATTGCTACGGGCCATTCGATCCCTATACAACCGTTGCAAGAGCTTGGTTCGCATTGCCGGCAATAAGTCGGACTCGTTCCCGGTGGGTGATGGGCTCCGCCAGGGCTGCCCTTTGTCTCCGGTTCTGTTCATCATTTTTATGGACAGAATTTCTAGGCGCAGCCAAGTGGCGGAGGGCTTTCGCCTTGGGTGCCTCAGAATCTCATCTCTGATTTTTGCAGATGATGTGGTTCTGTTGGCTTCATCGGGTGAGGGCCTCCAGCTCGCACTGGAACGGTTCGCAGCCGAGTGTGAAGCAGCGGGAATGAGGATCAGCACCTCCAAATCTGAGGCCATGGTTCTCAGCCGGAAAAGGGTGGAGTGCCCACTCCGGGTCGGGGATGAGTTCCTGCCCCAAGTGGAGGAGTTCAAGTATCTCGGGGTCTTGTTCGCGAGTGATGGGAGAAGGGAGCCGGAGATCGACAGACGGATTGGGGCTGCAGCTGCAGTAATGCAGACGCTGCACCGGTCCGTCGTGGTGAAGAGGGAGCTGAGTGTAAAAGTGAAGCTCTCAATTTACCGATGGATCTACGTCCCTACCCTCACCTATGGCCACGAGCTGTGGGTAGTGACCGAAAGAACGAGATCGCGGATACAAGCGGCAGAAATGAGCTTCCTCCGAAGGGTGGCTGGCCTCTCCCTTAGAGATAGGGTGAGAAGTTCGGCCATCCGGGAGGGGCTCAGAGTAGAGCAGCTGCTGCTCCACATCGAAAGGAGCCAGCTGAGGTGGTTCGGGCATCTGACAAGGATGCCCCCTGGGCGCCTCCTGGGTGAGGTGTTCCAGGCATGTCCCACCGGGAGGAGGCCCCGGGGCAGACCCAGGACACGCTGGAGAGATTATATCTCTCGGCTGGCCTGGGAACGCCTTGGTGTTCCCCCGGATAAGCTGGAGGAGGTGGCTGGGGAGAGGGAGGTCTGGGCCTCTTTCCTTAGGCTGCTGCCCCCGCGACCCGGCCCCGGATAAAGCGGATGAAGATGGATGGATGGATACTTTGACATTACTATTTTTTGGAACAGTGTATGCCGTCAATGAATGCTGTCGGTGTTTAATGATAGCAAACTGTGGTACGGAGATGGAGATGTAATTATCCTTATAATTACAAAATGTTTTATGTAAGATTTATGTTTTGTGATTTAAATCTGACATCACAAAAGTATTTTGGAATTTGACTAATGTATTTTGTAACTGCAGGACACATAATACTGATTTTGAACTATTTTGTCCAGGTTCCTTGTCACCGGGAACTCCTTCACGACCAAGCATTCAGTTACAGAGTCAGTGTGTCCACGGTGAGCCAGATCACCCCCCAGGCAGCGACGGCCATCTGGGACTGTCTAGTGGACGACTCCATGGCTGCGACTTCACCTGGAGACTGGCGGTCCATCACAGAGGGATTCCAGGAGCGCTGGAACTTCCCTCTGTGCTGTGCAGCTCTGGATGGGAAGCACGTCCAGACAAAGGCACCCCATATATCATATAGGAGACACACACATTGATATACACTAAATATTTATTTCATTTCTTTTTTGTGGTGCCCAAATTTATGCACCTGCTTGATTTTGTTTAAACAATTATTGCACACTTTCTGTAAATCCAGTGAACTTCTTTTCACTTCTCAAATATCACTGTGTGTGTCTCCTGTATGATATATTTAACTGACATTTTTTATTGTAACAACCAACGATTTATACAGGAAAATGATGTCTATTAACAAGGTTGCCCAAACTTTTGCATCCCACTGTATCAGTATATTTTGTCATTAGTATATAATATGAAATAAATTCTACATGTGTCAAGTCGTGTGCCAACATTTGCTGTGTAGTAGAACTGAGACATTAGTCATTATAAAAATTTATTTGAAATAATATTAAAATTCTCAAACAGAAAAACATTAAACATAAATATATAAAATATAAGTATTTACAGAGAGACAGGAATAAAAAGGACCAGCTGCTCTCCAGAGCAGGAACAAGGCTGAGGAGGAAATGCACAATTGGAGACTGGTGTGAACTCTTCAGGGACACCAGGATGGCCAGCTCCACCGCCGATGGACCGTCCTGGGACCCGTCCCTCATCTGCCTCGGAGCCGTCCTCCCCTGTGGGCCTGTAAAACAGCACAAAACACAAAGAAATGAGAAGGCTGCTACTAGATTTTAATTTCAACATTGAAACAAAAAAAAAAACAGGATATAATCAGATTGGTTGTAGATCTTTTAGTAAAGGTGATCACAAGGCAATCCCACAGAGTAAAAAGCTATCAGTGCTTTCTGTACATCTGATGCTACAATTACATACCTGTGGGTGCAGCAGCAGGAGCTCAGGGACTGGGGATGCTCTGCTGCAGAATCAGTTGGTTCTATCAATACAGTATTAAATGTTAACAGGTTGAATATAATAATCATAGAGTAGACAGTGGTCCCTCATTTATTGCAGCAGGGGTTCTCAGAATAACTAGCCCCTGGCCACACACTTTATACAGTGTTTTCCCCACACACATGAACATTGGTCACAGTTCTCACAATTGATTCTCAAAGTGCAAACCTTTGTAGATAACAAATCATAAAAGTATTATTATGCTGCGTTTTGTCTTCGTCTGCCTGCCACTTTCGTGCGCCTTTCCGTGTCTATTTCTGAATGAGGCTCATAGTTATGGGTGTTTTTGTGCTGTTTTTTCTATTGGACGTGATGGTTATCAAAACCAAACATAAATTTGGCAAGCGCAGGAGACACGACACGGAGCAGATTTGTCAATCAGCTGCAGAATGCAATGCTGTATGGTGCAATAGAAAATCAGCGAAAAAGCGAAGCAGTGACAGATGAGCGGGACCACTGTGTGCTGTTTATTAATAAACAAAATATATTCCTATATGACAACATGCATAAAAGCAGAACGGTATTTGTACATCAGTGGGAAAATAGCGGTGGCTTGCTAGCTTTTGTGCGGCTTCCCCAGGTCAGCGAAAACTTTCAAAAGAGAAATGAATGAACTTACCAGGTTGCCCGATCTCTTCACATATCTTCCTCCAAGCTCGGTCCTTTTTATTCCTGTCTCGGTACAGAAAGCAGCTGGTGTCGTACAGCTCGGGTGGTTTGCTACTGCGTTGATTAGCCTTCCCTCCATATTGAATGAAGTATGAAGGGCTTTGGCTGGATCTGCCCCTTTGACCTAGGTCAGAGCCACGTCACCAGGCTCCTGATTGGTTGTCGTGGCGCGATTGGACGCTGGAGTTTAGATTTTTCCAACTCGAGCGGTAGACGCGAATGTTTTTTTTCGTGAGTCAAACGCACCAGACACTCTACACTGATGCGCGTTTTAGCGTTTTCGCGACGCAAATCTGCTTCCGAATTTTCGCGGGACCTGCAATTGCGTGTCATCGCGCTTTTCCATTGACTTTACATGTAAACCTGACGCTCTGGCCGCCTCTATCGCATTCAGTGTGAACACACCGTAAGAGCCGTTTTGTTCGCGATCAACACATCACTATAAGCGAGTAACATGGGATTTGGATCCTCCAAAACGGTCGGCACAGCCAAGTTAAAGGTCGTTGTTACATCCCCCAGGAGGATGTCTCTTCTCCCTACTAACTCTTTGTTTTGTCTAGGCTCCACCTCCTCTATCCTGATTGGATGCTGCTCAGAGTCCGGCTAATTGTTAATCAGCAGAGCACTACTTAAGGCCTGTGGCGCTGTGCCTCTGTGCCCTCTGGCCATTTTGGTTGCCATACTGGTACAGGCTTGCATGCCTTTGTGATTTGTATGTGCGTTGTTGTTTTCATGTTCAGACTGCTTGTAGGGGAGAGCTGGCTTTTGTTTTGACATCCCGTTTTCTCCTGTTTATGTGTTGTTAGGTAGGTTATGGTTATAGGTTGTGTATTGTTTTCTTTGGAGTTAGGTAAGTTTCTTTTATTTTTACATCAGGGATGTTTTGTTTGTTGTGTTGGCCTTGGCTCTCCCTGAAGTTATACCTCAGTTTGAACCCAAATCTCATCACCAGCATTAAATAAACCTTTTTAAAGTTACCATCTTGGCTCCTCCTTCACTATCCACCTTTATGTTCGTCCCTTCAACCCCCTAGACTAGCCAGGGGACGTAACAGTCGTGCAGGGCTCTAGAGTGCGACCAATTTGATGCGTCGGGTCCGTTCTGTGTTTACGTCTTTTTGCGCTGATTCTGAGCTGCAGGTTTTGTCTCTCTCCAACCAAAATTCACAGAGCCAACAGCAAAGGAAGCAGCAAACTACGCTTCACATTTGATCAATGTCGTCATGAATTCCCTCTTAGTTTTGCTGTTTTGCTTCCACCACGATAAAAATCACACTTCCTGCACAGCTCTCTCTCTCTCTGTACTTCAAGAACAGTTTCCCGTCTCTGTTTTCTGCATTATTCATTCGCTTATTACCCACCAGTCTACCGTTGTTTACAGCGCTGTCGGCCGCTGTCTTTTTCTTTTCTTTTTTCACTTAAATGACCTCGGACAAAGTATTTTTTTCTGTTGTTCAATACTGAAGAAATGTAAACTTTTTAAAATTATGCAGAACATTGCAGAATAGTTTTAAGGTTATCTGCTATGAAAAGTCAGGCCATAAAAATCTCCTTCATGTTTTTCTGTGTTTTATTCTCAGTTACTTTCACACAAAGGCCTCTGCTGTGATGTTCACAATTCTGATGAAGTCTCACATGTATCAGTACTGATAAATGATCAGAATTATAATAACTGAAGTGAAACACTCATAAGTGGGAGGACAAGAGGAGCCTCGCCTGGCAGAGCTGCGACGTGATGCCCATCATGCCCAAAACTGCCTGGATGAAAAGAAAGGCAGAAAAGAGGAGAAACAGAGCACCGTCCTGCATAATGCTGCATTAACAATGTACAAGACCGTAACACACCAGCGTGGAGTGACAGAGGGAAAGGGCGTGGCGGCGGCAGAAGGGGCACTTGAGGTCAAAAGCCAAATCGTCAAGATGCATGTATCACCTGCGGCCGGCACGGACGCTGGCACAAGAACTGCCCTAACTGAGACCAGACCCAAGGTGGACAACGCGATGACCAGCAGCAGACTGAGGGGAGTGGGGCAGGACTCCAGGAGACGCTTCAGGCTGTCTGTGTGTGTTTTTGCATCAAGGAACTGATGCAAAAACACACACAGACACATGCTGACACAATGAAGAATGCTTTGCTAAAAAGTGCTCGTGCTGATACACAGAACAACACACACACTGTTGCAAGAAGCCATTGAACATTTTGAAGGCATGTCATGCCACAGGGCAGGCTAGATTCTCATTCCCATCCTCAAAGACCCCACACACCCTCAACACACTGTTCACACTTCTGCCCTCAAAACGAAGGTTCAGACGTGTGAAATCCAGACTCAACAGCTCCTTCTTCCCCACTGCCATCAGACGCTGGAACAGCTGACCGATTTTAACAGTAATCATTTTTGCACATCAGGTCATCTCACATATCAAACCAGCATGTTAAGCTCATAGCTCTTTGCACATAAATCTGTTTAAAACTTCAATTTTATTTATTCATGCTATTTGTATTTTATCTTATTTGTACATAGTAACCAGTATCAGTGTGTGGACAGCAGAGAAAGAATTTAATTGTACAGAGAAATGTTTTTTCTTTGTGCACATGACAATAAACGCTTTGAATCTTTGAATCTTGAACTCGACCGACAACAACGATCTCTCCTAAAGCGATGTGTATACTTAGTCGTGGAGGCCGCTACAAATGTCTGATTTATGCGCTCGAGTCAATGGACTGTTTCCACAGGACTGTGGAAGCGCTGGTATGGCTTCTGTCCTGTGGGGACAGGCAGGAACACTTTGTGTGTTTGAAACTTTTCCCACATCGCTGACATCAGTGTGGCTTCTCTCCAGTGTGGATAAGCAGGCGTCTCTCATCGTGGCTTTAACCCCTTGAACACATTGCTCACGTCGATCTGGCTTTTCCCTTCCAGTGACAGATTGATCTTCATTACTTTACTAGAATAAGCTGTCTGCTTACCTGTCCTGGTACAACCACACAACAAGGTCCACTGTGAGCTGTTGTTTCGTTTAGCATTTCACACAAAGCCTACAATTCACACTAGCAACATACTTTTACTTTAATGGTCTGGATGTGTCTCATGTTTTAAACTTTCTGCATATTCTGTTGTTTTAATTTCGGCGTACCTGCTTGAGAGGAATGAAATACACACAAAACACATCAAATCAAATGTGAGTTTTAGTCCAATTTATTTGTTTAATTATCACATCACTAATTAACAAGTAATCACAATACATTTTTTTCCAAACCGAAAAATAAAATTCAAATTATGAAAAACAAACACACACACGCAAAAAACAAAACAAAAACAAGGAGGTTCTTCAAATGACAGAGTAAGTCTACCTAACACATCCCATAGTTTTTCAGCATGCTCTGCAGGTACAGTAGGTGTTCGTTAGCTAGTGTTACACTTGCATGTCAGATGTGAGTGTGGCAGCGTTCGATGAAGCACTACGAGGCTCCTTGGACAGATTTCAGAGGAGCTTTTATTAAATAAGCCAAAATGTTAGCTACGGTTCATTTTCTCAGCCTCAAATAAGAACGTTTTAGGGTCTCTGCCCTCTGAGTGCCGTAACAGAGCGGCTAATAGGCTTTGATATGCAGAATGTCCAAATGACAGGCCTGTATGTGGACCTCTGTGCCCACTGTTATGCAGTGGCATGTGATTCAGGTGCATTAGCTTCATTCCCATTTAGCTTTATTCTTTTATTATATGAACCTGCAGAGGTCACTGTATGCTTACAGAAACGTTTCTCACCTCTTAGGACTGGGCTTGCAAGCATAATTTCATAGTGTGCAGACATACATGTGCGTGCACTATACATTTTGTTAAAAAGGCTGCAGTTAATTAAATAATTAAGCATATATACGTCAATGTTTCTAAATCGAGCTGCTGCGACAACTCAAAATAAAATCATCTGCTATAATATTTGAAAGACTTGAAGAAGTGCTGCACTGGGAGTCTCAATTCTGGGCGAGATGCAGTCTGTAAAAGTGGCTGTGACAAATTTGATATTTTACACCCTCCAATCAGATGAGCACGCCCCCCACAGAGCTACAGGAGTGCATACGTTGTGTCTTTACTGCACTTATATCTCAAAAGACATTCTTTACTTCGGTGGCCCCTTTCAATAAAAACAGGTAGACCTTTTTATTTTTGCAGTTCTTAAAAACAGCCATAATAGTTATGATGCTTCCTTAAGGGTACTTGGAAAACTCCCCACCAACCAACCCTGCCTGGTATCTACTTTGCTTACTTCTTATATTTTAGGGGCCATGAAGAGGACTACAGAGCACATCTGTACACCCGTGTACTGGTAAGTAGAAACTCTGGGAGAAAAGCAAAGCTAGAAGAAGTTGGGACAGGCACAAGGAAGCTTTTTGCTAGAAGACAGCTGCTGCGGCGCAAACAAAGCAATTCAACTGCTTGATGACAGCTTTTATTAACGCGCCACCATCTGCATGTGAAATATTCCCAAAGACAATTCCAAAGACATTGGTTGACTTCCCGTCCCTGTACTTCTGTTAAAAATTACCGATGACTAAATCGATTAACAGCTGAAGAAGAAGAGAGAGGGCATGGGCATTCACACTACTGCAAAAGCTCACTCAGAATGAAGGATCACTTATTCCTCATTATTTCCACTCCATAACAGTCAACCCTCGCTGATACACTCAAGCTTTAAGGTGCTAAAGAATGTCATCAGAGCTTTTCTACAAATCACAGATTTTAGTGTCAGCTTGCACTGAAAACCTCTGTGTTTCTGTAGTTGGATGCTATTGCTAGGAAGAGCCTAATGAAGCTGAATTTGCATTTTGCTTTTTGGGAATTTTGCTACATTTGACAAAAACAATGACTTTGCAAACACAGACTGGAAACAACTGTGTGAGTAGTTCAAACGTAAGTACTGTTCTTCAGAAAACTGTCGGGTATACCTCAAACATTTTGGCAGTTACATGATGAGTTTCACCTCGCGGCGTCACAATGTTAGCTTAGATTATTGTGGCCAAAAGGATTAACAGCACTATTTCTTATTGTGATATCAACAGAAAATTACAAACAAACCTCTCATGCTAGTGAGGTAACATTTTCAAACATGGTAGCTAAACATGGTAGCTACTGCTAGCTACCAGAAGCTTGTTAGCTTCTTTCAACGCATTGTTTTGGTTTTATAATTTGGAACTTTGCTGTTTTACTTCATTGTCATGAACCCTGTTTTCAGACATAACAGCAGACAGCTGTTTGCAGTTTTAAAAAAAGCACCAGATGGGAGGCAAGTACAGTTAGCAGCTGAGTGGTGAAAAAAGCTAGCCATTAACTGTAGCATGTAGCAGCTAAAGAGTTGGTTGAGTCGAAGATAAAAAGAAAATGCTGTTCTTTTATTAAGCTAAGACGTATTACATGGACTGAAAAGGGCATGCTATGTTTGCTAACACGTTCCCCATCCTAACTTTATGAGATAATGTTTTGATCTATCATATTTTCATTTGCCAGTCAGTTAGATGTATGGTATCAGTTTCAGATGATACCCAGCCCTTGTTATATTACTTTAATGACTGCTGACAGAATCAGTTTGACAAAGCCAAAAGAGCAAACAAACAAACAAAAGAAACCCTCTTTAAATCCTGACAGTGGCTGACCTGTGTGTGTGTTTGAGCCACGGAGTTGGTGCATACAAATCTGTGGTCAGCTGTGAAATTCAATCATGATTTTAAAAAGGGGAAACAAAGATTACAAACTGGTTCTTCCTCTCTGTTTCCTTTAAAACATAAATCAGCTAATCTCGACACTAATTGACCAAACCACAACACTTTCATAATGGACATCAGCCTTTAACCTAGAGTCATATTATCTGGCCATGCATTACAAAGGCAACATTTGATTACATTGCTACAATAGAAGAGGATAAAGCCACATCGTCCCTGCTGCTGTTCCAACAGGACACAGGAGCTGAAGCTTTAGCCAAATGCCAAACAACATGCTACCATGATCCTCACACACCTGAATGGGACAAGAAGCACTATCAGGAAAGGGTCACTTACAGGATTTCCTTTTAACAGCAGCACCAGATTTCTCCTGGCATTTCCTTTCACTCCCTCTGAGCAGTTTTAGGTCAGAGCCTGGGTCAGCCTCATTCGCTGTACTTCAAAATGACAGGAGGCACATACGATACACACAGCTCCTTCGACTTCAGACATATTTCATATTTCCTCATCCACATTTGGGCTGCAGACTGAACTTCAACTTCCTCTATTACGTTTCAGAAACGTTCAGGTTACAGGCTTCCTGCTATTTTGCCATTAATAAAAAAACAACCCTTTTCACGCTTCTAGCCACGCCTGCTTTTTCAACGTCCTCTCTCCCTCTGAATCTCTTTCGTCACTGTGTGTCTTGGTTTAGAAAAACCTGTGCGTGTTTCCAAGATTTTCTGATCAGACAAAAAAAAAAACGACCGCCCGTTGTATTGCTTATGCAGGAAGACACTATAAATAAATACAACTTTGTTTTAAAAATCAATGAAGGAGGAGGAAAGGAAAAAAAGAAAGACGCAAGAAATAAGATGAGCAGAACACCGAAGCTCATTTTTACACGATTTGTGTCACTCAAACACATCATCACAAACACAGAGAATAAAGAGTTAAACAGCCTACATGTTGTCTAGCTTTATTTTGTTTGTCAGCGCGTTTATGGTAAGTGTTGCTGAAGAGAGAGGAGGAGACGGTGAGATGAGTTACTATGATGTCACTGAAGCAGAGAGTAAGTGGATGCAGGTAACAAACAGCCCCTAGAGTCACAAAGGAAAGAGAAGCCAGGGTTTCCATGCTGTTTAGTAGATGAGTGAAGTGACTTGCTGCTGACGCTGCTGTGGGTGCGGATGCTACTGGGGGAGGGTGATGGAGAGCACAGTCTGCCACAAGGCTGTGGGGTGAAGAGGATCCAAGCAAAAACCCAGAATGTGAGAAAACCTTACTGTGCCCTCGTTTCCCCTTCGCCTCTCACCAGGCACAGTCTACACAGTCACTCAGCCAAATCTAGCAGGGCGAGGGTGACGGCGCACAATCAGTGTGAGAGGAAAAGCATGATGGAACTACTCGATGGGTCAAAATGTAGCAATAGCAGGTTAGAGATATTGAGAGGGGTCACAACGGTCACGATCCCTTTAAGGAGCTGCTGCGGTCGACCCCCTGGACCTCCACCTGGAGCTGCAGCGAGGAGGGGGCGAAGGGGGAGCTGACGCAGCCGACCGAAGCCAGCGACTCGATGAGGGAGACACTACGAGTTGTCGGTTGCTGTTGTTGTTGGTGGTAGCTGGTATGTAGGGAATAAGAGGAGCCGTGTGGGTGGGGTCTGTTACTGTTGTTGTCCTGTGGGGCTAGCCAGGTGACGATGTCAGCGCCGTGGTCCGTGCGAGAGCGAGCATTCTCGCGGAAGTTGAGCTTGAAAGACTCAATCTAAAGCAGAAACGTTTGGGGGGAGGAGGGGAGGACAGGTAGGGAGAGGGGGAGAGAACAAGAACAAAGAAGGAAAACAGGAAAGACAAGGTGGGAGAGGGGGAGGCGGTGACGTTGAGGGGGGGAGTTGAAATGAGGAGGGCAGAGGGACAGCAGAATTAGATGCCTGTAAGATAAAAGATGGTGATGTGATCAGGAGCTTTGGACTGCAGACAGCACAACAATCAGACACTCGGCTCAGCAGGACAAGTACATCAAACCTTTCCTGCCTCCTCCTGGTTCACTATGTGGGGATCCCACCCAAACTAACACACCAACACATACTTACTTGTCTCTGGGATGTGTGAGTCCAGAGCCTGGGGCTCCTGGAGGCCCTCACTATGACAGGGAGCCCCGTCCTTCAACCCATTCTTCAGGGCAGCGGGGCCCCCAGCCTGCCCTGGCTCGGAGCCTGGGGCCGGGGCAGGGCTGCCACTCAGGGGGTCCCCACTCCCCTCTGTTGCCTCCTGTGCCCCCTCAGCCTAGAAACACATAGCAGGATGTGTCAATTGGTGGGGATGGAACAACCTGGCTCCAAATCTCCATCATCATGGCTGAGACGTAAAACTATAAGTTTTAATTATTATTATAACTTTTTTGTGAACAGCAACATGAAGTTCTTCAAACAGCAGTTTATGAGTAATTTATTTAGACATTTTTGGATGACAAGAATTTGATTAATGCAGCTAGAAGGATGTGGAGCCAGACTGAGGTGAGGTATGGAAGCTCTGAAAGGTTCAGCGAGAAAAACGACTTAACCTACATTGCTGTCTTACGACTTAAAAACAGGTGGAAATAACAGATTTTGCCAGGATATTCTGTAAAATAGTCCTCAGACTTGTACAGGTTAGCATCTTCAGTGAAGGATCAGCGCTGGTGATGAGAACTGGGTCTCCCCAGCAGGTGACTTATTTTCAGATGAAGCGTCCAAAAGGGAATTAATTCAGGAGTGGAACCAGAAGTGTGCTCGTCCTTTCCCCAAAGATTCACCAGGTTACGAACCTGAAATTGTCCCTGATGGTCAGACTGTCAGTGAGGACTCCACTGCAGTGTCCTGAGTTAATGTGTGCAAACAGCTTTAGGAATGATCTCGGCAAAATCCTTGTTCCACCTGTTCCCCAGTGCTGCACTCTGAGGTAAAACTACTGGATCAGTAATGGAAAGTGGATCCTTTCCCCTTTGGTTGGGAACTCAGAGCTTTCATAGTGGAAAAGAGATGGAAATACAAAAGACCCAAAAAACAACAACTTAAGAATACAATATTACAAATAACATCTGAGCATGCCCAATGAATGCAATGATAGAAATATAACTGAAAGTCAAACTCATCACCGAACAAAGCTGATGTAATGTGAAGGACACGTCTCTACAAAGTGCCAACATTAGCTTCTCCCAGTTAAACCCACTTTAAAACCCTTCTCCTCACACACAAGTTCTTTAATAATAAGGTTAAAGGTCAACCCAACAGAGCATTTCACTCTCACACTGCAGCCTTAGTCGTGGGTCCTACAGTTTTTGAAGTCGAGCTCTCAGCTTTCCTCTTCTGCTCCCAGTTTGGATCCATGAGCAGACTGTTGCTGACTGCTGATTTGGAGCTACATAATAAAACTGAATTGAATTGAACATTATTCTATCTTGGACGAATTTAATGTCACTGTAACAATTTCTCCAAAAGCAAAAATCAAAACCTGTCAGAATGAACCAAAGATGCCTGAACAGCTGGGAACACACTGAGAAATGAGCCAGGAAACAGTTTCCCTTCCACGGAACGACCACAGGCAAGACGCCTAAGAGACTGTGTGTGTGTGTGTGTGTGTGTGTGTGTGTGTGTGTGTGTGTGTGCATTGTAATGAAGGAGCAGTAATAGACACTAAACATGGGATTGTGCAACGGTTGCAAAGGTTCAGGTTCTGCATAAATCTGGATTCTGCAGAATGGAAAAAGGGGAAACTGTATCCTTTCATTGCTTCCAAAATAAAGATACATTTTACAAAGCTGTGCAAATCAGTGCTAAAAATAGGCTCTCTTATTTTGATGTTTGTTCTATTCGTAGCAATGATCACGAAGATCACGATGACCGGGCAAGCAAACTAGTGAATGAGGATGAAGATGTGACGATGTGGTGACCATGAAACAGACAGGCTGCCATAGGCTGAGGGGACAGGTGACATCATTATCATTTGATGAACTGGTGAATTTATATCCATTCTTTTATGTAACATGAACATTTTGAACGTTTTCAGTTTTTATTAAAAAACCAAAACCAAAAAATGGGCCCTTTATCTGTCACGGCTGCTTTCTGTGTCTCTGAATGTGCTGGGGGAGCATCCAGACGCTTTCACAACAGCAAGCTCAGGAGACAGGAAGCTGGCTGCAGGGAGGAGGGTTCGAGGCCGGTGTGTGAGGCCATCCCACCTTACATGTCATTACCAACACAGAGGCCGAACAAGACCAACGGAAAAAGCCAGAGTCTTCATTTTTTGCCCCGATACACAAGTAATCCCACGATGTAACACATTTTTAAATACTAACATGCAGACGCATGCAGACCGGAAGGAACTGAATTCACAACAGTGTCCTTCAGACAGAGGTCAGGGTTAGAGGGCGATGCTGCGAGACATCAGATGCAAAGCAGTTTTAGAAGGTTCTGATGTCACGTGTCAGTGATTTTCAGGACGGGATTTTTTCATGATCCTACGTCTGTGAGAATGAAGCCAAGACAATCCTGAAGAAGCAGGTTCGGTCTTTTTTAAACTTAAATTCAGTTGTGACTGTTTATTGAAATGTCCTTGCTTCACCCTGTGAGGAGAAGTTGATTTATGTCGACTCGAGCTCCCAGAACATAAACTCCACAACAGTTGTTGTCTACAAGCTACAAGCAAAGTTAGCCTTGAGACCAGGGCTGATGCTCCTGCCTCAAGTCTCACTTCTGGATTCATATCTGCCTGGATCTTGTGCCCTGCTGACAGTGGACAGCTCGCACAAAAAGCTGTGAAACTGCAGCTTTCATACATAAGGTTAAAAAAAATCTATATTGTTCTTATTTTATTCATTTATCATAAGTGTCGTTAGTCTCATGAGGGATTTAGAAACACGGGTGCAGTCACTTCATTTTAATACCAAGAGCGTTTTTTTTTCACCGTTAAATATGGATGAAATCAGCAGAAAACTGTGTGTCAGGTTGCATGATTGAAATATTCTCTTTATTTTGGGCCTTGAGAGGGTAAATCGGAGGTTGTGATTTTAACCAAACCCAGTTCGTCGGTAAGTTAAATGGCACTTTTCACAGATACAAATCACAAAGTGCTTCACAATACAACCAGAAATATAAATAATAATATAAAACATTAATTAAAAGCTTGTTTGTATAGAAATGTCTTCAGCTGCTCTTTCAAAGAGTCGATGGAGTCTGTACAGCCTAAAGACAACAGAGCTCCACAGCTTTGGTGCCTGTACGTGGGACCAACAGTGACCTCTGACCTGACGACCTAAGTGCTCAGCAGGTCAGAGATAAACTGGGGAGCCTCACCGTGCAGAGCTCTAACAGATAAAACTACTATTTTAAAATGAAACCTAAAATTTACTGACAACCAATGAAGAGAAGCCAAAACTGGATTCTGGAGCGTTCTGTACAGTCTGAAGGCGATCCAAAGCTGATTTGAAACAAGTAAAAAGACCACTACAATAATCCAAACGAGAAGAAATAAAAGCAGGTTCTGCCTTTGACACCAGGGGTCTGAGTTTAGAAATGTTTCTTGGATGAAAAAAACAGTTGTTTGGAGTGTTTGTCAAGCGACATTGAACTGTCAAATATATGTCAAATAACACTAGTGAATAGCAGGTGGGCGGGGCTTCTCTGCTTCCATTCAGGGATGACCATGACGAGGTCATGTACCCTGTCGCTGACATCCAGAAGCACTTTTGTTACTTTGTTTAATATGAGCACTGTACAGTGGATGTCCGTACTGGGAGGATGAGAGTGTGTTAGTGCTGTAATGTAAGGATAAAGGCCATTATCGCCATTTGTGGACATAAATTTAAAAAAACGTTTCTTTGTTTTTTCTGTCGTGTTGTACCAAACCCTGACTCACCAGTTGTCCTTCATATTAACTGTAACTGTTGTTACAGCGCTACTTTCTTTATTCATGAAAGCGAGTCACCCCAGCTGCAGCTGGCGCTCATCGTTTTCACTCTTTAGTTTGTTGACTGATCAGAAACAGTTCAGTGGATTCAGAGAGACGTAAACACAGCGTGCACGGCTGTGGCTCGCGATCTCACCTTGATGTTTCCTCCTCCAGGTGAATGGCTCACATTGTCCATGGAGCCCACTTTGGACTGAGCCTTTTCCCTAAAGTTCACTTTGTGAGACTCGATCTTCACATCGCCGCCTCCTGCAACACACACATGTACGCAGATGCAAGCTTGTGCAGTCACAGACAGCCTGTAGTGCTGATGTATTGATTCATTGTTATTGTTTTATGACTGCAAACTCAGAGCACACAGGTTTAGCTCACCAGGCTTGTGCTTAAGGTTGTCCTTGGAGCCCAGCTTTGACGTCACCTTACTGACGTCCACCTTCTTGTTGAGAATCTGCACCTGTTGAATGTCACAAATGTTCCTTCTTTAATCCACAGATTCGTGTAAAAATGCTCGACTGTGGTTGAATAAAAGGACCAATCAGAAAAAAGAAACCCAACGTCCTGATTATACTTTGAGTTACCAGCATCAGGACAAACAGCACGCTGAACAAACCGCATCTTCTAGTTTCTTCGTCCGTGTTGTAGAAAAATGTTTTTTTGTGAAATATGTTTGTGCTGAACCCACGACAGAGACTAAAGGGAGGAGCTTGGCACAGCATCATTGCAGGAAACCAGAAACCCCAGATTTCTCTCAGTGATTTTGTCCTTACAGAACCAAGACAGCCAATCAGAGGGCAGAGGCTCCTGTTGGGTTGAGTAGGGTTTAGTAGGTTAGTGGGAGGGCGGGACAACACAAGACAACTTTAAGGAAGCGAGCAGGAGTGTGAAGCAGGTTCTGGGGAGGGGCTTGTACCTAAGCTTGGCCAGCATGCCAACAACTACAAAGCTCCATTTTCCAGCCAAGAGCAGCATTTACGTTACGAACATCGTCTTACATTTCTCTTCTTTACACTGTGCCTCTCTTACAGCATTTCATCTGTGGCCTTCCCTTCATTCGAGCCATTTTAATGGGCTCTAAATATCAGACTAACTGGCCGGGACATGTGGGCTCTGGTTGTGGGCCAGACAGTACTTACATTCCCTCCACCAGGAACATGCTTCATATTGTCCTTGGAGCCCAAGCGAGATGTGACGTGGCTGAAGTCCAGCTTTTTGGAGACTATCTGAACCTATATGGACACAGCATAGCAGCAAGAGGGGAGCAGAGAAGAGCGAGGGAAAAGAGGGGAGGAGATGATAGAGGAGAGGTGAGGTAGAACAGAAGCAGAAACAAGAAGAGAAAGTGCAGGGAGGAAGAAGTCACCATTACAGGTAGGGTTAGAAAGGAAAGGATAGAAGGCGGAGCGAGGTTCTCTTTAGCTAAACATAGCCGGTCGTTCAGCATCGCTGCTGTTTAAATAAGATGGAAACAGAGCACCAGGAGAAAAGGACAGCTGAAGGCCCCAAAGAGCACACCGAATCTGCTTTATGAAGCGCACACATGCAGCACAGCATACAGACGTGAACGTCTCGGACCCTCATTAAACTCTTTAAACGGAGACGCTGCCGCACACGTTGGTTAGCTGAACTAAACATACACCAAGAATTAAAACACACATATTATTTACAATACGTCAGGTTAGACTGCTAGACCCAACACACACATTCTGCATCCAAATGAGTTTAGTACGGTGGCCCTGAGAGGTCAAACACACCTTAACAAAACAACAGTAGACAGAAAAATGCAAAAGCTCATGAAACACAGCAGATGTCGAATAAAACACGTGAAAAATAGAAGAAATGCAGAAATAGCTAAAAACTAAATCACAAAGGAAAACAGAAGCGTTTCTGGGGACACGAGAAGTGACAAGCTAACAAGCTAACAGGCTAACAGGCTAAAGGTCAACATGTATCTACAGTATTATATGAAACACATCGATAAAACACACCTGCACCTCCCTCACAGCACCGATGAGTCCTCTGCTTCTATTCAGCATGTTTGAATGTTACTTGTAATGAGTGCAGTTCATTTAGTTTTGTGTCCCAGAAACACTCGTGTTTTGTTTCTGATTTAATTTTAAGCTTTTGCTGCAGTTTTTCCTACAATTGTTGTTTTTTATTCAACTTGTGTTTTTTGGTGTTTTTCTATTTGTTTTGTCACCCTGACCTACAATAAGACGGAGACAAAAGAAGAAGAGCAACAAGCTGAAAAGTTGAAAGGTCCATAGATGACGTCTGTAGCTGTCTGGGTCCAGAACATAGTTTGGTTGCACTGCAGTCTGTGAGCTCAGTAAGCACGTTCCTGATGAATTTATGCTGTAAACGTCTATTTTTAAAGTCCCACTAAACACAGCATGGTGTTCATGTGTAAATTATGATCAGTGGGTGGACCCACACTGGCCATGCCCATCTTTTATATACAGCCTAAGGTAATGATCACACGTACCAATCATGTGCAGGTGACTGTGTCCATGTGTGACTGATCTTTATCTGGACTTCAGTGACTCGGACGCCCGTTAACAGTTAACATTTAAATGAGTTAAGGTCAAAGAATAATTCGTGTGCTTCTGTCACTTTTGTAATGCAATGAACCTGAGAAAAATGCATTTAGACTCCCTGGATGGTGTATGGATCGTAACACGTTTGGAATCGAACGTTTTATCTTTGTCCACAAACTACAGATTTAGACTGGGAGAGCAGCGGCTTGCTTCAAACAGCTTCTCTGCATTGTGTTAACTCACAAGCTGCTTCAAACCCCAGGCCAGGGTTAATTATCTTGGTTAATTAATGAGCAGAGGGTTCAAATTTAATTACAAATTGACCATAAATAATCCGATAACTAATTTCCCCACAGACACGTCTGATGCCCGTGTTGGGAGAAACTGAGAGAACAGGAGGCGTGTGCAATTTCAAGAGCCTCCAGTATACTGGCTAGCCTGCTCTTGTGCTCTCACTGGGTCGAGTTAATAAAAAAACAACAGAAATGAGAAGCAGAGAAAGGCAACCGGAAAATATATCAACAGAAAAGAGGGTCATGGTGGGAGGATGGAGAGGGAACTCACTTTGCCCTGGCTGCTCTCTTTGGAGGTGAAACCCCTGCTCTGAGAGGAAGGAGGCACCTGGGGAGACAAGTCCACACAGGGTCAACAACAACACCTCGTTAAAAAACACAGGAGGACGAGGTCAGAGTGCAGAGATTGTTTGGAAGCACAGCGGTGAAGGTAAGGAGTGAGGGGAGCGAGGAAGAGTGGAGAGTGCATGCACAAGCAGAACCCGATCAACCCCATCGACTCCACAGTACTCAGTGCTCTGCTGTTTACACCATCGGACTGTGAAACCAGGGCAACAACAGAACCAATGAATGAAATGGCATTTTTAAAATGATCATTTAAGGTTAATTTTCTGTGTTACTGCAAATTAATCAGCTTTTGTCCATCAAGTAAATGTTGGACTTCCTGTAGCAACGACCGCCTGATCTCATATCTTAGCTGTTATTTTGTTGACATTCACAGAAAACTACACGAGACCAGTGTCGTAAACCTTTTCAACATCCATCCTCTTTCTAAAGAGCCTTGATGGAAGTTGTGTGTCTACAATGACAGTAGATGTACATGCAGAGGAAATCCCACGCAAAAAAGAGAAGAAGCAGAACTATGGGGACCATTTTACTTCAGTGAGTGAGCTGATAGGCTTTAGTGGGTTGGACAGGTAGGAACCCACAAGAGGTCAGCGTCAGACGTGAAATCAGAGTTGCACAGTCCACTTCCTGTTAGTCCATGTGCAGTCGGTGTCAGAGAGCACATGCCACACTCATACAGCGGTGAAGACCTACCTTCCCTCCTCCGGGCTGGTGCTTCATGTTGTCCGTAGAGCCGATCTTGGAGCGGACGTTGCGGACATCGGGAGCTGTGGCGGGGCGAGCTGTGCTCCGGGAAGCGGTGGTCGCTGTGGTTGAAGAGGCGGCCCGCGGGGCGCGGGGCACCGGGGGCTTCTTCTCTGGCCCCGTGCCTGCGGCGGAGGATGGCGTTGCTGGTTTGGCTGCTGTGGTTCGTGTGCGGGAGGCAGTGGTGGCGGTGGTGGAGGCAGTGCTGCGGGTGGTGGTGGTCTTAGGCTTGCTTGAGTCAGCTAAAGGGAGAAAATAATTATACAGAGCTTTATAGATCTCTCTGCCAAACTGGAGTTATGATCGCAGCTTTTTCAAACCAGACTTAGAAAAAAAAAAGAGGGTAAAACAGCAAAATAAAATATGGTGGGCATGCATATCCAAGGCAGGAGCCCCCGGACACACAAACCACTCCACCACGTTAGGTAGCGATTCACGGACGCTATACCAGTCTGAGGTGGTGAAGAGAGAGCTGAGAGTGAAAGCAAAGCTCCCACTTTACCTGTCGATCTACGGCCCTACCCTCACCTACGGTCACCAGCTGTGGGTAGTGACCAGAAGGATGAGATCGCGGGTACTCTCCCTTACAGATGGGTGAGAGGGTGAGAAGTTCAACCATCTGGGAGGGCTCAACTGGAAAGGAGCCAGTTGAGGTGGTTCGAGCATCTGACCCTGAATTTCTGAGCAGCAGTGTATAAATACTGCTACAAGCCGACTTCCTGTCTTTATTGTAAGCTAGGATAATCACCTCTGGCTTTATATTTAATGCACAGCTCTTAATGTAAAGCTCGGTTATTTCCAATGATGTTAAACTCTCTGTTAAGCATCTTAAAGATGCGTTTTCAGGAAGACTAAGAGTTCCGACATTATTGCGCCGCGTCTTCTCAAAGACGCATGAGGGCTAATAACGAACACACAACGCTGCCCGTTATCAACCTTAGCATAAAAACCTAAAATTAACATTACAGAAAAATATACAGCGGTGCAAAAACCCCGTCTGCATCCTTTTCTCTGGTACAGTCACCACACGTATCTTTTAAAGGGGAGATATTCAAACACCATTGATTTTCAGTGCTGTAATCCTCTCTGAGTAAAGACACTTTAGCTCCAGCATCCTAAGCCAGCCTGCACTGATGCAGTGCAACATTTGCACCAATTCAAATCTGTCAGTTCACACACTTTGGGCTGGACTGTATGCCAACTCTTCTTTCAGAGCGCTGAGGCATCCTGGACCACGTGTCCTGCTGTCAGTCCTCCCCGAGAGCCTGTCGGATATCTCCGGCTCCCGTTAAGACATATTTAACGGAGGAAATCCTCCCCCTCGCCTTCATGTTTCTAAAGAGTAATTTGACTTTCTGCATGAACCCTGGCAGCTTAGACGAGCTGAGGCTGCATCAGCAAAGAGCTGCAAACTCCTGTCAACAGCAAGGGGACAGTAATCCACAGGCTGCTGCGGTGAAGGTTTTTAACTCTCCAGAGCCTTTCAGCAGTAAAGCCTCCCTCTGCATAAGCCTGCCCAGCATTGTCACGGTCGGACACAATGAGTGCGTTCTGGTGCCGCAGTCCTGCTGACAGCTCTCCTGGTGCCAAAACAAACTACTCTGTCAACAGCAGGAGAAAAGCCACAAACGCACAGAAGAGGCAGACTGAGGCGAAGTGAGGAGAGGATTACAGAGAAGAAGAAACAGGAGAGAAACATATGCAAAGAGACGGCACAGATGGGAGGAGCACTGCGGAGTACCACGGGATCCTTTCCCTCATCACATCAATACCAACTGCAATACAACTGTCTGTATCTACACTGGACTGTGCAGCACTCTAACTAAAGTATTGTCCCATCTTGAGAACAGAACATGCACCACAGTGTCGACCCCCGAGCGGACGAGCTGTACACAGTGGCTTCAGTACACCTGTTCAACAGCTTGTTAATGCAGATAACTAACTGAAAGCACTTAGCCAAGCAGGTATGGTCAAGATGACCAGCTGAAGTTTAAACTGAGAATCAGAATGTGGAGAAAAATGATCGACTGTGACCTTGAACCTGGCTGTCGGTGCCAGATGGGTTGGCCTTTATAGAGACCGGTCTGAAAAATGCAGAAGACCACACCTCATGTCAGCAACGAACACAAAACAGGCTACAGTTCACACGAGCTCACAAACAGACTGTACAACAACCTGGTGTGATGAGCCTGAGAAGGGTCAGGATTAAACTACAGGTGTACACAGCATCAAAGGTCGGATCCATATGTATCAGCGGTTCACAGCTGAAGCACATTCTGCTCTTAGCGTTAGCTTTCTGAGCTGGATGTGGAGCAGGAGATCTGTATGATGCTGTCATCTAAAAAAGGACAAAGCCCTCTGAGGAGCGTTTCCAGCTGAACCTTGTTGAATCTGTGCCATAAAGAGTTAAAGCAGTGCTGTAACCCAAACAGAACCCGAGCCCGTACTCGCTGCACTCAGCTGATTAGTGGGCGTGTTTTACTCGTCTGTGCCACGTGTCAGAAGACTCGGTAGCTCTAGGGTGGCACAGGCAGACTCTCACTGCACCCATACTGTATATATAAGTGTGGCCACGGATAGTTCTGCTCAACCCCATCACACCTGAGTCCTCATGCTTTATTTTCTCCAACAGTTCTAACTGCATGCACTTCATTGTGACTCTGTCTTAGTCTATTTTTTACCTTCTTTTGTTTGTTGCACTAATGTAAGGTGACCTTGAGGGTCTTTAAATGTGCCTATAAATAAACTGTATTATTATTATTAAATGTATTATCTGCAAGTCTTAGAATGACCGAGCCACAAACATGTGCTTACACATGTACTAACAAAGGAAAATAAAGAGACTACACACAGGCGTCTGAGCCAGCCCGAGAGAATATAACTAATACTCTGAGCGAGGCCTAATGAAACTGCTCTGCTCGTACTAACGACAAAGTCAAAGTCTAATAAGGTCGGACACTGTAGTGGTTTCTACCTGTCGAAGTCCTCGGGGCGCTGGGTTTCTTCTCCTCTCCTGGTTTGCTGTCTGTCTTAGAGGCTAAAAAGAAAATGTTTAAACCTTTGTCAGTCGTGTAATTTATCAACACAATAAATAAACCGAGTGTAAAGAAAGCCACACACATACCCAGAGGCTTTCTGGCTGCAGCAGTGGTAGTGGTGCGAGCAGATCCTGCCGTGCGCACTGGTGCAGTGGTTTTACTGGCTGCTGTGGCAGCAGACGTGTTTCTGCTGGCTGAACCTGTTTGATTTGAGGCAGCAGTGCTGGACTTTGTCACTAGGGGGCGCTTCTCTGTTGTTGTCTGAAAAGAAAGAGAAAAATAAATCTGGGCGAGGTAATATGTCATCCAGGAAGAGAGAGAAGAAACGAATGAATATGGGCAAGCATCTGCGGAGGGATATCAAATCAACAAAACAGGCAGCAGCAAATTAGGTCACAAAGCATCTTCAGTGTGCCTGGATGTTGTGATCAGTCCAGCAAATGTTCGCTGGCCTCACTGAGATATTCAGGTCAAAGATTTTGCCCCAATTGGCGGAAGATATGGACCCAAAGCCCTCAACGATGGTTACACATTTCACTCAGCAGCGTGTTTGCCTCTTGTAACCCTCAGAGCAGGCTAACCTTCACATTCAGCCGAGCCGTCCTGCAACATGAGTCACCCTGCACCCCTGCAGCTCCATCAGGGCTGTTAATATGTTGTTGGTGCAACAGTGTTTACCTTTAAGGAGCTCAGCAGAAGAGGCTGACAGAAGGTTGACTGCTCTTTTTGGGGAACAAGGCATTAAAGTGGACAAGCCAATTAATAAATGGAACTTTTTATTCTATTTTATTGCCAACTCACAACAACATTTGACCCGAGGTGCTTTATATTGTAAGGTAAAGACCCTACAATAATACAAAAGGCCAACAATCATATGAGCCCCTATGAACAAACAGCTTCGTCCTGACATAATATCAGTTCCATATACAGACAAACTAATTCTTATAACTGCATGTTTGCAGCTCCTGCGGTGGATAAAAACCAATATCTGCATAGTTATTATAAAAACCACTCGTGTGTTTGTCTGAATTCAACACATTTTCATATAACACACACGGCTACAGTAACACACTCCTGTTCATTCAAACGAGAGGCACAGCTAAATGTTTCAGCGTGTTTAACCCTCTTGGCTTTTTCCTGCATTTCCAGCTCACAAACTTTACATGCATTTACATTTTCACCGTCTCTGTGAGCCTGTGCACGCAAACAGACCAGATGGCAAAGATTCATGACCACGGGGGAAACAGACGGTTGTTAGAAACTCCGCTGATCCTAACTTTAGTTAGAAAAAGCCAAAGAAGTAAGAAATCTGTTGTCCTGATCGATGTGGATGAGGTTTAATGAAATCACTTCAAAACATAAGAAGGACTCATTGTGATGACGTCAATCGTGCAGCTCTGTGTAACTGAGCAGGCTGCTGCCGCTGACCGCTTCCTGTTAGCTAAAACTTACCTTGGGTTTAAGCTCACGTGTCGTGCTGGTGGAGGATGATGTGAGGCGGCTGGCAGAAGTGGTGGAGGGTCGCTTAGACCCTGCAGCTGTTGTGGAAGGTGCTTTAGCTGTGGTTGTTTTTTTGTCTGTAGTGTGGGGGGTGGAGGTGGCGACAGAGGATACGGGACGCTTAGTCAGGCCTGGAGCAGGACCAGCAGCACCTGCAGTGCTCGGGCGCATTTTGGCAGCTGCGCTTGGTTTGGTTGCCCCGGCAGCAGGCTGCGATGCAGGACCGACACGCAGGAGATGGATGGATGATGGATGGAGGGTAAAACCAAGGAAACCAAGGAAAATGGATAAAATTAACAAAAATGGGTGGTAACAGGAGCAGGGTCAAGCAGCACAAGCAGCAATTACATCACAAAGTCACAAAAAGTGAGAACAAAAAAACAGAAAACAAAAACAACTAACACTTAGCATTTACTCTGTCGCTTCAAGGCAGTAAACAAACACAACCAGGACAGACGCTTAGGCAGCATGCACGCTCGGTTTTTAAAATGCGCTCATGCCATCCTGTCCGCTCCCACGCTGCACGTCTCAAATGCTTTCAGCCATCATGTCCGTATTCAGCCTGATATTTATTAGCAGTTTGGATGATTTATGATGTAAGATGCAAACTGCCGTGAAATCGTACACTGCTATCATTTCGACTTGTTACCGCATTACTGTAGCCAACATTTGGGTATTACATTTGAAATTCCACCCTGAGTGGGGCGTTACCCTCGCTGTGATACTAAAACAGTGTTTTATCAGAATGATCCTAAGCATACGTCAAAGCAACACTTCACTCTTACACCTTCCACTGATCCCTACCTTGGTCTTCCTGTCTGCCAGCTCTTTGCTTGGTGTTGAAATGCTTCCATTGGCTGAGGGTTTGGTAGGTTTCTTCGCCTTGTCCTTCTTCTCGTCTTTCTTCTCAACCGTCTTTTTGTCTTCCTGGGTTTTGTCCGGCTTCTCTTCCTTCTGTGTTGTTTTTTCCACCGGCTTCTCAGACGGCTTCACCGCCTCACCGTCTTTCTCCGTCTTCTTGGCCTCGCCTGCGTCAGCCTTTTCTGTCTTGGCGTCTTCCAGCTCCGCTGTCGCCTTTGTCTCCGTGTCGGCCTTCTTCTCTGTCTGGTCACAGCTGGTCTCGAGCTTGACGGATGTCGGCTGTTGCTCTGGGGTCTTTTCCACTTTGTTGATGTGCTGCTCTTTGCCGTCCTTCATTTCTGTGATCTCGGGCTTCTCTGTGGTCTTGTTCTCTGCTTTGTCCTCCACTTTGGACACTTTGGACTTGTCATTTTGTGCGATTTTGCCCACATTCTGTGCTTTCTCGACGTCAGCCTCCAGCTTTTCTGTAGCCTCCACTTTTTCTTCTTTCTCTGTCTTCTCTGCTTTATTTATCTCTGATTTGTCTGACAATTCTTCTGCTTTCACTTCATCCTCTTTCTCGGGCTTTTGTTGCACAGGCGGCACTTTCTCTGTTTCCATCTCTTTTTCAGGCTCCCTTTGTTTTTCATCCACCTTTTCTATCAGATTTTCTGCCTCCTTTTGATTTCTATCCACCTTCTCTTCCCGTTTCTCTGCCTCCTTCATTTTGTCTTTTTCTCCCTCTTCCTCCACCTTAACCGGACTCTCACTGCTCGTGAACTCAACCTTTACACTCTTCTGCTCGACTTTATCCACAGGGTCAAACAGGTCCACCTTCTTCACACTCTCCTCCTTCTTCTCCTCCTTCTTCTCCACCTTCTTCTCCTCCTTCTTCTCCTCCTTCTTCTCTGTCATTTCTGATTTTACTGAAAAGAAAAATGACAAAAATGTTTTTTTTAATAAAATGAGAGTCAATAATAGCAGAGTTCATTCAGACAGTTACGCAGTCCCACAAGAACAAGCTCCGGCTCAGGACAGAAACCAGGAATTCACCACAGACTTCAGGCTCATGTAAATCTGTCCACAGCGCATAAAGAGAACCAACAAACATCTCTGCTGTTGGTTCAAAGCTGCAGCTTCTCACTGAATCCTCCGGCCACACCAACACAGAGATCACAGTAAATACTGTAGAACAAAAGAAATCTGTTTTTAACTTTCGTGCTGGTTTACTTTTACTGGACAAACTGGACGAAAGCACAAAAATATGTGATTTGATTCCACGACACAAGCTCTGAGGGAAGTGAGCCTCTTACACAAGTTAAAATAAAAACTGAACTCCAGCTTTTAAGTTCACTGGTGAGGAAGTTACTGTGCTTATGAACAAAACATGAAAAGAGAAGCAAACATGCATCTGAAAACCGACTTCACTGAGCAGTAAAAACAAACTCATTCACGGGTTTAGATTTTTGAAGCACTCTGTAGTTGGTTTTTCAGTCTCTCTGTATTTCTCCGTCTTGAGCTTCCCTGTCTGTTTATGTGTGTTTCACGGGTTATAGTAACTTCCTGTTTTATTTTGACAGTAACCTTTAATTGTGCATTCTGTTTCACTTCCTGTCTTTGCTCTTTTCCTGCCCTTGTGATTGTCTCGTCTGTTACTCTGCTCTGTGCTCCCCGACTATCATTGTGTCAGCTTATTCAACCTGTCCTGCGTTTCCCTCCTATCAGCTTCCAGTGGATTCACCTTTAAAGGGAATTTTCATTGGGAAGTGACTTTTTCAAAAAGCTAATATATGTAGAATTTCCAGTTTTACACCTTCCCACCTGTTGTGCCAGTCCTTCACAGTCCACCACCAGCAAATGAACATTTTGAAAAGGTTCATAAACGGAAGCTGTTTGGTTTTTGTTTTAAAGACAGATCTCTTTGGTTTGGTTAAAAAACTAAATCTTAGGTCTGTTTGTTTGATATGTTATTTTTGTTTAAGCGTTCGACAGACAAAATTAACCCCAGCCAAAATTTAAAGGCAACAGGAAAACTTATGAACTGAAAACTTTCAAACTGAACTTGTGAACGTGGAGCAGACTGCAGATCTGGAGATGCTGCTTTCCCTCACGCTCACTCGCTACAATGAAACATGTGCATCATTTGTCCTCCAGTGATGATGACCCAACAGTGGGGTGAACCGAGTCCCATCAGAGCCGCTCACTCTGTGTCCCAGCTAAGGAGCTGGATCCCTTCATGTCCACATTTATGAAATGAACATGACATAACTGATTCAGTCCTGCCCTCCAACCTCCTGTGGAGGACAGAAGCGATGCTGTGCAGACGTCACGATCCATTAAAGAATATTGCATATTATATCAGTGCCCTGTACTCACAAAATGACTGTTTCATTATTATTTTATATGCTCACAATCAGTGTTGACACCAGAAAGGAATGAAGCTTGATATAAAATGTGTTTTCTCATGTAAATGCATTAATCCTTTAACAGGCCACAGTCATCCATGAGCAGCATAAAGAGCAGCCGTCATGCTGAAGCCATTGTGACTGAATTTCAGCCACAGATGGTTGTCAGATGGAGCGCGCTTGTGTTTTATAGGCAATTCATGAAGAAATGTCACATCATTTAGGCTAATGGGGAGATAATGAGTCATCTTGATTATTCAGGAGCCATAAGTAGCTCATTTGTCAGCATGTAGAGACCTGAGTGTGGTGGGACTAGGCCTGATCTGTGTCTATCTCTGACAGGACAGGAGCTGGCACAGAGTAAGGTCACCAGTGGGATTTTATGGGACAGCCAAGCGGCAGACGGTTGGCCTACAGAGACGATGGGCTTACAGGGGGAGGAGCTTGTTTCAGACAGGATGAAACGAGGCTGCACTGACACCCAGGAAAGGAAACATAAGGAATATATTAAACTGGGGCTACGTCCACACGTACACGGGTACTTTTGAAAACGGAGATTTTCCGTTTTAAAAAATAATCCCGTCCACACGTAAAGGCAGAAATGAAGGAAAACGCTGCTATGAACATGCCAAAGCAGCAGGTGGCGCTAGATTCCTAACCGTGCAGAAATGTTGGCCAATCAGAAGTCTAGAAGCCTCGGTGGGAAAAAGTAAACAAAGCTGGGGCATAGAAGCAGAACCGAGTCGTATGTGTGGAGGGACAGTAACTGTGTGTATATGTAAGCATTTAAACACTGCAGAGAGTAGAATTAACAGTATTGTAGAAATTCATTTCACCGAAACAATAACGTGGCGCACAGTGTGACGTCAAAAAAGGCGCACACCTTTGACGCTGCGTTTTCTGCGTTTTCTCCGTTTTCTCGTCCACACGTAAATGCAAAAATGGAGTTTTAGAAAATCTCCACCCTGCCCGGAGTTTTTAAAAATCTCCGTTTTCAGTGACCAAAAACGCCGTTTACGTGTGGACGAAAGGTGCGAACGCATAGAAAAATCTGCGTTTTCAAAAATACCCGGGTACGTGTGGACGTAGCCTGGGAATCATGCAAAGCTAGGCGATGTAATCTAGTGGAGTCCAAGAAAGAGTTTTGGTGCCGGAAAAGCAAAATAGTCTCCTCAAAAAAAGGGAAAACCCCAAAATACGGACTTAAATTAAGGACACATAGTGCACTCAACAAACACAGGCTGTTCAGCTTTGGGGTGAACAGACTGACAGGGAAAGTTCACACGACACGCAACTACTCAGGCCTGGGACTGCACACAGCAGAGCCAGTGAACATAAAGAGGTGATTATACACAACTGAAAGCTGAGCTATGATAACAAGAGAAGAACAAACCAAAGTCTATTTTCTATACAGCAAACAACGAGCAACTCAGGAGATCAACCCGAGCCCCTAATTAGAGCAGAAATGTGATCCGTCTCACAGCTGTGGTGAAAATGGCTTCATTTAATCAGCCAGCAGGAGGTGACTCCCAGCCCACGCTCCCACAGCCCACTGTGTGAGACTCTCCCACAGGAGGCCTCAGTCGATTTCATTTATTTCTGCTGATTGTGCCATAGTTAGTCACTATTTCACTGTTGTCGGCACAGCAGACAGAACACTGCTGGATACAAATGACTGTAGGCACAGACAGAGGTGCTGACAGGGCACAGGAAAGCATGGTTGTAGGATTTCAGTCTACTTCAGTACCCGAAGTGTTCTCGTTCTTTTCTCTGCTCACGCAGACTGTTGTTGTGATTTAGCTCGATAAAACTGAACTGACCTGAAAAATGAGGAAAAACAAACCAAAACAAAAAAAACAACGGTAACGGGGCGGCCATTTTGGCTCCTTTAACTGCTGTTCTTGTTTCACCGATGCGTGCTGTATGGTAGGACGCTGCATTGTGTATCAGGCCCTGCTCCTGCAGTAGAACAGTGAGTTTTTCCTACGTTGCACGGCCCCGACTTGCAACAACCTGCTTTATTAGCAGGTTGTTGCAAGTGTATGAACCACGGCTCAGGACAACAGAACAATGAGCATCTGGGTGCAGTGAGCCAATTTATCTGAAGGTTTCATTAACATAATGATAACACTTACAGCTCATTAAGAGCCGTTAAGCTTAGACTCTCCTGAAAGGAACTGACTCGACTCAAACCTTTTTCCTCTGGCCTTATTAATATGATAAAATATGCCCACTCCAGTCTCTTAAAACGAGTCAGTGTCTGAATTTCAAAGAGAAGAGTAAAAACAGAAACGTCTGACACGTGGAAAGCAATAACTGGGATTTCTCTGCATTTTTATGCACAAATTGCCTTACTGGGAAAATTTCCACCGGGCTCTTTGGACTTTGGATACTGACCTAACATGCACGGTTCATGAAGGTTCATGAAGGTTCATGAAGGTTCATGAAGGTTTCTTACCTTCAGATGTTAAAGATAAGACGCTTTCGATTTTACACTCTGTAATCAATCTTTAGCCAATGAATCGCTCAAGATGAAATTGTGTTAATAACCGAGGCTTCAGCCATTAATAAACGATTCAGGATTAATGTGTAAAGCCGTCCTTTTGCTCCTCAAGTGGATTATGTAAATCAGCTCTTTCAGATGCCACCTCATTAAAACTCCCCGCTCCACCTCACTACTCAGCACAAGCTCAGTGGCTGAGAGATCGTCAACAATGGTTTTAGTGTTGTGTTCGGCCTTTTGGTAGAAAACACACTGTGGAGTTGTAGCAGCACAGAAAACAGACTTTGTGATTTACTGTCCTCTGTGTTACTCTGCAACATTTGGGCCTCACAAGAGTCCAGGCTAACACCACTTAATCAATGAACACTGTGTGCACTTGGCTTTAACTCCTTTACAGGCTTGCGGCATAACCGCTGCGTGTTACGTTAGCGTAGGTTAACTGTTGGCATAAATGAGGTTGCTCTCACATCCTGTCACTTGCAGTCAAGGACCTGTTTGAAATCATTTCTTATGGCATACAAAAGTTTGCTTGTATATGCAAATATGACACGGAAGAGGAACAACTGCAGTTCCTCTAACCACCACCTGTGAAAGTGGAGTCAATGCTAATGCTAATAAAGAATTTAGCACTCCATCCTCTGGTCTAAATATCGTTACTACTGCCTCATTTAACAATAAATAAATAAATAAATGCTGGTGGCCACCTGTGCTACCCCCAGCCTCCTGGCCCATATGGAAAAGAAACAGAAAAAGCTTGTGAAAGACTTGCATCAGCTTTAGCTTGCTTCATATAGTGAATCATAGAAGGCTCATCCAAAACATACAAGTTTCATTTATATCATTTTTCTAGGGATCTTATATCTGTTTTCACTCTTGTGTGCTTTTCATATAAGTTTCACGCAAGACAGATACAAACTTTATAAGATTTTTATATATATATTTTCCATATGGGGGTATTAATTTGAAAATCTTAGATTACTTCCTTCTTCAGTTATTGCATCGAGGTCTGGGTCACTGACATTAAAAGCAGGGGTAAAATAACCAAACTAAACAAAAAGCACATGGTAGCAACAACACTACGGTCACGACGGTATTACTAAATGTGAAAACGGGTTTCTTTGTTGTCGTTTCTTTTTTATCCTGGTAAAAGAAAAAAATTATACTAAATGTGGATACAATGTTTGTGTTTTGACTGAGTTGCGACAGCTTTCTCCAGATTGGATGCCCCTTACAAAAGAACATTTGAACAGGAAGTAGGAGGGGCTTCTGTACTCTCACTGACATCATTCAGAGCTTTTAGCTCACTGCCAGCTGACATCATTATGTAACAACCACCCCAACCGGTGGCAGCAGATGGCCCCGCCCCTCCCTGAGCCTGGTTCTGCTGGAGGTTTCTTCCTGTTAAAAGGGAGTTTTTCCTTCCCACTGTCGCCAAAGTGCTTGTTGGGTTTTTCTCTGTATGTATTATTGTAGGGTCTACCTCACAATATAAAGCACCTTGAGGCGTTGCTGTGATTTGGTGCTGTATAAATAAAATTGAATTGTAATGTTCAATGCAACCGTATATATAAATGTGGCCATGTTTGCGCCTCCAGCACTTAGCACCACTAATTGGTTCAAGTTAAAATCGTAGTTATGTATTTTGAACTGCATGATTGATTTTCCGAACTGAGATGCTGTAAGACTGAGCTCAGTTTCTTTGCACACTAAGCTTCTGAGGTTGTCCAAAAGCAGCAACAATAACAACTACTAATAAAAATGACATAATAAAAGCTGCACTATCTGATCTCTGGGGGAGGGGTGTGAGTCTGTGTTATCAAAGACGTGCTTTTCCTGTAAATGCTTTCAGCGCCATGCTTTTAACATGATCGGGTCGAGTTGCACTGGAGACTCCATGGAACCATTTGCTCGATGCTTGGGGCCATATTTCTGCCACAAGCGGATCAAAAAACAAATCTTTCTTCTTTTTAAATTCCTTCCCCATACTCACATCCCAGACCTTACTGTCTAAATCCTTCACTTCCTGCTCTTCGTCAGGGCTGTACTCACTCGTTTGTATCACTGTCACCATGCATTTTGCCTTGTTGCCTGTTCCCTTTCCCAACCCCCTTTCATCTTTTTCTGTATGAAATCTGCTCATCGTCACCCCGATGACCCCTCCAGAGAGATGGAGCTATGACCAAGCTGCAGCTCAATGCAGATTTGTGGTTAATACAATAGAGATTCATGCACTTCCCTGAAATACAGTATCACAAAAAACAAAAAGAATCTTTGAAAGTAAAGCGATTTTTCTAAGTTTAGATATCTCCATGACCTTGGTAAACCAAAACAAACAGATGCATACAACACACAACCTGTAGCTAAATGACTCTGGACTTCAGGGGGTGCAGAGAAATAAACATTACTGGCCTACATTGGCCTGGCTGGAAGCCTCTGCCACTCTCTGGGCCAGCAGCAGCAGAGAGCAGAAGAAGCCACAGAGAGAAAAAGCAGACAAAGCAAAGGAGAGACTTGTTAAACGCCCCACCCTGATGGTCCAAGTTTCAAAGTTTGTGACCCCGTTTTGGTGACGGTCATCTTTGGATATGACGGTGACCCGCTTTCAGCCATCTTGGCTGTGCCGGCCCTCACCGGGAATCTAATGAGCATTCAAAGTAACAGGAACAGAGGAGAAAGCACTAGAACGAGATGGAGAGCGTGATGGAAGCACAGAGAACGAGAGGAAATGAGTCTGGACAAAGACAGAACAACCATCAGTTTTAACAAGCTGTGCTATATCCCGACCCCGAATCCCAGTGTCAGCCGGAGGGAACGCTGCTACACAACCTCTCCCTGCAAGCTCATTGTGCTGCATTAGCACGAGCACATCCACTTACACGTACAGGTAGCCAGACGGGGGAAATTCAAAGCTCCATACCTGTTGTTTCAAGCACGGACACACTCATTTGTTTTCTTCACTCACTCCACGCACAACAATTGTAGCTAAAATACACACTGTGTGCTAGACCAACACAACCAGACAGATGCTACCATCGTGGAATTTTAATGAGCCCATGTGGGGTGCGAGGGGTAGCTGCTCCCACTGCTGTCGACTTTTCTCAGCTTTTCGTTCTCTTTTGTTGCTCCCCATCTCTTTCCCGTCTGGCACTCTCCCTATTCGTCTGGCTCGGCAGCTTCCCCCGGAGCCATTCACGAGCTCAGATCCTTCTACTACAGTAACATTCAAGGAAGCCATGCTGTCTGATTCACGGCAGTCTGACAGAAGACAACTTAATCAAGATGTCAACCTGCTAATTTTCTTGCTTGTTTTCTACTCTCCATTTCAGCTGCTGCATTCTCCAGCCATGCATACTTTACCTCTTTGAAAATGACAACAATGAACAGATAGCCATAAAAACCTACATAGCTATATATTAGACGTTTACATCCATGACACTGTATTAACATAGCACCAGTTTAACAGAACTAAGTTTCCTCATTTGACAGATCTGCCACTGGTCTTTTAAAACTGGTATTAAAAGACAAGACTGGTGTCCACCTACCATCCACTGTCATGAAGGGGTTAGTGCTGGAGTTCAGGCAGAGGCTGCTATAGACACCAGTGTCAAGGTCATCATCGTCATCAATGTCCTGTGCCTTTGTTGATATGTTTCCAACTCTAAAGGTTAAATCTGCACCAGTGTTCAGTTCAGCATCCTCTTTACTCCCATCAAACTCTACAGTCTTGTTAGAATTAGCAGCTTTCTCATCACTGTGTGAGCTTAGAGCTTCAGCAGATCCAGCGTTCAAGCTGCTGAACCCCTTGGGACTGAGAGGCACTGGAAGCACAATGCCCCCTGCCTCTTTCTCCATCCCAAAACCCTCCACTGGGGCTTCTAATGGAGAGAGTGGGAAGCCAGCGCTGCCATCCCTCAAAGGAGGAAATGGGGAGAGGCAGAGGCGGGGTTCGGGTGGGGATTGCCGTAGGTCGATATGTGTGGCACCAGCTGCTGAGAGCGTGGGGGGAGGGGGCTGATCTTCGGCAACAGTTAGCGAGCGTTTCATGGAGTGCGGTGAGCGACGAAGACCGCTTAAAGGTGACGCCACCTGGTCCAGCCCTGCCTCGTCGCCACAGGGGTATTTATCAGGGAGCTGTAGACTGGTGGGTACCGACAGGTGGGAACATTCAGACATTGCTCGCCTCATGGCCTTCCTCTGCTGCTCAGCTCGCCCAATAAAACAGGGCGCCAACTCCTCCTCCTCCTCTTCTTCCATCTCCTCCTCACTGTTGTCCACTGAGGAGCCCTTTGACAGCTGTTGAGCTCCCGAGGCTACACCGGCTCCAGCCACATTCTCATCCGCCCTCTCCAAGTGGTTGTCACTGACTACTCCTATGACGCAGTAGTTGGGGGCCACCTGGGGCATGGCAACTTTTGTGCTTGATTCGGCAAAACATGAGCTGTTCCAGTGTTCGGATGGAGAGTCTCCATCTACTGGAGAAGCCTCTGTCAATGAGGCTCCCACTGAGTGGGGAGGCACTGCACTAGTAGGCGATGGCAGCTCCATACACCTGGCTGGAGATCCAGGAACTGGTGGTAGAGGGACCCTGCCACCAGATCCCATGGCAGAGGGCATTCTTCCTGGGGAGGCTGGGGAGGGGGATGGCGAGGAGGAAAGAGGGCTGTCCGGGCTGTCCCCTGCACTGCCCAGGGAAGCATTGCCCATCGAAGTGCTTCCCGACATGCCCCCAACTCTGACCGGCACCTTCAGCTCTGCGTCCATGCCACCTCTGTCTGGACGCTCAAAGAAGCAAAGCTTGTCTTCATCTGTGAGTCCGTCTGAAGCCATAGGTCTGTCGCCTACCACCAAGCCCCTCGGGGTACCGGTGTCCTTGGCTGTGGGGTGCTGCCAATCCCAGCTCTGAGCTGGCACGCTGGGCGACAGGGACGGCACCTTGCACAGCTCACTGTACTCTGAGAAAGGAGAGCCAGGCTGCTGATCAGAGAGAGAAGACATGCTGTCTCTCTATTCTCTCCCCTTTCTTTGTTTCCAAGCCTGCAGCTGTCTCAGGTGTCTAAGAGGTAATCTCTACCACTCCGCCTGTCTCGCTCTCTTTCCTTTGTTGTCTTGTGCTGTTGCCGTTTTGCGCTCTGCAACTCCAGGTGTGTGTCTGTGTGTCTCCACACTGAAGTCAAACACACACTGAGGCTGAACTGGATGTGCCGCTCTCTCCCCTGCTCCCTCTCTCTCTCTCTGGTTCTCTCACTCATTATTGGAGCTGTCATGTGACCCAGTTGTGGAAGTCAATTGGCTATAGCCAGCTCCCGGAACCCGCCCACTGTGGTGGAGTGAGTAAGCCCCCTCCCATCTACTTTTCTTTTTCACTCTTTTCCCCCTCTAGACCCCTCTCTGTTATTCTGTCTCTTGGCAAAAAGTACAACGTGTACACACACACACACACACACACACACACACACACACACACACACACACACACCCGTTCTTCTTAGTGAGGACCCTCATTGACATAATGGTTTCCCTAGCCCCTTACCATAGCCCTTAAAAATGAATGTCTAACCCTAACCTAATTGTAACCCTGACACTAAAACCACATTTTGAGCCATCAAACTAGTGAGGACCGTGTTGTGTCCTCACACGTGACTGCTGGTTCTCACAAGTATAGTAGAAGGCAGGTTTCGGTCCTCACAAAGATAGCTAGACAGGAACACACACACACTTCTCTAGAGCACTGCTATTAATGAGTGTCCATCTGTATGACCTGTTCAAATCCCCTCACGTCTCTCAGCAGACAGCATCCATGTAAAGTTTGGGGTCTATTTTCAGTCCCTGCGGCTGAGCTGTGAAACCCTCCTGGTAACAAACAAGCACACGGTTCTTGAAGAGTTGCAGGGGGATAAAATTAGAAAGTTGTAAGATAGTGACAACAGAAGAGCTAAAGGAACAAAAACGTGTGAGAATGTGTGCGGGAAGCTATCCAAGCATGTGTGTGCGTGAAATAAGCGCAAGCATATCGCAACTCTGAGCTCAGTGTGAAAGAAGAGGAGATGGGAAATGAGTCAGGATGGAGAGGCGAGCCTGTGGTACAGAGGCCTTCACGGCTGTCACAGTGTATCTGCTCCCACACTTCTATCCCTCACACACACACACACACACACACACACACACACACACACACACACACACACACACACACACACACACACACACACACACACACACACACACACACACACACACACATGTGCGTGCGCGTCACATGTCATTAAGCATGTAGATTTTCAACCCTCTAAAAAGATGATTTTACACACACTTGCAGAAAAAGTGCATTCTTCCGTGTAAGCTTTGTGTCACAGCAGATGTAGGAGTCATTAAAGACAGACATGCCATGCAAATACAGTTACACACTTTCAGGCTAACGCGCACAAACAGTCGAGCCTGTAAGCGTTGGCTTCTCGCACGCAAACACTTTCAGCTCCATTTCGCTTCATCATCATCATCGCACAAAAACTGCAATTTCCACTAAACGTGGCACAGTGTTACTGGAGCTGTTGGGGCTGAACAAATGGACAGGATTCATCACATTTATCGTTTTATTTTACAGTACAGTGACAACTTCACAGCAAAATGTCAAGAACATCCAAAATAGCACAAATCTGTCCTCAGCTACAGAAGAATCCGGCCTGTGCTGGATAAATAGATCCCTCTGAAACATGTCCCACAGCTTCATGGATCAAAACAAGACGGCAGGTGACAAAGACGGTGCTCCCTTCAGCGTTTTTGTCTCTAGGCCTTTTTTGGTAGCACGCCTTTATTTAGTATCGCCTGACAAAACAATGAAGTTTATCGTGCGTAAACAGATAATCTGAGGTAAAGGTCACAATGTGGTGCAAAAGTAACGGTGGACTGGAGGGAGAGTGTGATGGTTTTAGTTTGATATGTGTGTGTCCAGTGCCAGTCAAAACAGCCGGCGGTTACACTCATTCCCGCGGCTGCCGGTTTGGACTGAGGGCTGAGTGTCAGCAGGAAACCATGATTTATAACAAGCAGACAGGCACACGGGGACAGAGCGAGGTGGCAGGGCTGAAGATGAGGAGTATGCAGACAGACAAGAGCAGGAAAAGGGAATCAGAATTGGAAAAGTGAAGGAAAACAACACAGAGGAAAAGGAAATGTGGAAAGGATACTGAGCACAGCGCTCAGATAGAGCAGAAAAGAGCTATTTAAGAACCAATGCATTTACCATCGACCAGCCAAGAAGAAGCACCTCTGCCTCAGTTTGTGACCAGCTGCCTGTTAGCTTAATGGATGGTACAACAATGCAGTCCTCCCGGTGTTTCTGGGAGGGCAGTGCATCTAAAACAACGTGACTTTAACGATCAGCTACTCAGTGTCATCTCTGAATGTTCCGCTTCAAGTGGGTCTCACAACAATAGAGAGGATTAAGTGAAATGATGGAGCTGCAATGGTTTACTAAACAAAAGCACAACTGCAAATAGTTCCATAGCCAGAGGAAGCGCCGCTTCATAAAACAGTAAATGAATGAGAGCTTTGTTTCCACTCACTGGAAAAAGGATTCGTGCCAAGCTGGCATGTGGAACAGAGAGGTATGCAGACCTTCCTCCTTCAATGAAAAACTAAACCTTACCAGCACAAAAGCAGAGGAAACACAGAGGAAAAACCAGAGTTCAGAGGAGTGTGGGCAGCATTGAGCTACACCTTCCTCGTTAGTTAGCAGTTTTAGTTCAAATACATCGTTTATGACGCATGATTTTTATTCGTTTCATCGCCAAATGCATAAATATGCTTGAATACTGCAATGACTGACGTATCCTTTCATTGCTTAGGAGGTTACATCATGCATGAGTCTACCCAGGGCGAGAACTCAATTCATTGTGACTTCTGGTCACTTCAGGGGATCGGTCAATAATAAAGAGATACCAGAATGCCTTCCAACTGCAGCCCCTCTCCTGCCCTGTTTGTCTAGCGTATGTCTGACGCATTATGTGGTTAATGGGATCACAAGCGATCCGAGTTTGCCTCCTTCCTTCAGTCTACCCGTCAATTAACTAAAATGGCTCCTCCATTAAAAAGCAGCCTGCCGCCAAACCGAGAAAGCACGTCTCCACCAGAATGCCAACGACCTCCGTCGCGTTACGGGAACGTCAGACACAGCCTGCCTCTGTTTCTGCATCGCAAAATGTCACCACAGTCGGCGCCTCTGTCGCCTTTTCCACATCGCACCTGGAAAATAAGACAGACAGGCAGGTAGACGTGCTTGGCAGGTAGGCAGACTTGCTCGAGGCTGACGGACCGTCACTGCCTCTGTGCATCACATGTGTCATGTTTGCTTTGGGCACAATTCTTCTCTCCCTGCCTGCTTGCCTCTTGAAGTACAAAACTGATGCCAGAGTCCCATGGGGACAACGACACACACACACCAACAAACTGATGACCTCACCCTGTCTGACTGGTTGGCTGACAAAGATACGCAGACACACTCACTATACAGTGTTATATAATCCCACTGGGTGACAGAGAGGCTGTGCCTAATAACCCGTGCAGGCCACTAGGATGGCATACAGACAGGACAAAAGCTGTGGCCAGGAAAACAGCTCAGTGGCATGTTTGAATGGCTTTAGTGACGCAGACTGAAAGTGACAGAAAACAGCTTTGATTGATCAATAAAACACCAATTCAAGATTTTCTGCATATACGTGCAAACATCCCAATGTGCCTTACAGTCCTCTTGCTGTGACTATGGTACCAGTATTGGATCTGCACCACAAATCTGTCAACACTGGACAACAGCCTCAGAGCGGTGCTAGCTAGAAGCTTAGCTGATGAGGCCTTAAGCAGGTTAAAAGGTCAAACTTCTCACATTTTTAGTTGAAAACATAAGAAAAGTTGGATGATCCAAACATTCTAGTTTAATAAATTTACCAGCAGCAAGCCAGACGGCATGTGGGCGTTGTTTCATTGCAAAAATAAAAATGACCAACAGAAAACAGGATCAACTCAGTTTCGTAACAAAGCTTTGCACCTGAAGACGCAGCAGTAAGTTATACATGCAGGTAGGGCTGTGCGATACGACCAAAATCTCATATCCCGATATAAGACATCTATCGTCCTGATAACGATATAAATCACAAACATTTTCTGTAAATTCTGTGAATTTCGACTTGCGTGAAGTGTTTCCAGCTGGGCGTCCTTTACCCGGAGTCGAGTGTTTTAGCCGATGCATGAAACGATACATTTTTAGACATAAGTTGTAACGTACGCTGTTTTCTTTGTGAGTATTTATTACACGGCGTGCTGCGGGGAAAAGCCTGTTCTAACCTGTTCTAAGGTTTATTTTTTAGCACCTGGCGGCTCATTTTTACTTCTCATCCGTAAATAATCTGCATCTTTCACGTGATTCAGTTTATTTTGAAAAGTCTCAACAGGATCTTGAGCTTTATTGTGAAAGGTTTATGTGGAACAAGCGGACAGGCGGTGGTTTTACCGTCGTTGTTGCTAACGACAACGCATAAAAACAAGCGCTTGTCCATCCGTAGTGTGGTTTTATTAAATATAAGAGAAAGAGAGAACTTTAATAAATTAATGTAGCCACTACAGTGACCATCAGAACATGAACAAATATTCCCGTAAACAGTTTATTTTGCGACACCACGAAACAAACGACAGCGTAAAATGAAACGATAGACGTTTTTATATCGTCAGCTGATATATATCGTTGTATCGAACAGCCCTACATGCAGGAGGTATGATTCAGGATATTGTTTCTGTCATTCGGCACTTGTGTTCTGCTTCCTTGCACAACTCTTACGTTTGTCCCCTCAGGCCATATAGAGGACTAGAAGCCTGGTAACCAGTGGCAACCTAAAATCATATATCTACTCCAGCAGGTGTTTAGACATCAGACGTTGGAAGTTCTCCGTGTTGTAGCAGTATCTGATGATTACAGACATTAACACAGGCTGGTCTGCTGCGGATGTACCAGGAAATTAAAAGCTGGATAAAAAGTGATGAAACTTTTCTGTAGAAATAGGTTTCGAAGCAACAGAAACCCCACAGAGAGAAAGGTGGTACAAAGTATCACTGAATATATCTGTTTTTCACGTTTAACACCTGTCCAGTCACATATGAGGTACGTTTTCCCTCCTAATGCCGACACTTCAGCTGGAAGCTCTTCTTGTTATTTTAATGCAACGTCTCCCCTTTAGTGTCATTGGCTGAACCATGGAGTTACTCTTTAAGGAGTGATTACAAAAAAGACACATTAGCAGGTAGCATGGTGGATGACAGATACACTGTATTGCCTGTTCCAATCACGCCCATGGCCACAGGTATAAAACCAAGCACCTACATATGCAGACTGCTTCTACCAACATTTGTGAATGAATGGGCGGCTCTCAGTGAATTCAAGCCTGGTACCTTTATAGGATACCAGGTGTGCAACAAGTCCAGTCATGAAATTTCCTCACTAGGAAATATTCCACAGTCAAGTGTTAGTTGCATTATAACAGAGTGGAAGTGACTGGGAACAACAGCCACTCTGCCACGAAGCAGTAGGCCAGATAAAAATCCCAGACTGGGGTCAGCAGATGCTGAGGTGCACAGTGCTCCTCCACCGGTCGCAACAGATGGCCCCGCCCCTCCCTGAGACCGGTTTTTCCCTCCCACTGTCACCAAAGGTCTTGCTCATAGGGGGTCATGTGATTGTTGGGGTTGCCTCTGTATTTATTATTGTAGGCTCTACCTTACAATATAAAGCACCTTGAGGCGACTTGCTGTGATTTGGCGCTGTGTAAATAACATTGAACTGAAAGGTCGCCGACATCGCCTCGTCCAACATCGCCTCGTCCAACATCGCCTCGTCCAACATCGGTGTCTGATCTCACAAATGGTCAAAAATGTTTGGTTGGATGGGAATGGACCGTCACTCAAGTTAATTTGCATTTGAAGCAGATGAGCTAACACTTTTGACAATATATAGTTTACTTCCAAGCAAAAAGCCTTGTTTTTTTACATATGGCTTTTTATGCAAGTTAGTCATGAGCTGTTGTGTGAAATTAGCAGGATTCAAGTCACCTGAATATGCCAGGAATTTTCTGTAAGCTAATTCCCCTCTGACAGACTGCAATACAAAGATGGAATGATGATGACAGATAATGAGGAAGAGGAGAATAATCTCAGCAGGGCGTCGGTGAAGACGGTGATGATGCAAGGAGACAGTCTTTAGTCCAGTTTATTTATAGCTCAATCGCATTTCCTTCCCAGCCCATCACAACAGCCAGACTCTCACTAAACATCTATTGTTTCCTCGGTAGCCCTTCTTCACATTAGTCACCAAAGCAACTGACTCTTGTTTCTATAGCAACTGGCTTCTTCATCAGCCTGCTGGCTCCAGCCAAGCGGGGGGTTGGGGCAGAAATGGTTTGGGGGAGTGTTTGGTAGTGATGGTGGTGAGCCAGGGGCTGATGGAGGGAGGATGACGGCAGTGAAAGACAGTGCGTCTGCACGAGGAGGGGGACGTTATTAATATTCTGGAAACCACGGGGAAGGAACTCCACTCCACTAATCTTCTGTGCCTGTTGCTGCAGGTTAAACAGATCAGTCAGTGTCTTGGTATTAATCACAGGCATCAGGCAAAATCCGACTGCTCTGAAAACATGGGAATATGTCCTTTGTTTCGCTGTTTAAGGGGATTATAGTCGTTTCTTCTTCTTCTCAGAACTGTGACCGACAGTGTGAAGACTTATTTGTGACACTGGGTAAAATCTGAATCGAGCCACCCCTCATTCCTTTAAATCTCACATCCAAAGGAGCCAAACCCTTTTGTAATTTTTAAAGTGTAATAGTCCTCCAGACTCTTTGAAGCTCTTTCAAAGTGTTTATTTGGACATTTGATGAATTTTCACTCATTTTAGTTCAGTGCTTTTACCTGATCAGTTTCAGAGCAATTGGTTCCAGTTTGTTCCAATTTAATCAGCTGACTCTAAAGTAGTACAAACGAGATCTATTAGCCAAAAAGATAACATATCAGGATGTGTGCAGGCCTAAAAAAACTACAGCAGATTAAAAGTATCAACAAAATCCATGGATGCATCCATCTACTGTTCACTGAAGTCAGAAATGGTCTGGAGTGGCTGTCAGGAAGCCATTCTTAAAGACAGGGAAGAGAAAGAAAAGGCTGAGATGTGCCAAATTATACAAGAGCTGCACTGAAAATCTGAAAGGTGGAGCTGCTAGCCTACCTGAAAATGCCACAGATGCCACTCTAATCAAGGATCTCTGGTGTGGGACGCTCACTCGTCCTATGCCAAAGCCAGAAAAGACCAAAGCTGTTTTGGTGGAAACAGGGTGTAAATGATCCCCGACAGACCCGCCCACACGTACGTGCTTTGCTGCATACTTCTTTTATTATTACCCTGTTGATTTTACACACAGTCGGCTGCAGCTTTGCAGCTCACAGCCACACACTCCAACGACAACAACAATTCGGGAGCTGGCTCATTCTTTACGCTGGCGAGGCGTGATTACGGATGCCGCTCAGGTGCGTCCGCCTCCCCTGCAGCGGCACCGCAGACCACGCCCTGCAGACCACGCCCCGCCACACTATGTTGGTTTTAATGCGCTGACTGATCACTGTAAGTACACATCATCTCCTGAACTGTCCATAATAAGTAATAATACTTGTGCACAGCTGGATTAGTATGAGCTACAGGACAGTGCTGTATGAAGTTTGTTCAATGCCTAAATGAGGTGTTTTTGTTTTTGAACTTATCACTTTGGCTCCATGAAACCAATAAGGACTGTGACATAGACGTCCATGAAAAATCTATTCTGTCTCAAATGAAAGATAATACCGGTAGTGTACAAGCTCAATCCTAATCATTACTCCATGTTTCACTGCTCCCAATAATAAAAATTATACTAAACTATTGGTGGTAAAGATGCTGATATAACAGCAAAGCTTTGATTAATAAAAGCTGTCAAAGGGTTTCTGTATTAAAATTAGCCCATCGTGTTACACCAGGCTGTACGCTTCAGGTAACTGTTCAAAGTTTGTCTCAATACTTAATGATCTAAAAAAGGACAATTTTGAAAATGTCCCTAAACAGCACATAAGAGACATCGCGTTTCATTCCTATTTATTAAGTACCAACATAACCAGCGGCCCTGCAACTCATGAAGCAGCTCTAAGTGTCTGATCTACAGGGAGTGCAGAATTATTAGGCAAGTTGTATTTTTGAGGAATAATTTTATTATTGAACAACAACCATGTTCTCAATGAACCCAAAAAACTCATTAATATCAAAGCTGAATGTTTTTGGAAGTAGTTTTTAGTTTGTTTTTAGTTTGAGCTATTTTAGGGGGATATCTGTGTGTGCAGGTGACTATTACTGTGCATAATTATTAGGCAACTTAACAAAAAACAAATATATACCCATTTCAATGATTTAGTTTTACCAGTGACACCAATATAACATCTCCACATTCACAAATATACATTTCTGACATTCAAAAACAAAACAAAAACAAATCAGCGACCAATATAGCCACCTTTCTTTGCAAGGACACTCAAAAGCCTGCCATCCATGGATTCTGTCAGTGTTTTGATCTGTTCACCATCAACATTGCGTGCAGCAGCAACCACAGCCTCCCAGACACTGTTCAGAGAGGTGTACTGTTTTCTAGGGCTGCTCAATTAATCGAATTTTAATCACGATTACGATCTGGGCTTTCAACGATCATTAAAAATGACTGAGCCGATTATTAGCCCCTCCCTAATTTATCCGCGACACCTTAAAGGCCGGTCCGTGAAAATATTGTCGGGCATAAACCGGTCCGTGGGGCAAAAAAGGTTGGAGACCGCTGATTAAGAGGACCCGAGGGAAGCTCGGAAAGCTAAGCAGAAGTTATTTGGAGAGTGACTGCCGTTGGTTGAAAAGAGAGTTTAAAAAAAAAACTTCAGTGGTGTTGCACACTATTTTATATTATTTTTTTAAAGTCATTGTTAACCCTTTAAAGCCGGTCAGAGCAGCACGCTCCGTTTTGCGTAACTATTTTTAAATCCCTGTAGAACCTGAACCGTGTAAGCTAGCGCAATAATTTGTTTTGCATATGAAACCGGAGGAGTTGTACTTACATCTGATGCCATCAGCTTGTCCTCGGTCACGGTTTCGTTCCACATATAGCTTTGCAAAAATTGCATAAAAAGCGCTTGCAGGAACAAAAACATAATATTCCAGAAACACGCTTTGTGATCCGATCAGCTGTTCGTAACACTTCCCACAGTGAAATGATGCACATGCTGTTTTCTTTGCAAATTTGCATCATAGGATTGTTTTTTGTTTTTCCTGCAATATATAAAAATTGCTGTATCTCCAAAATAAAACTATGAAGACACTCAAAATAAATTTCCTGTGGTGGGAAACTATTTTTTGCAACTTTATTGTATTTAAAGTTTTGAGGGATAAGCCTCTTAAATTTCTCCAAGTAGAAATATATGTAAACAAAACAAAAGCGATTTTCAATTTTTTTTGTAGTTTATTGCACTTTTTTGCAATTTATGTAATTACTATGGACTTAATGCATACATATTATTAAAATATGGGCTATAACAGTTGTATTGATGTATAGCAACTTGAAATGCTCCCACAAATGGCACTACAGCATGTAAAAAAAATAATATAAGCTCTGGCGGACTTGGTTCTATAGTAGGTCTTAAAGGGTTAAATAAATATCGTCAAATAATCGTGATCTCAATTTCAGTGAAAATAATCGTGATTATCATTTTTGCCATAATCGAGCAGCCCTACTGTTTTCCCTCCTTGTAAATCTCACATTTGATGATGGACCACAGGTTCTCAATGGGGTTCAGATCAGGTGAACAAGGAGGCCATGTCATTAGTTTTTCTTCTTTTATACCCTTTCTTGCCAGCCACGCTGTGGAGTACTTGGACGCGTGTGATGGAGCATTGTCCTGCATGGAAATCATGTTTTTCTTGAAGGATGCAGACTTCTTCCTGTACCACTGCTTGAAGAAGGTGTCTTCCAGAAACTGGCAGTAGGACTGGGAGTTGAGCTTGACTCCATCCTCAACCCGAAAAGGCCCCACAAGCTCATCTTTGATGATACCAGCCCAAACCAGTACTCCACCACCTTGCTGTTGTCTGAGTCGGACTGGAGCTCTCTGCCCTTTACCAATCCAGCCACGGGCCCATCCATCTGGCCCATCAAGACTCACTCTCATTTCATCAGTCCATAAAACCTTAGAAAAACCAGTCTTGAGATATTTCTTGGCCCAGTCTTGACGTTTCAGCTTGTGTGTCTTGTTCAGTGGTGGTCGTCTTTCAGCCTTTCTTACCTTGGCCATGTCTCTGAGTATTGCACACCTTGTGCTTTTGGGCACTCCAGTGATGTTGCAGCTCTGAAATATGGCCAAACTGGTGGCAAGTGGCATCTTGGCAGCTGCACGCTTGACTTTTCTCAGTTCATGGGCAGTTATTTTGCGCCTTGGTTTTTCCACACGCTTCTTGCGACCCTGTTGACTATTTTGAATGAAACGCTTGATTGTTCGATGATCACGCTTCAGAAGCTTTGCAATTTTGAGACTGCTGCGTCCCTCTGCAAGATATCTCACTATTTTTGACTTTTCTGAGCCTGTCAAGTCCTTCTTTTGACCCATTTTGCCAAAGGAAAGGACGTTGCCTAATAATTATGCACACCTGATATAGGGTGTTGATGTCATTAGACCACACCCCTTCTCATTACAGAGATGCACATCACCTAATATGCTTAATTGGTAGTAGGCTTTCGAGCCTATACAGCTTGGAGTAAGACAACATGCATGAAGAGGATGATGTGGACAAAATACTCATTTGCCTAATAATTCTGCACTCCCTGTAAAGTTGTCATTCATAATGCAGAATCTGAATCCGACGCCCTCGGCTGTTTCAGCCACATCCAGTAACTCCCTCTGGCTTTCTCAGATATGTATATTCATATAGATAGATATTCATATAGATGTCCTAAGACATCTACAGCACACCCAAAGGCAGTTTCCTGCTCCTCCTGCCTACACGGACCCAGAGGCGATGCAGCTCTTCAGCCTAGATGGACAGCGGTGCAGATTTTAACCAAACTCAATGCAGATCCACGACGCTGAGAGACTGAACACATCCACAGAACACACAGTGACAGGAAAATGTCACATTCCAATTTGTTATTATTAATAAGGAGTGCCACGTCTGTCACGTTATCCTCGATTTACTCATGAAGCCAGTTTTCAAAATCTGCTGAAAACCGATGAATCTCTCCGGCATTCGTGGCATTTAAATGATGTGAGGCTGTAGCAAATGTACGGACAGAATGTGGATTTCTAGAAAGCTGGAGGTTGGATCAAAACCCAAGTTTGAGTATCTTTACCACCAACATCCTATCAGTGCTGTTTTTGGTTTTTTATACACTTCAGAAATTACAGATAATTCTTAATGAATGACGAGGACGTCCAACAGTGAATTAACTCCTTACTACATCACTGCTGGAGTTTGTTGGTCATTAATAAACATCCTCTCTTTGATAAACGTGCCTAAAGATATTATCTGCTGGATGTTACGAGCTTTTATTCATATACACCACATATCAAAGTTTTTAGCACGGGGATATTTATCCTTTAAATCAAGTGGAACGAGCATTCTGTGGAAATGTGTGGAAACTGTGCCCAGAGTCACAACACCAGTAAAACAATGTTTTTCTGTCATCCACACAGGAAAAACAGTCAATTTAATAAAAAGCGAGCTGCTATTTACCAAACTTCCAAAGTGTAATTTATCTAAAACGCTGTCATACTTGGAAAAACTATGGCTACAGCAAAGGTTTGATTTTCACAGATACATGTAATCTGCTTTAAAGGGCACTGGATTCCTAGATAGCATGATATCATAAGAAGTTACAGGCCTGGGAACTGTGGCACATTTGGAAGCTATGATACAAATTAAATAGAAAGAAAACTGACTGGATGTGGATTTGCTCGATTTGCTAGCCTGCTGTTTCTGTTGTTTGGTGTCATTAGTCAAAACCAGCCTGACTTTAACCTCAGCCCTCCAGTCTGGATTAGTTTGTGTCAGAGTCAGACACTAATCAGGCAGTCACAAGTGAAAAAGGCAACAGCTACTTTAGCATCACGCTCTTTCAGGCTGTAGGAAGATTATCCTCGTACCTTTGACGGTCACAGGTAACTGTCAGAGCTGAAAGACTTCAACATCTCAGTGTGATGCCAGGAACTTTGCACATGCAGAATGTGTGCATCTTGATGCTGTCAACCAAACTGATTTTTGATGCCATTGTGGGAGAAAAGCTGCCCTGTTTACTTCTTCTGCATAGCTAGGATACAGAAAAAGGTTCTGACTGTTTCTGAGCTTTTACAGTTCACATCAAGCACTGTGTTGTGTTTTCTGTTTGTTTGTTCCACAGACAAACGTTGTAAAATGTTCTCTGGTGACCTGAGGCTCTTGTTGGTAATTCGGCAAAATGGCAGCAAAAAGGAGACCTTGTCCAATAAAGCAACGGAACAATTCAACAGGCAATGTCATAATTCTGTCTTTGTAACTGACAAAAACCATACCATCAAAACATCTCGTCAGTGTTGGTTTTTGTTGAGTGCTTTGTCTACAACAATACCTGATCCTCAACCTTTATGGCAACTGCCCGATCAGTTCTTATGCTTCCTGTTGTCCCTCCCCCAGAGCCAGTGTCTCTGTCTGTCTATGTCTACCTTTCTGCCAATGAAACCTTTAAAAAACGATGACTTTCATTGACATCTTACATTCCCTCCATTTAAAATCCAGTTTTAAGAAGTAACTCAAGATTAGCAAACGTCTGTGTGACCATTTCAAGGAGAGGAAATCAAGATGAAGTGAAATACTGAAGTATCAAATTAGCATGATGCTTCGTTACAACTTAACAAGTCTTCAACTTAAGCTTGTATCCATTTATTTTTCACATTTCTATTTAATGAAGTTTAAACAAAGTTGTATTAAATGATCTGGACTATTTAACCTGTTGCTGGATGAAGATGAAGGACGTGCACAGTGCCACTTCCTCACCCGTCTCAGTGTAAGAGTTATCTTATAAAGGCAGGAGAAGCTACAGGAATGTTGCATCTTTTCAATCAAAGGATCCTGTTTTAATAAGTAGGGTGATCTTGACTGAAGGTTAAAGGTTAGCCTCCAGAACAGCTTCAGTGTTGGTGCTGAATGCTCTTTGCCTGATATCTGACAGGATTTTTAGGGTTCTTTGTACTTGACTTTGCTCCGTCTGTTAGGGACGGCCCGGAGAGAAACATATCCCACCTGGATCAAAAGGGAAACGTGCAGCGGTCCAAGCAGACTGACTGGGCTGTGAAGCAAAGGAGTCCAAACACAAACAGCAGTCTTAGCTATAGTGACAGCACCTGTCAATATAAACGGTTGCTCCTTTTTCCTGCTAACAAGTGTTGGTACCATACATAGCACTGACTGGCTTATTGTTTCTTGTCCTGTCTACTCGCTGGATTCATTGCATGTCAAATATGAAAGCCCTCGTTATTGTGTTTAAAATGTTAGATGAACGGAGAAATCGTTATGGTCACGATTCAGGAAAAGGTCTTTCTAAGAAGCATTTTTTCCCAGAAGCGCCGTATGCATCCTTACAAATAATGGATTTCTCTGGATCTGAAATATTTGCCTGTCATTTAGACCTTTAAATTTATCCCCACAGTTTCTACTTTTTTTTTAACAAGGTAAGTAGACTTTTTGCTTAAGGAGCCAAAAAAGACAAAACAGATTATTTGCTTATTTGCTACAAATCTGTGGAATTTCATGAAATATGATGTTACACTAGGGTCAGTTTATCGTCTGCCTTTTGCTGGACATGGGTGACACCACACGGGGGCTCAGTCTACATATCTGCCCATTTACCTGTTTATATACATACTGTTTATTTGCCTTTCTTTCTAGGACATCTCCTTTTCTGCATCCATAAATGTATTCCTGACAAAACCTCGTGTATTTCTTTACCTATTTGCTTCCCTGTCGATCTTTTTCCTTGCCTCTGTCCATGTCCTGTCTTTCTGGACCATGCTCTGTCTTACATCTGTCAGTCTCCTGTCATTTTCTTTTCTCGTAGTCTCTCTGAATTCTGTCTGCCTGCCAGGAGAATCTTAGGCTTTCAGATGCTTTTGTTTAAACATTTATTTTACATTCATCTGCATTCAGCAGCTGTTGAGCACACACAGAACTCTCATGTGGTTCAATGCGACTTTTAGAAAGAGAGGACCTGAGTTTATAGACACTCATGGACTAACATCCCAACGTTCTACATTAAACTCATTTGTCCTCCCCTGCAAAGCTGAATGAACTGGACACCAACATATAACACACTGTCCTATACAGGCCTGCCTTTTTAAAGAAAACTTTTCTGCCACCTAAGCATGAAGTGGCTCTATTACCCTAGAAATCAGGTCAACTTTTTTAAAGCGGAAAACTTTTGGAAGTGAGCAAAAGACATTAATTATATGTTCTATATAGTTCAAGGTTATTCTGTCAGGCCAAAGCAAAAACTCCAGATTACATTTCACAACCCTCTGAAATAATTACAACTTCTGAAACAAAGGTGCCTCTTATCTGAAGGGATAATTATAACAGTGAGTAATGGAGCATTGACAGGCTGAAGGTAATGGAACACAGGCTTGACAGCTGGCTCCCTCCATGTGGAGGTTCAGCACCATGGACAGAGGCCAAGATCTGCTCAGTAACTTTAAAGAATTTGAACCGATTTAATTTTAGGAAAGTCAGACGTTCCTGTCAACTTTTCTCTCGTGTCTCTTGACAGACGCATACACTCATACATCCAAATTCCAAATCCAATGTCATACTATGGAAGATACCACAGATGAAAACAATAACAATGAAAAAGGATTTGCTAAATTAACAACATTGACCTTCTTAGTAACATGAACAAGAAATATTTTAAAATGTTCAGTGGACCATGAAATTAAATGACTATACAATCATAAAAGGGAGTTTTTCCTTCCCACTGTTGCCAAAGTGCTGCTCATATGATTGTTGGGTTTTTCTCTGTATGTATTATTGTAGGATCTACCTTACAATATAAAGCACCTTGAGGCGACTGTTGTTGTGATTTGACGCTGTATGAAAAATATGAATTGAATTCTGGGATGGATAAATCTCTGTGCAGCGAAGCAGGTAATCTTGTACCGAATTTTTCAGACCATAAGGTTCATTAAGTGAAACAAAACAGTCAGATAAGTCAAACTTTACTCAACTCATTCTTCTTGCTTCCTCCACTTCCGTACCATTGATTCATTAATGCTGAATTCTCTGGCAGCTGCTCTATTCCCATGTTGCTGCAGTATATTAATGACTAACCTCGTATTGTGGATGGATTATCTCAGTTGTTCTCCTGACTGAAGTTTGGTCCGTTTACAGCATCCTGCGATTGCACCATCGGGAATCCTCACATTAGTGAGTGAAAAAAGTTAGCATTCATCCTCCAGCTTCACTGTGTTTATGTTATGCTAACATAGCTGTGTTGCTAGCGATCACGTAACACATCATTATATAGCAGCTAGCCAAACTTCAGTAACCCTACAAACATCACTGCTCTTTAGTTTCCTGTCTTCATTTATGCTGGAAGTGATAGCAGAGCTGTACGTTTGAATGCTTTAGAAATCTCATTCAGAACATGCTATATCATGTTTAGGTGGAAACTAGTGAGCTAACTTCCTGCTAACTTCTAACTCTGTTAAATGTCATAAATTCTGTTTTCATGGATGCCTGGATGTTAAACTTAATTGTTACACCTGGTAAAGCAGCAACACTGATCATTTTATTAAAGGTGAAAGAATTTAGACTGTTTTTAACTCTCAGTGATGCTGCAGTGATTGTTTGACTTTGGGACCTGAAGTTTATGGAGTTTAGGACCCAGATTACTCCGTGAGGCTCCTGACTGTGGCAGCCGTAATGCTCCGACCATCCATCAAGCGGTGCGGCTTCATAGCTACCAAAGTCGTACTAAAACATTGTTGACAGATTGTTGATTTTTACACATAAAATCGGTTCGAGGTCAGTAAGCACAACCAGAATTCATACATAAAGCACACTGTTGATTTTTGAGAAAATTAAAGGATTTTAAGTGCGCCTTATAATGCGGAAAATACGGTAATCATTACATATGAAATACAAAAAAGGTTGGATGGACTGTATGGATGCATCTATTATTTGTGACTGAAATGTTAAATGATGCCTATTTTATTGCATTAAAATGTAATCTATTTTTATTCATGGATCAGCATTTGGGTCTCAGACTGAACTCTAACCAAATCAACATTAATCTGGTTTTCTTGCTAAACTGTTTACTTTCACTAAGTGCATTTGCAAGTTCCCTAAAATGTGGCATTACAGTGAGCCCAGGACTTCGTTACCAGCATGTTGTATTTGTTCCCTCACCAGTGTGTTTTTGTACTTAAATTGCAACATGTGCAAAATCCATTGCGTTTACTGCGCAAGTTTACTGCGATATACATCTATAGTTAGTTTGTGTAGGCAAGTTGCAAGTTTAGCATTATTCCTAAAAAGGGCCTTATGTGAAAGCAAATGAATTTTAATTGGAAAGTATCATTCATGTCTGACTTTGTCAAAAAAATAGTAAAAATCTAGTTGAGTCACAGAAACAAGAATAGTAGATGTGCAGTCTTTTTAAAAAGCCAATATCAAATTGTATTAAATCTGAAGCACAGCCCACACTAGTGGCCTGAAGCCATCTCTGCATGGGGTTTAAATCTGTTCTTTGTGACTCTGTTGATGAACCAACCTGGAAGTGACTTGCTTTTTTGTCTTAGTGTTTGCTGTCGACTCCTACAGTGGGGCCAACGAGGCAAATCCTAACACTTCCCCCAAAACTGTCAAAAGACATTAGCTCACCCTGGTCCGTAGGGCCATACTCTGCGAATGTCCCTTCTGGGTTACCATCTAACAGCCTGCGCTCTAATGAAACAGAGCTAAACAACAGTGAAAAGCACTATGTGGTAAAAATAGACTGCTGATACAGTACAGTTACGCCTGCCCATCTGCCTTTTGAGGATTAGTGTTGTCTTTAAATAGCTTGATGAGTCATTTGTGTACTGTACATGTCTATGCTGGGAGACAGAGCCACAGCAGTGGTATGTTTGTGCTCTTTATCCCAGAAGGCACCTGTGTTTTCAGTCTGTCTGAGAGAGTATGGGTGGGAGAGGAGGGAAGGTGTTGTTGTGATGTGGCCTGAATGTCCCTCCCAGTTATTTTGGCCTGCTTCGACTTTTTCTAGGTAAGCTTGGAGGTGGTGGAGAAACAAAATTGAAAAGAGGAATCTGAAACTAGGTCCTGAGCTTTGGCTCCTCTTACATTGCCGAGAAACTGAAGTGACCCCTTTCAGAAGGTTGTACGAGCCCAGAATGTCTTTTTGACTCTTGGAAAGCTGGCTATACTTGGCTAACCGGGTTTTTGTGAGTTAGTGGCACAGCTAGTCAATACATTAAATTCTTAAAAGATATAAAAATAATTTTAACAGAAATACACTGAGGTTACAGTACACCGTACCCCGGCACCTCCTCTTCCTCTGCCTTCTTATTCTTTTCCTGTTTCTGTCCCTGCTCTGCTCTTGATTTCATCCAAAATCAGGTTCTTATCCGACTCCACATGCTCTACTCTGTAATCCTACAACATCTTTCTCCTCGTTCTTTATTGTGCTCCACATGCCTTCGTATCTTTGGTATAAGACTTAAATACCACTCTTGGTGACAAAGATCCACCCCTGGGAACACACAAAGGATCTCATTACAAAAAGAGGGAAGACATAGCCAGCTGCACTCAATCTTTGCCTTTGTGTGCACACTGGAAACAACACATCCATAGCGTTGGTTAGTTAGTTCACTTTGTTAAAGACATACAAGGGTCCATAGCAAGAGAACATTTACACAAAGGCACAGATTTAAAAACAAACTGGTTTTCAGAGGTCAAGACAAAACGTAAAATAGTCCTTTCAAAGGCCTTGAACAACATAATAGATGGGCCGATAGTTATCCCTGCTGCTTATTTGGTCAGCTTTGTCTTTTATGTTGGGTGCTAACATAGCTGATAGAATTGAGCAAATTCCAAATGTTCAGCAGATGTCTGATCCATCCCATGTGGCCTTTTGTCTTTAATGTTCTATTTGCGTCATAAATTTCTTCTGAAGAAACTGTAACATCTTCCTTATTATCAGTTTCACCCTGTCCAAAGCTGGGACGCCGGCACAGTCATACAGATCGCAGAGATGTTTCTGCCACATTCGAGTCATTTCCTCCGAACCACTAACACCATCAATATTAGCTGGTGGATGTTGTAACATCACTCATTCTTTTGATTACTTTCTAGAAATCATTGACAAACTTGTTCACCATTGTTTGCCAGGGATTGAGATCTCACAGTGTCTTCATTCCTTTTAAAACATATACTTAAATTATCATTTGTGCTTTTCTCATATTTAAACAGAGGAACATATTTATGCCTCCCTGACTCCGCCCTAGCTTTAAAGACCTTCTGGCCTCAGCATGAAGCTCTCATTCCAACCTGGTTCAGCACATTTCAGTCTTACACAAGTAAGGACTCCACAATATTTTCATATAAAGAACAAAACTCAGCCCCATGTTGGGGTTTATACAGCTGACATCATTACATGCACCAGGATGTAGCTCAACCTTACCCAGCCAGTCTACTTTTCCATGCAATAAGCTGGAAGGGCAACATTGCCTAAATTTAGAGATGACGGCACATGCTCAGTAAAAACAAGCTCATAACTAATACTCATAGACTCTACAGAGTCATGGCCTCAGCTGTGCAGGTACAGTGATGTTGTGTGCCATGCCTCACTGCTATGGGTGTAGCTATTATCAGGCGAAAGCACTACTAGAGCTACTGTTTGATACATCCACATTCATATCACCCACAGCAAAAACACATATAGAGGCACTGGCCTGAATAAAAGACATGACAACCTGTTACGATAGTCAACCTCATTCTGGGGACACTCGTGAGGAAACTCTCACTGGACTGGGCTGCTGCGTTTAGCGGTTTCTGGGGCTTACTCTTTCCTTTCCTCACAGCCAAGCTCCTCGCAGGGAACAAAGGTTGGGCATGCCAGCCCTGTTCCTCTGGCTGAGGAGGTGGTGCTATAGGCTCCTGTACATCTTCCTCCTCATGAAACTCCTTCAGCTCTCTGGATTTTACCAGGCAATGTGTGAAGCTCCTTGACTGCCGTAATCCGATGAGCCATAGTGACCACTGCTTCTAAGGCCTCATGCATGCTCCAGACTCAACCACCACTACATACTGCTGAGTAAATCAGAGGCGTCCATGCTGCCAAATCCAGGAGGTAACAACTTGAACAATTTCATCCAAGAAGTGCAACACAAATCGGAATACTTTCTCCACACTCATTAAGCCCTTTAAGGCAGTCCTTAATGTTGTTTGTGTCCTGTTGGGAACCCTGGTGTTTGACAGTGTACTTGAGTTGTGCACACCTCAAACAAACAGCCACACGGACTCTTCAGTCCAATGACATGAAACATTTTTCATGGGTTATAACACGATTTCATCATGTGACTTTGATTACAATAAAGTACAAAAACTCATCACCTGCTCTCACCTTCCCATCGGCTGTTTTTGGAAATAAAAAGCTGACTTTATTCATGTATGTGCAATAACTCGAGCACGCACGCCACACCCGCAGCCGTATCTACCAATGCATGCACAGGGACTCATGCAAGCTTAATCTGATGCTGGACATTTAATGCTGTTACTTGTCTTGCATTTCAGCAGTGCATGCTGGTTACAAGCTTTCAAAACAACAACACAAATATATGGATATCTAGCATCGGGAATACCAAGCAAATATCACACACAGACACAACTAATGAAACGAAACACAAACAGAACGCAATAAGCACTCACAATGTTTCAGTGTGTGTGTGTGTGTGTGTGTGTGTGTGTGTGTGTGTGTGTGGTGGGAAGGCATTGATCAAAGCAGCTTAATAGCTAGGTTCAACACTGTACTGTTCCTGTTGCGAGCTGAAGGCTACTTCAGTCCTCATTTCAGCCTCCGACAGGAGGCAGAGACAGGAAAGGAAGGACAAGGAAATGAATCCTCTGCAACTCTGAATCTCCATAAATCACAGCAGCACACAAAGAACACTTTAGCTCGTCTCAGAAAGCAGAAACCTGCACACACAAACACAGAGCCACATGCACGTATGCCTAAATTTAGATATACACTTTAATGGGAGACAAACACACATGGAGGCTGCATGCACACACCCACACACAAAAGCAGCAGCGTCAGTGCATTTTATTTCAACTCCTCATCTGGCTGCTGTAAAAACAAGCCTGCCCCAGTGGGCTGGAAACTCTTTCCCTATTAAAGTTACACTTTTTCTAAAATCCAGGTACGTTAAAACAAGTCACTTCCTGGCTGCCACAAGCAGGACTAATCCCCAGGCAACTCAAGTCACATGTTACTGAGTGACACTGCTACAAATACAGTATTTTATTAAAAATGTGAACTTGACAGAAAACTGCCCAAAAGCTTTGATCTGTTGAGTTTCAGAGCTCAAACGAATCTATACCCGGCCTAAAAACATGCAGATCATGCTGCAAGGTAGCAGCAGTCCAGATCTTGAAAGGGGGCAAATTTACACGAACCAAGGGTTTCTATTTTTATGACCTATTCGCAGAACTTTTTGACCATATGCTTGAAGCTCAGTGCCAACTATATCTTAGATATCTGCGGGACACCACAGCTTCTAATGCTGCCCACTAATTATCGCCATATATCTGCACCCTCATCGCATTTTTTCCTGCCCCAAGGCTTTTGACCATAGATAAAGGTTGGCAATAAGAGGATGGAGTAACCCCCTGCTTTTGCACCTTGCACATCCTGACCTAATGATGCCAAGAGGACAGTGCATAAGCTGCCAAAACATTCTCCATTTTAACAGCCTAATTAGCAAACTCCAAGAACAAGCCTGACTTCAAGCTGAGAATGAGAAGGTGGTTTTTATTTAACTGCAGCACACTGGTGACACCTCAATTATGGTTGAAGCAACAGCCGTTAACGAATCTGATGCACCCAAATGTGTGCTTCAACAACACCGCACAAAACAACAACAGAGAGACAAAACCACAGGAGGACTTAGAACAGGACTTACCTATGATGGAGAACCCGCCGAGGCAACAATCATCACAGAACATGGAAAATAAAATCAACAAAATTAACAATTACAGTTTGGCCTTTTGGAACCGTTATACTTCAAGGAGACGGGGTAAGAATTGTTATTGCGTAACACCTTTAGTGAAAAAACAGGACACCTGCTTTTATTTTCCAACAAAGACAGGCAGCTACAGTAGTGAGGAAAACAGAGTTAACTGGATGCAGGGAAAAGAAGACAGCGTGACACCATAACCCCTGGATGCAAAGGAAAGGGATAATGATCACAGGGTTAACAGAGACCTGGACAGAAGAGAAAAGTACAGGTTTCGTTTTGATTTGGTGAAGATACCTACTGGTGCTGCTAGGAAGGAAGACTGTGAATGGTTAGTAGTGTCACACCTGTCAACAGCAACACTGTTAGTCATGAGAACATCTCAGCAGTGCATCATTGGGAACAGGATACTACAGATAAAAGGGATGTTTCAGTTTCTTTTAAGTAGTTCTGTATAAGGTGCTGATTCGTACTCAGTGTATTATATTCAGCTTCTTCCCAGTTAGGAGATGCAAAGCGTATACGTACTGTAGGTGTTTAAAACATCAAAGATGAGGCCCCGCTAAATGAGCAACTCTGTCTTCTGCAAGGTAACAGTGCTGTCTTTGTCAAAGTACTTATTGCTGTTAAGATAGAGAGGTGATGGCTTCAGGAAACTTGTGTCTGGTAGTAGTGTTGAGTCCTGAAAACACTCTAAATATAGCTTACAGTTACACTGACCGTTTGGCTTCGAGTACTGATTAATACCTTATACGATCCCACTGCAATGAAACCCAAACATCCCTTTAGAGTCAAGGCAATCCACAGCCCTGTTGGTCAACACTTCAATCCATGCGTTAGTCACTCAAAAACAGCCAGCAAGCCTCAGCCAAGTCTTTAGACAAATGTATCCATGCAAGAATGAATGGGTGTAATGATTGACATAACCCTTGATGAATATAATACACCCAAGCAATCAGTTCTGCTCAAGATCTATCGGACGTCAGTTTCAAATATGGGAAGTACCCAAGCTGGATTGCAACATGCATGGCAACCATTTGTCTACATGTTTTAGTTACTTTATGTATTTCTACGTTGTCCAGGGGTGACTACAACCAACCTTCAACGAGAGGAACATCTTGATTGGCCACAGCTGGTTCTTCCATGGGATCAGCAAAGCTGGGAAAGAAGGGCTTAGCTGCAGGATTAAGACCAGATCCTGGAACTGCCAGAGGGGGGACCGATGGAGGGGAAGAGGGGCTGGTGACAGGCGATGCCATTGGAGAGAACCTTTTAGCTTCTGGGGAGGTTGGACTCTTAACAGAGGATGAAGAAGATGAAGAGCGTGGTTTCTTGGATTGTTTTGGGGATGATTTGCCTTCTTTGAGCTCTCTGGCTTGGAATTCCTGTGCCGTAGTTTTTGGGGAACGGAGAGGTGCTGGGCTTGGGGTGTCGAAGTTTAGGCCTAAGGGTAAAGGATGACCTAGCGCACCCATGTCAGCAAAATTAAATAAATCGCTGTTGCTGCTCATATTTGAGCTGTTCAGAACCCATGAAGCATCAGACGGCGAGAGAGGTGGTGCTGAGGCTAACACCTCACCTTCAGGGGAACAATTTGGGCTTGGCTGGGTGGCAGGGCTGAAGGCTGAGGTGTCTGCCTCAGGCGTGGCTTGCTCACAACATTCCTGGAGAGAACTGCTGTTGTCAAACATGCCGCTGTCTACCAGATTACCAACTGCTGCTTCATTCTCTGGAGAAAAGGGTGGTGAAATAGCCTCTTTGCTGTTGCCCAGACTTGCATTTTCGGTTTCCATCAAGAGATCAAATGGGTCACAACATGGAGGGGCCACAGGGAAGGAACCGAGTGATTTGCCGTTGGTGGTAGAGGGCATAGTAAACGGAGCTGCTGTGGCTTTCAGCTCACTGTTCAGGACCAGTGGGCTAATGGGACCAGCTCCTGGGGAGAAAAGATCCTGAGACAGAGGGGAAGATACCAAGCCTTCATCTGGGTAGACCTCCTTTTTCCAGGGGCTCTGGCTTGAATCTTCATCTGCCAAGTAGGCCTCAAGGTTGTCCAGAGTTGAACTCCCAAGATCCATCATGTCCTCCTCTGTAATGTTAGAGGTCACAGCAGATGAAGGAACAAATGGTTCTGCCACTCCCCACTCCTCTGGAAGCTTCTTCCTGCTCTTCCCCTTCTTCCCTGGGCCTCCACTCTTCCCAAGTTGCTCCTCCCAACCACCCTCTGCTTTATCCCTCCTTGGGCCAATCCTATGATAGAACTCCTCTGTTGGTCGGGTGCTTTCTCCCAGTGCTTGCATCTCAGGGTGGCCCTTGCTCTCCAGTTGTTCGTAGGATCCCTCATCTTTCTGTCGTCTTTTCTTCTTCTTCTTTTGTTTTCGGTCTGATCCATCCCTGTCCCTTTCGTCGCCTCCAGCATAGGCAGCGCTCTCACGGCTAGGCCAACTGTCAGGTGGGTCCTCAGGGCTGGCTGCAAGATGGCTGGTATGTCGAGCAATCACTGTGGTGACACTTGGAGTAAAAGGGAGGTCTGTCGACAGGCAGCCAGCCTGGTCTGGCCAGCCTAAGGCACCTTGTTGTGGGTGAAGAGGGCATAGTTTAAGGTAGGTAAAGATAGATATGTGCATATTAACTTTTTTCCCTTAGTCTAAAACAAACAATACAGAGAAAGCCCAAAAAGTTGATTCAGGGTTGGTTTGAATCGGGGGTCAAGGAGGCCATTTACGTGAAAAAGCAAAGACCATCTCTGAATCGAGGAGTATGAGGTACTCATGGCCATTGATCAGTGGTCTTTGATCAATGGTTGTTGATCAATGGTCATGACAATTTTCATACTAATGATCACGAAGCTGACCTCACAGCCCATTGTTCATTCAGTGGTGCTAGTTTGTACTGTTCATAAATGTAGTGGAAATCTGGATTCAGCTGAAGAAGAAGTGAACTGGATGAAACGTTTCTCCCACGGAAAACGTCCAGATGAACAGAATCAACTTTTTGGGATTTCCTTACCTGGATGATTGAGCATGCACCAAAACGGACAGATAAATATCACACAGAGGCAAATAAATCACAAGATAACTGGGATACTGATTACACAAACAGCGTAACATTTAGAGCCTCATTTCTGTTGCCCTTTAGTGAAGAAAGTGTGCATGTTCTCATATTCTTTAAGAGGATCTACTTACTTACAGTGGTCATATTGGCAATATTATGTTTCAAATAATAAGCTCAGCTTATTTGGAAGTAATCAAAAAATAAAAAGGTTTCAGACTAGTCCAAATGCTCAGTTTCACACAGTTGTTTCTTTATAATGTCAGTGATTGGAAATAGTCTTTATACGGTCATGGCAGACACACATATCAGCACACAGGCTCCGCCCAGCAGCTGGTTAAAGTTTGTGCTTGTGAGGGGCAGCCAACCAGAATAAAGTTGGATTTAAAGGAGAGGAGGGGAATTAAACAGTCAAACTTGTTTCAGACAATGGTTGAAATGTGGAGCTGCACAGAGGCCCAGTGAAGGATTAATGAAGAGTCTAAGAATCAGCTACAAATGGAAATAATACAACTTTAACACAGAGCGGATAAAGTAATCCAAACCAAGCCGTGATAGTCTGAAGATTTCTTCTAATGTAATACTGACTGAGCAAATGGATAGTGACAATTAACACACACACACACACACACACACACACACACACACACACACACACACACACACACAGTATATGAGCAACTTAAAGGATGGAGACAATAGGCTAATTTTGGGCGACTGACTCAGAGCAGCCTTGAGGACAAGTACATTGTGTACACTCACAATTAAGCTAGTAGCAAACGACATAGCTTTGTGCAGGCACATGAGAATGTGTGCATGTAAGTATGTAGTACCTAGAGTGAAGTGCCCAACATGCACACAATGATAGACACAGAAAGACGTGGAAAAAATATCAAGAAGAATGCTTAATGGTCCCACAGAAAGGAGGTCAAACACAGGTCACTTTACTGTAACTAAAGCAGACTCCATTAGTTTTGTGCCACAGTTTAACATTGCTTCAGTAATAGAGGGCATTTATAATGGATGGCAGTAGTCAACCTGATTTCAGTCTAGAAGGGAGACGGTAAAGATAGGATGGCGAATGCAAGATACAGGAGTGCTAACAAGAGCAGCGGGGACATCGTCCGCTGAGAGGAGGGGTGGCCCAGTTTGTTTCTAGATCTCAGGTATATACATAAAGGTACACAGCTGAAGAAGAACAGCTAAAGTGGAGCAGCTGTCAGGACCCACACAGTACAGTACAGCAGCTCTCTGGAGGACCATTTTTCATATTAACAAACACATGACACAACTGTGCTCTGTATGTATCAGGGGAAGCAGAAACACATCAAATGAAAGTACTGCAGTGTTTGTGGTGCAAAGGCTCGTTATTCTGGATGTTTTCTAAAGGACTACAGATGGAGTTTGTTACCGTGATTGTCACAGTGGGATAACGTTACAAAAACTGTGAATGTTCCTGACCTGCAGTACCAACATGCACATATCAGCCACAACATTTAAAACACTTATATGTGAAGCGAACAACATTGCTTATCTCAGTGTAAACTTCCAGGGCTGAAACGCCAACGCGGAACTGCCAGAAACTACAATTTGTCCAACGGCCAGTTTAGGCTGGCTCCAAAATGCTCATGATGTCAGACTTCAGATATGAAATGAGCATGATTGGTACAAAAGTGGCAGCCGTGACTCAAACAGCTCATCGAGTAATTAAAAGGTCAGTGGTTTGATCCCCACCTCCTCCAGGACGCATGTCCACATGTCTTTTGACAAGATGCTGAACTAAACGACCCTGATGCATCCTTCAGGGTCGTGTGTGTGTGTGCAATAGTTTGCAAGAACTTCAAGTCAAAGAGTCAAAATGACTGTGTGTGAATATGGCCTGTATTAAAAAGTGAAATGAAATCTCAGAGTATAAAATATGAAGTGAAACTGGGGTTACGAATCAACAAGCATACAGTAAGATTTACAAATATAATGTGACTGCAATCCTCACCCAAGATTTTACAAATGTGTACCTCCAAACCCGAATAAATAGCACGCACCACTTCTTAAGTTTGGCTTCACACATTGGAAAACGTTCTTGTTCAAAACAAACCTACCACTTACAAAAGAAATACAGTGAATGCAAAAGTATTCGGCCCCCTTGAACTTTCCCACATTTTGTCACAGTACAGCCACAAACATGAATCAGTTTTATTGGAATTCCAATTCCAATGGAATTATTGGAAGTGGAGCGAAAATCCAGTCAAAGTCCAGATCTAAATCCAATCCAGAATCTGTGGCAAGATCTGAAAACTGCTGTTCACAAACGCTGTCCATCTAGTCTGACTGAGCTGGAGCTGTTTCAAAGAAGAATGTAGATGTGCAAAGCTGATAGAGACAGACCCTAAAAGACTGGCAGCTGGAACTGCAGCAAAAGGTGGTTCTACAAAGTGTTGACTCAGGGGGCTGAACAATTACACACACCCCACTTTGCAGTTATTTATTTGTAAAACATGTTTGGGATCATGTCTGATTTCCGTTCCACTTCTCACGTGTGCACCACTTTGTGTTGGTCTTTCACCTGGAATTCCAATAAAACTGATTCATGTTTGTGGCTGTAATGTGACAAAATGTGGGAAAGTTCAAGGGGACCGAATACTTTTGCGAGCCACTGTAGACACAGATCACGTGGCATGCCCACATGGAGCTTTAAGACAAATTTCATGCTGCCAGATTCAAATCCCAGCGGGAAACTGGGACATCTGGGCTTCCACTGTATTCGTGTATGTTTTTTTTATTCTATCGTTTGTTTGTTTTGTTTTCAAAGTGGTCATCATACAGTTTATGGATGCAGATCAACAGAAAGGTTTGCTAATTTTAGCTGACACCCTACCGCTCCATCCAAATAAGGGACTCTAAAAAACTTTCAAATGGACTGATGTGTCATTATCTCACAGCAGTTTCATGTTGCAGATCCTGGCTTTCATTTAGCTGTTACTCTGAGGATTTCTAGAACTCTCTAAGATGTCATACCCAGTTTCTTCTGTACTTTCTAATATATCTTCATTTTGTCAATAATGGCAGCTGCAAAGTCAGAAGTATTATCTTACAAAAGTATTTAACATACAGTTTCTTAGCCTTTTTGGATATTTTGTATTTTAATGATGACTCAGGATATCTCTGGAGTACAAATGTCTACTGGGCCAGAATGATTATTATTATTAGATTATTATTTGTACATGGTTACATCTGCTCAGTGCAGTTTGTTGTTGCACTGTGGGCTGTCAGTTGGTGTCATGGCAGTCAGACGAAGGTTCAAGCATGTGCAGTCTGGATCTTGAAGAGGGAGGGGGCTAGGGTTTGCTGCAAAGTTGAGTCACTCTGTGTTCCCGAGTGCTTCACAGGCAGACATAAAACACACACTTCAATGGGCAGCTGTAGAAAAGCGGCTGGACTTTATCTTGAAGACTTTTCACCTCCAATAAGAGAAGCTTCTTCGGTTCTAAGACCAAAGTGGAGGAAGATGGATGGACACTGAGGTGAATAGAAACCTCAGCACTGAAGTTTACCTGAAGCCCCCACACACACGGACCAGTACCTCCTCTTTGACTCCCACCACCCTCTGAAACACAAACCTGGAGTAATCAGGACCCCACAACATCGATGATCTTGTCCCAGATGCCTTAACGCCCACTCACATCTTGTGCCAGGTGATCTGAGTAGGTCACATGATAGGGTGAGGCAAGTTCTTACAATGTTTTCACTGGAACCTCTGCTGATAATGACCACGCCCCTTTTTCCACACCTCATGTGATGAGGCACGTGATCAATAGGCTCCTCCTTCCTCTTTAGGAGCCTGTTTGTTGGTTTTGTTTCTGACTCGAATTTATTTTTTACAATTATCCAAAAACATTTGTCAATAATGACAATTAAGAAAACAATACTGATGTTATTCAGGAATATTTTATTATTATTAATATTATTATTATGTGACTCGTCTGCATTAACTACACTGTGACTGACACAATCTGAGTGAGTGTTTGGAGAAAGAACCTGTAGTTTGAAGACAGTATGTGTGTGGCTGGATACTCTGAGATCAAGCCTCAGTATCAGAAGACTGCAGACACACATCGTTGGGGTTCTACTAGATTTAAAGGTTCAGCCTATAAATCTACATGGAGCTGAGGCAGCAAAGAAACGACACTGCATTATGCTTCTCCTGCCCAATGTAAGACTTTTCCTTACTAGGAATTTTGCTGATCCTTCAGGATTTTTACCCACGCTTAGTGTTTGTTTCCTGCTCCTGCTATTTGAGACTGTTTGGGAATTTACAGTTAGATCCATAAAGTTTTGGACAATGACCTTTTTTGTAGCTTTGTGTCTGGATTCACCACAGTGAACTTTAAAACAATCTGACTGCAGACGTCTAGCTTTAATTCAAGGGGCTGAACACAAACGTTTCAGGAATGACAGACATTCTTAAACATAGCCTCTGTGTGTACAGTACATCACATTTGTTTTCACTCCTGTAGCTTTTCCTGGCATACACAAACCTTCAATTTTGGGGTCTGAGAAGAACAAGCCCTGTTAGCTGATCTAAAAGGGCGTCTAATGGGTGCATGACTCTGCAGACTGATTAACAGCTGACCACCTGCAGTTACAGGTGCCTCGGCTGCTGTGACGCTTTTGTGCATTTTAGCACAGCTCTGTCAAGCGACACAAGCCACAGCAAGACAACAAGTAAGACTCTGCTTCTCTAGGATGCACGCACACTGAACTGGAGAGCAGCAGAGTCTGCGATCGGCCGGTCCAAAGTCGTAAAGTGTGGACAGTGAAGGACACAGACAGCTGAGCGTGTCTTTGTGCAACACAGAGATCACTGACCTTCACACTGACCTCCTTTCTGCAGCTACACCAACATGTACAGCACGAGTGACGAGCAAGCATAACAGGAAACACTGCTTCCAAACTGAGCAGTTATTGTGGTGCAGGGATTGGAAGAAGATACACACACACCTACATTATGAGGACATGCTCTTAGACACTAAAGGTTCAATAGTTCACTGATTTGGTCAGTTCATTTCCAATTGTGTTTTTGTCCACATCATTCAAGTATGTGTGTTTCAAAAATTATTTCAGGTGAGAGTGCCAAGGTTCCCTTTGCTACAAGCCATTTATGAGTATTCAAACCAAACCACGTGATCCTTAAAACATTTTCCATCTTCAAAATTAAAACTCAAAGTCAATCAAATACACGGTTTCAGCCGCAACACACATGCAACAATACTCTTAATCTGTTCCCACTTCAAGTTTTGACTTAATTTAAGGGAAAACAAGAAAAATCGACACAGTTTGAGCGAATTTTAAATGCACAGGAAATGCAAAGGTGCTGATCCGTAGACAAGCTATTTGGAGAAGCTGAAACTAAAGTTACCTTGTGCTTTAGTTTAGATTAAAAAACCAAAACTGGCGTTGAAGAAAAACACTGTGGCGTGTGAGTTCAATGCATGAGTCTTACCTGCTGATACATCCAAAGGGCTGCGAGGAGCTTGTGGTTCGGGCAGCATGGGGCTGTGCTCCTTAGGGGCGACTGATCCTGCTGGAGGTGTGAGAATCTGAGGATCTGCAATACTTGGAGGCTTTTCTGCTTGAAGGGGTGCAGCTCCCACCTCCACGTTCATCCCAATCCCTCCAGGCTGGGAGAAACCTGAGGAACAAGAAAGCAGACAAACAGGTAAACCTTCTCTTTGCACCGACAGCATTACTCACTGTGACATGAAGAGAAGAGGAAGAAACAGTAAGAAGGTCAAAGAAAACACCACATACAACCTGAATGCAGTCAACATTACAGCTCTGAATACGCTCGTAGAGGGGAGGGGCCTGAACATACACAGCATGTGTGAGAGATGAGGTCATGAACGTGGTCGCAACAATGAACGAGACTCTTCACCTGCATGAGTCCCAAACTGATGCACGTGTCAGCTGTACTTGTATAGAAGATCTGGCGTTCTGGTTCGACTGAGATGGCGCACTAACAGACCACCGTTACCCAGTTTATTACTGGCTAATGTGCAGTCTCTGGAGAACAAGCTGTGCGAGCTTCGGGCACGGATCTCATTCCAGCGAGAGATGCGGGACTGCTGCGTGATCTGCCTCACAGAAACCTGGCTATCGGACAAGGTACCGGACTCCGCAATACAACTGCCGGGGTTCTCTGTGCGCGGACAGGTCACAGGATCTTACTGGGAAAAGCAGAGGCGGTGGTGTGTGTTTCATGATCAACAACAGCTGGTGTGATTATGCGAACGTGCACCCGGTCAAATCCTTCTGCTCACCGGACCTGGAGTACCTGATGATTAAGTGCCGGCCATTCTGGCTACCGAGGGAATTTACAGCAGTGATTATTACGGCTGTTTACATTCCCCCACAAGCCGACACTGACCGTGCACTCAGGGAACTGTACAGCGCGATCAGCAGTGAGGAAACCGCACACCCAGAGGCAGCGTTTATCACAGCCGGAGACTTTAATAAGGGAAACCTGAAGAAAGTCTCACCAAAACTCCATCAACACATCCTTTTCAACACACGTGGAGACCGGCTACTCGACCACTGTTACACCTCTTTCCGGGATGCGTACAAAGCCCTCCCCCGCGCCCCATTCGGCCAATCAGATCACTGCTCCATCCTGCTCCTGCCCGCCTACAGGCAGAAGCTGAAACAGGAAGCTCCAACCCGGAGGGCGGTGCACTGTTGGACGGACCAATCGGAGTCTGCGCTGCGGGACTGTTTTGATCACGCGGACTGGGAAATGTTTCACGTGGCCGCCAGAGACATTGATGAGTACACAGACTCAGTCTGTGGATTTATCAGGAAATGCGTGGAAGATGTCGTCCCATCCAGAACAGTTAAATCCTTCCCAAATCAAAAACCCTGGATTAACGGAGATGTTCGCGCGGCACGGAGCACCGCCTTTGCCTCCGCGAACACATCGGACTACAAACACGCACATTACCAACTCCGGAAGACGATCAAAGCAGCCAAACGTGAGTACAGGGACAGGGTGGAGCAACAGTTTGACAACCCTCGGAGTATGTGGCAGGGACTAAACACGATCACAGACTTTAGAGGGAAAACCAGCACACCGCAGACCACGGCCTCTCTGTGTGAGGATCTAAACGTATTCTACGCTAGATTCGACACAGCGAACACCATGAGACCGGACAGTGTGCGCACCGCGGATGACGTCAGTGCGCACACTGTGTCTGAGGAGGATGTGCGGAAGTGCTTCAGGAAGGTGAACGCACGCAAAGCTACTGGTCCGGACGGGATTCCCGGCCGCGTCCTCAGGTCATGCGCGGCTCAGCTGGCTGGAGTGTTCACACACATCTTCAACCTTTCCCTCTCTCTGTCTGTAGTCCCAGCCTGCTTCAAAATGGCCACCATCGTCCCTGTACCCAAATCCTCCACCATCTCCTCATTGAACGACTGGCGACCTGTAGCCCTGACCCCCATCGTAAGCAAATGCTTCGAGAAGCTGGTCAGGGACTTCATCTGCTCTGCACTACCCGACTCACTGGACCCTCTACAGTTCGCATACCGCCACAACAGGTCCACTGATGATGCCATAGCCCTGACACTACACACTGCCCTGTCACACCTGGAGAAGAGAGACACGTATGTGAGGATGCTGTTTGTAGATTACAGCTCAGCATTCAATACCATCGTTCCCTCGAAGCTGGACAGGAAACTGCAGGATCTAGGACTGAGCAGCTCCCTCTGCAGCTGGATCCTTAGCTTCCTGTCTGACAGACGCCAGGTGGTCAGACTGGGCAGCATCACCTCATCCCCCATCACACTGAACACTGGTGCTCCACAGGGGTGTGTACTGAGCCCTCTCCTGTACTCACTCTACACCTACGACTGCACAGCCACTAACAGCTCCAACATCATCGTGAAGTTTGCGGACGACACTACAGTGGTGGGTCTTATCACCAACGGTGATGAGACGGCTTACAGGGAGGAGGTCAGCGCCCTGACCCACTGGTGTCAAGACAACCATCTCACCCTCAACGTCGCAAAGACAAAGGAGTTGATAGTGGACTTCCGGAGGTGCAGAGAAGTACACACCCCCATCACCATCAACGGCGCTGCTGTGGAGAGAGTGAGCAGCTTCCGGTTCCTTGGTGTACATCTGGCTGAGGATCTTACGTGGTCAGTACACACAAACAAAACAGTGAAGAAGGCCCAGCAGCGCCTCTTCTTTCTCAGGAGACTGAAAAGATTCGGCATGAGCCCCCGCATCCTCAGGACCTTCTATCACTGTGCCATTGAGAGCATCCTCACTGGATGCATCACCACCTGGTATGGCAACAGCACCGCCTACAACTGCAAAGCTCTCCAGCGAGTAGTGCGGTGCTCTGAACGGATAATTGGAGGTGAGCTTCCCTCCCTCCAAGACATCTACAGGAAGCGCTGCCTGAGGAAAGCGGGGAGGATCATCAAGGACTCCAGTCACCCCAGCCATAAACTGTTCAGACTGCTTCCATCAGGAAGGAGGTTCTGCAGCATCCGGTCCCGTACCAGCAGACTGAGAGACAGCTTCTTCCATCAGGCCATCAGACTGCTGAACACGTCATAGACACCTCAGCTTCACTACTGGAACTTCAACATTATGCACTCCATACTGTACAGTAATGCCACTGTTTTGCACATATTCAACTCTGTATATTTTATATATTTTATTATTATTATTATTATTTTATTTTATTTTTTTACTATTTAATTTGTAAAAATGTGTATATACACACACACACACACACACACACACACACACACACACACACACGTAGGAAAATATTAGTATACACATCCAGAAATGCATACACTATTATATATTGTACATATATTTATTAGTTTCAGGTTGGCCATTCTTGTATTTTGCTCGTTTGTGTTGTTGTGTTTGCACATCTCTGTTGCTTGTGGGGCTCGCACACAAGAATTTCACTCGCATGTGCTGTGCCAGTGTGCCTGCACATGTGATGTGACAATAAAAGTGATTTGATTTGATTTGATTTATAGGTCAGTGTGTGTGTGTGTGTGTGTGTGTGTGTGTGTGTGTGTGTGTGTGTGTGTGTGTGTGTGTGTGTGTGTGTGTGTGTGTGTCCAAGCCTGCAGGGTGTTTTGGTGGCCCAGAGACGGCAGGTCTCATTAAGACAACAATGAGAGCTGGCTCTGCAGAGGCTGGCATGGTGAAAGGCATAACTCAGCCTTATAGCTCACACTGTGAGTGTGTGTCACTCTGCAAACTACCAGCAGATACCAAGCCAGTGACGGCTAAAGCTCTGCATGCAACCAACAAGGGTCACGTCCACAAATGCAATTCGTCAGCGTGGACAACTATTGGCTATTCTGGGGCAAAGTTCCTGGTTGGAAGTCGCATTTTTAATGAGGAAGGAAATAATGAGCTGTAATCATCCACAGTGATGAAGGCTAAGGTATGTTTGCAGAGACAGAGCACAGCGATTGTTCTGGCAGGCAGAGCTTCAGCACTGACATTATAATAATGGAAATATATATATAAATGAAAGTCACGTGCTTGAGTCCGCTCCCTCAAAATGTTTTTGTTTTTCTTTCAGCATACAATGCCGAAATCAAATACACCAACAAAACAGGTAAAAATACAAGTCAGTTCACCAGTGGTGTCCAACACTGACCAACAAAGACTCCAAACGTTGGACTTGTTAACTGTAAGTTTTACAACTTCTTCCACTGAGAAACAGCAAAAGACCAAATGCAGCTATTCAAACGTCTCTTACTGACTGCAGCAGGGTGCTGGAAATGTCAGCGCTCAGGCTGGTTGCTGCGAGCCCTGTGTTTGTAAGTAGGAGACTCTGTAGTGACACAGACCCCATCAGACAGTGTTGCTGAGTAATGATAAGCATCATTCAATTACATATCACACACACACACACACACACACACACACACACACACACCCACACACACACACACACAGTTAATATCTCAGCACTGCTGTTACAGCAGCACTCACATCTGTGATTCTGTTAGAAGGAAATATTGGGAGGATACCTGAAAACGCTCCCATCAGGTTAGCATCCATCTTTTGTGCGGGGCTGGTCTGAAAGCCCAGAGGATTAGAATAAGTTGCCACGGAGACTGGCAGCAGGGAAGGAGGGAGCAATGGAAAAGGTGAAGACAAGAGAAGAGAGAGAGCAATGAGACGCAGGCAAATATATAGAAGAGAAGTCGACTGAGTGGAGGTGTGACGTGAGGGCAGACAGCAAAGAGGAGAGCAGACACAAATCATTATTTATACTCTATATACAGTCTATGTTGCTCTGTGTTGGAATGATGCTAGAAATACTTTACACAGAAACACGAGTGGGAGTCAGAGGAGTGGCCCAAAGAGGCTGAGCCGCTCAATCTTTACTTTAAAACGATACATTTAAACTACATTTAGACAATCATTTGGGTTTTTACCATGTAATGCACATAATTTGTATCTACACTGGACAAAGACAAAAACCATTAGTGAATAAGCTGCATGGGTTTGGAAACGTGGTGGCTACACTCTGAGGCTGCTCCACCATGCAAAGCAAAGTAACGTGAAGCTCCAACTGCGCTGCTTCTCTGGGCCCGAGCGCCTTTAAGACGCGCCCAGGCGAGGAGCAGCCAGCGTGAGAAGCTTTTTGGAAATCACAGAGAACGACTGATGCAAACATTTTAATCAACAATTCATATATAAATATTTAGACAGATATTCAATGTCAGTTTTCTTAAATCCTCCCTGGACATCATGCTTCCAGTTAGTGATACACTTGCTTTGTGTGTATATGTGATGCCCAAAGTCTATCTAGAGCTAATTCTGAGACAGAAAACCTTGAGATGGTTTGGATATGGGGCAGTCACTGGTTTGGAAGCTACAAAGTCAGACTCGAGCACTGGTCCAGTCCAGTTTTTCTGGTCAAAAACGACATCATTTCCTGAAAATGTCCCACTGTGACCACAGAAGGTCCAAACGATGTCGTGAATCAGTGTTAACAAGTTAAGATGAAAGGACGATACTGTGGAGCCACTAAACTCTGTACCTGATAAGAAGTCTGAAGCCAAGGCCTGCTGCTGGTCAAGCGAGTGTGGCCACACCTGCGGCTCCGGGTGCGACGCTGCCGTCTGTTTCCCCGAGGTCAGTTTACTACCTGCAGCCGCAACACAGATGACTGGATGTTAGTTCACTCGCCTCGGTGATCATGCTGATGTCTTCATTTTAATGACACAAGGCTACCAAAATCACACAAACATGCTGGCATACACATTACACAAATACAACAGGCATTGCCAAAATATACACAGTTGCACGGAGGGTTCTGTTGCACGAAAGAAAGACGCACACAGACACACAACTGTACTCTCACCTGCTAAATTTCCTCCAAAAGCAGATATCCCAGTGCTACACAACCAACAATCAGCGGTGTTTGCTATGTGCTGCTCAGTGCCTCTGTCTGTCTCCACTGCAGCCTCAGCTGGCTGTGAGCTACTAACACTGTGAACCCCCAGTCAGACATACACACATGCACACGCAAAATCACCACACACAGGGACACAAACACACAGACACACACACGCGATCACAGTCGGGGAGTCTGGCTTTGGCGTGGTGACGTTTTACTGTCTGTCTAGTTCAGGTCCCAGGCCCCGCCAGCTAGCGCCTCCCCTCACACTGCCTGACTTCGCACAGCCCTCTCCTTTCCTCTCTAACCCTGTAATCATGCTTCAGCTCTTGTCCAACAAGTCCCAGACCTCCAACTGACTGTTAGGGTGCAAGAGGTTAAAACGGAAAGAGTCTGCGGAATGAGGACGAGGAGGGAAAGGCAGGCTGGTGTCAGCGAGGACACAGAGAGGAATTGATCAGACGTTTCAGTGAGAAGAGATAAGAAAAGCAGAAAAGAGGATTTCTAGGATGAGCGAGCGTAAAAGAGCAAACAAACAGAGCAAGGAATAGAAGAAACGGGAAGGGACTGAGGAAGGGGAGTAATGGAGGGAGGGGAGTAGCTGCGGAGAGAAGGAGGGATACACCGTTGGCAACCCTCTCCTAGCTGTGTCCACAGAGGGTGACAGTGAGGCGAACAGACAGGACGCCACCCAAAGTCAAAAAAGCTTTCATATATCAGACGTGCACGGGGCCGTGGTGGGGTGCGCATCGTCTGTCTCGACAGGAGGCAGAAAACACTCCGTCGGCAGGGTCACCACTCGCTCAAAAACACTGGTGCTCGAGCTCAGGCTGGATTCTCTGTCTCCCCAATGAGATCACAGGCTACATACAATCAAGCACATATTTCTACTGCTATGGTTCTGTCCAAGGTGCTGAAACCAGCAGGAGCGGAGCCTGAAGTGCACAGTATGGAACCTTGCTCCCTAATCTGTACACGAACCACCACTCGATAAAGAAGATTAGGAAGATATTTCAAATATTTTCAATTCGCTCTGCTTCTGTGCTATTATTAGAAACACCATACTGTCTGCTGGGCACCCATCACTCAAAGAAAACATCTGTAAGGCAACAGTAGAAGTTGTACTAGCAGCCAGAACCAATCAGTCAGAAGCCTTTGTAACCGTGGTCGCTGCACGCTTCGTATGACCTTGCTTCACTTCCAGTCAGAGCTGTTACTACATGTGGGGTTACAGCGCTCCACAATCCAGCATCGACCTTACACCCACCCATATAATAACTGTAAAAAAGAAAAGAATGAAACAAATTACTTCTACATAAATTGCACAGGTACATTGGGAACAGTTCATAATACCGCCCACTAGTCCAATCACACCACGGAACATTTATTTTTCTATGTTCATGCAGCACTGGCGGCTCGTGGAGTTAGCGACATATGCTAGCTGTGGCAGCACAGTCAGAGATGCATTTTTAAAAGTCTGCACGTCATCAGCAGACACTAACTGCCTGCTAAAGACTTGCTGGGACTATCTGAAGGCTAAGTGACCCACGAGACCATTGCCGACCTTCACCACACTCTTAATGGTGTTAGAGTTTTCCAGAGTGATTCATGATGAGAGGAAAATAAATGTGCATGTGTAGATTTAGTCCAAACGGTTCTCATGTTTCCTCCTGTTTCCGAATGTGTTGGTGGGTGACCGGAAAGCGTAACATACCAGCGATTTGTCACATGGCGTAGCGTGTTACGCTTCAGGAGTACGAATGTGTTGTAAAGACGCTGAATCCTGAAGCCTAACAGGACTCTCATGTTCCCAAAGCCTCTGGGTTAAACTTGCCTTTTTGGATCTTTGTTTTATTTAACATCAATTATGCTGATGTGCATGATGGCTGGATGTTCTAGTATTCAATTGTTCTTTTATGTTACCAATATGAATGTGACTGTTCTCCTCTTTCAACTACCAGAACTTTGGAAAGCAGCACATCCTTTCCAGTAAAATACCAGGAAGTTAGTCAAAGTTAAGCCACTCCATAATACTGCCAGCTGTCCAACTACTTACAATGAAGATGGGAAATATTGATTCTTGTTCTGCAAACTTTAAACCACTTACACTATATTTTTGGTCTCCTTTCCTGTAAAATACCTGCTAATTTAAAATGAAGAGCGTGCTACTTAAAATGACTTACAATGTAATTACTTCTGCCTACAACATGCTGATCGCTCATGCCTCATTTCCTTGTACCGATCTTGGCACGTTCACAGATATCTGCAGAAAGTTTCATTTCAATATTAGTCTTTTAATCCACTCTGAAGTCGTCTGCACATACTGTCTGCATCACACCAGATACAGCGTCCACGGGGCTGAAATTTGCACTTAAGTGTTCACTTTTGTGTGAAACAATGGGGTCTGGGCTTGGTGAATGTTTTTGCACCTCAGGTCTTTTAGCTTAGACAAATTTTGAGTAGTTCAGCTCAGTCCGCGGGGGAAAATTTCATGCTGGATTTGTGCTGTTGTGTTTAATGTACCGATGGTGAACTGCTCAGCCTGAAAGAGGGACGAAGACCGACTGTGAAGCAGCACAAGTGAGTGCAGGTAAGTGTGTGCGCCAATTTGAACAGCTCCTAGCAGGCGAGTCAGTGCGCAATAGGACGCTCATTACAGCGTCAACACTCATCATGACTGCTTGACCTTTAACCGTCTCCCTAGAGGGCAACACTGAGCTCTGCTGGCTGATTTTGTTTGAGCATTGCTAACTTTGCAATGCAAAGTTTAAACTTTGGGGAACCTCAGATTCTGAAAACTTCTGTTGTGTGTTATTTTTAAAGAAGTGTTAGCGCTAGCAGACTTTTCTTGTGGTATCACAGGTCCCACCACAGATACTAACCCCAAATTGCTCTCTGATGGATCCATCGGAGTATGAACGTGTGTGAATGTTAGCTATGAAGCACTTAGAAAGATGTGCTTGTGTGAATGGGTGAATGCACAAGTTGTGTGAAGCGCTTTGAGTGCTCAGATGAGTAGAAAAGCGCTATGTAAGAAGCAGTCCATTTACCATTTGATGGTAACAGGCTAGCTTTTGGCTTTCTAACATTTGTCTAGAGTTGAATGTTAACCAATGTGTCTGCATCTGTTAAATTAAAAAAACAAACCAATAAGGAAGTGAAATGGATCAAATGTGTGACACATCTGAAAGCAGCAATGTTTTCATGTAAACGTGGAAGATCATAACTGCAAACCTGCTTTTCCTGAACCATAAGATTCTGCAAACGCCTGTTCAGATGTAGTCATTTCATCTTTCACATAGCATCTGGATGCGGCTCACACTGAAATTTATATTCGGTGAGGTGCTGGATTGATTTAAAGAGGGGAAACCAGTTCCACTCCAGTTCCAGTCTTACATTTGTAACGCCTAAGCTGTCATGTATGGCTTATTTTTTAAAGTGGACATAAAACAGTAAATGTATGAGTTTAATTTAATCATTTAACTCAAAAACTGTCATATATGTAACTCTGTGAAGCTGGATTTAAGGAGGAAGTCTTAGGGGGTCGCTTTTGTACCTGGCTGCAACAATGAGTTTTATGTAAAGACAGCAGGGTTGTTTGGCTATCTGAACTGAAATGGAAATGCACCTGTTAGCTCTAATGTTTGGGTTTGGGAAAACAGCAGTTTAACCCACATACTCGTTAATGTTAAGGCTTGGATTTGTTTTAGCCGTGTGCTAAAGAGGCTCCAGAAGAGGCGACCTTTGAAATGAACTCCCATTTGTTAGCACAGCCTTTGTGCTGAAAGTGTTTGAACAGGCACTGATTCCATAAAGAAAAACGATTTGCTTGTTACGTGCTTGATGCTAACAGATTAACTCCGGTTCTTTCAGCTGGAAGTTCAGCTCAGTTGTCTTGGACCACTTGATCTCTAAGGGTGGTCACATCAGCACTGCTGCACTGCTTTCACCATCCAGCTGTAGGTCCAGTAAGCAATCAATGCTGCTAAAAAACAAGCCTCCAAAAGCAAAATCCCTCAGCTAGTATGAAACAAGAGGGTGCCTTTGCCCAGTAAGGGCTCGTACCTCAAAGTGTGACTTTTGCCCGAGAATAATAAGTGGGAGTCTTTGTGTATTGAAAGCTAAATTCTGCATTACGTAAGAGCTGCTGCTGCTGGGGGTTGCCTGACCTCAGTATGAGGACAAAATATGGCAACACAGACTGCAGCAGCTACTGCTTAGACACATCAGAGGCATCTGAGGACATACTCAGAACTGCTCTGCCATAACTGCACGCACACACACACACACACACACACACACACACACACACACACACACACACACACACACACACAAGCTTTGCTTAATCCTACTCATGCATGAACTAGCTGTAGAGGGGCCATTGTAGGACTCGTAGGACAAGTTCAGGATGCAGGAGTCAGCAAAGGAATACAGTCAGTCTAACTTGGTTATGACCTCGTGCCTATGACCTGACCTAACAGCTACGACTCTAGAGCAGAATTTTAACAGCATAGCTTTGGATGAACTGGAGTAGACAGAAAGGACTTTGCTTTAAAAAAAGTGCTTGTGTGACTGGGTGAAAGTGAGTAAAGTGCTCTGAGCGCTTCAGCAGTGTGAAAGAGGGCTTTATATTCCCATTTACCTACACTGGAGTTGTGAAAGTCATAATGACTGATGGGACTGATGATCTGCGATACTTCAAGAGTCACATTTAGAGTCTGTCTGTATAAGTGATTCTCATCCTTCAGAGACAAATCATAAGCTCCCCATGACAGCAGCCCCGTAAACACACCTCACTAACGTCACAGGAGAAGAATTCTTGGACCAATCCGGTCGTTAAGTGATGATGTGACGAATCCTACTTCCGGGTCTAAAGCAGTCTGCGTTTAATGTGGCTTTTGTGTTGTTAACATGTTTAATGTTTTGTATTTTCTTCTATTTGAACTCAAAAAGCTCCTAAAACAGTCAGTGATCACTGTTGACCTCCCTCGGCTTTTATTACCGCTAATCATTTATTTAAGCTCAGTTTTTAAAACCTTAGGATGTAACTACAGCCCAGCCCATGCAGCAGTATATGAATGACTAACCTCGTATTGTGGATGGATTATCTCAGTTGTTCTCCTGGCTGAAGTTTGGTCCTTTTACAGCATCCTGCCACGCGATTACATTTGTTCCTGACCACCGAGAACACTCACGGTAACTTTTATCGAGTGGAAAAAAAGTTAGCTTGTTTATATTATGCTAACATAGCTGTGTTGCTAGCAGTCACGTAGCACATCATTATATACCAGCTAGCCCAACTTCAGTAACCCTACAAACGTCACTGCTGTTTAGTTTTCTGTCTTCATTTATGCTGGAAGTGATAACAGAGCTGTACGTTTGAATTTGTTTCCAAAACCCCGCAGTCAGGACATGCTATATTGTATTTAGATAGAAGCTAGCGAGCTAACTCCCTGCTAACTTCTAACTCCGTTAAATGTCATAAATTCCGTTTTCATGGATGCCTGGATGTTAAACTCAATTGTTACACCTGGTAGAGCAGAACGCTGATCATTTTATTAAAGATGAAAGACTTTAGACAGTTTTTAACTCTCAGTAATGCCACAGTGATCGTTTGATATATGGACCTGCAGCGGAGATTAGGCCCAGACACGGCTAGTGACGTCAGACTGAACAACCAGATAGCTGATTAGTAGTTCACCTATTGACCAATCACCTTTGAACAGGCTCTGCTTACAATTACAAATGAATCTGTGAAGTATCAGCAATCAGACTCAGTTTAGCTGATTCAGGATTTCAATTTTTAGCCATCTTGAAAAAAAATACTGTACAAAGGTTATTCCCATTTCTGTTTCTTTTCCATGTATTGTTCCATGTTGCTGTACTTTTAGCCAGGTAACAGTTACCTGCATGTTAACTCTGATCTGGTATTACACTGCTGCAAGGTAAACACATCTCAAACCCTGCAGGACTGTGATGTATTTGCTGCTAATCGTCAGCTGACTCCTTTGTCCAGCACGTAATCTGTCTCAGCTCCCATTCAGAAAAAGATGAATTCTTACGTAACCACAATTAGGGACCAGAACCGCACCCAAAATAAAATAAGAGACATCGTAGGTAAAGAACGGGGTCACTAAACTACATGGACATGAAAGGCTGCAACGCAGTGTCAAAGAAGCAACTGTGATGTTTCTGCTGCTCTGCCAGATAGAGGGACTCTGTACCAGGCCTGACCAGGACAATGGGCTTGTCAGGTCAAAACAACACAGCATCACAATAAACATTTCCACAGCATCAGTACAACGACAGGGTCACAGCAAAGACTCCAACCTGCTAAATACAGTGGAGCTTTAAACAATACTGTAAACATGCTCTGGCCTTTACAGTATTGTCAAGTAGGTATGAGAGACTGGTGGATGGGACAGCTGTGAACAACAGTCAGCACAGGATCTTACCCGGGGGGAAAAACTTATTTTTGTGTAAAGCAAGCTTACATTAAGAAAACAAAAGTGCAGTAAATCACAAAGCCTGCACAGATCCGTCGTGAACTTCCTATAATAGTGAAAAAGTACAGAGCGTGCTCTCTAAGAATGAGGCCATGGCCTACTTGGGATCTTTAGGAATCCTTCACTGTTCAGACAAGACAGCTTGCAACTAGGTTCGTGGCTATGGTGTGATTTCTAAGATAAAATGATGACAAAGAAGTTTCTCTCATGTGAAGTGCTCTGACGCAGAAAGACCCACGACTGTGAAGCAGTTCTACGAAGGGCTGTGAAAAGTTATCGAGCAAAAGAGTCGTTAATTTGGCGACAATCAGAGGACGTGCTGTGAGTGCATGTCAGGCACAGAGATCAGATGGTTTTAAAATGAGTGGAACATCCCGAATGACAATGCAGCAAAACACAAACATAGTTAAATATGTGAGGACAGCAGCTTACAGCAACCACACTCTGCTTTACCAAAACGGTCTAATCTGGGTGGAGCTGGCAGGCGAGGCTGCTGTCCTCCAGCTGACCTCCTCCTCTGCCTGCTCCTGAGCCTCTCTGAGCTGTGATAGGAAGCATGAAGCGGCCGGGTCAGGGCTGCTGCAGGACCACGGGCGCTCAGTGACGGTTCATCGAGGGGACAGACTGCCGTTCGCCCCTGACAAACATCGATGGTGTCTTGTTGATTCAGCCACGCCACCGCATTAATCATGTAGTTGGAATCAGTTTGAATCCAAGTAAATTTCTATCCACCGTTCCTGGAACCGTCCTCCCCGAACTTTGTACTAAATGGAGTTTATGTCGAGGTGTGGAAGCTGCATTTCATTGCTGTTTAAAACTTTGCTTTACAGGGTAAAAATGTGAGCGAAAACAGAACAAGAAAGATAAGGGAGGACATCACATATCCTGAGAAAGGATTAGGAGAGCCAGCAGTCCCTCTAAAGTCATGGACGCTGTCCAGAAATAACCATATGGTACTCTAGTGGTCCTCTGGATACTGAATCTGCTTTTATATCTCCTGCAGTCACCGTCTCTGAAGGTGGGCGTGGCCTGAAGTACACCCTGTTAGCTTACATGTATTCATCTCGAACTGTTCCCGCAGATCTTTCCTGTGTGAAACACTACAACACAGATGTAACGATGACTAATACAAAAATCTAACAGACCTGTGAGGGGAGGAGGTCGAGGTCCTGGAGGAAACCAGGCCGTGGACAGCTAATGCAGTGATGAGACTAATGCAGCGTGTGAGAGTGATGTGCACTGACAGGCAGGAGAGGGGCAAGGTGTGTTTGACGTGACGTCTCTGTAGCGCGAGTGTGTGTGTGTGGGACCTGCAGACATCTTTAAAACACAAACGCCCATATACATACTGTAGCTGTCAGTGGATCCTTCCTCCCTCCATACGTTCTCCCACTCTGTGACCCCTGTGATGTCACTGTCTCCCCCTCACCTCCTCGTCTCAGCCTGAAAACAAGCTTTGGAATGAGAAACATTCCCTGATCTTCTTCACATCAGTGATTGTTGGTTTCTGTTGTCAGGACTAAGGAGATGAATGACCTCTGAGGGATTTCTGACTTCTTTCTTTCTTTTCTTTGCTCATATTTGCAATCGTGCACGCCTCGCTGTTACGCATCACAACCGGCTGTACTAAGCCGAGCGGGCGGGGGGGCGTTCAGCTCCAACCAGCAGGGATTTCTCAAACCTGTCAAAGCAACAGATGAACGGGTGCACGCTTCAAAGTGCAGTGGAGAGCACAAGTTGTTGCTACCCTCCCAGAGCATTTCCCACATAACGCCACACTCAGATCTCCACACTCAAGAAGAGTGGGTGTGGTGGCATACAAACACACATGCATCCATGCAGGGTTGCACAAACGCATACACACACCTAATATAAGAGGTCGTCACGCACAGACGGTGGAGACAGAAAGCTTCACAGAGGGAGGAATTAGGGTTTTTTCCCAGCTTGGGGATTAAAGTCACATCATGAATATTTTAAGGAAAGATTTAGCATTTCTACCAAATCACTTCAAGTAAAATCAGGATGTGAGAAAGTCAAGTCGCCCAAATATGTGCTCAGCTACAAGTGTGAAGTTATGGTGCTTCGATCGCATGAACCGTATGTGACATAACTGAAACCAGGCCGGTGTGGCTGCTGAGGCTTCAGACAGCTGGCAGATTTGTCAAATACTCCAATGTTTTTGGTCATCTTGGTCACAGATCAGCCACAACAAATGAGGAAATCAAGAAAATAAGACGTCAGGTTTGTGCAGCAGACTGACAGCAATAAAATCTTCTATTTTTAGCCTTTTAGTCTAAAGTCTGAACAAACAGAACTCCAAACATTATCAGGAGAGGACTTGAGTTTATGGTACTGTATGTCTTTACTGTGTGATGCTATATAAAACATATATGACTAAAGTCTTCAGCTCTTCGCCTTCACTCAGCCCTTTAAAACACACTTTAAAGGTGCAGTCAGCCATTTTTTGTAAGTTATTCAACAGAAAAAAGAATATTGTACTCATAACTCACATTGATCACGGGGTAATTATGTCTTAGAAAAGACTGATGGATTGTCATAAACTTAATTCAATAAAAACACATCGAAACATGGACCTGTCATCTTGACCATGGCAACAACAGTCGCCTCAATGCGCTTTATACTCTAAGGTCGACCTACAATAACACACATATAGAGAAAACCCAACAATCATATCACCCCCTATGAGCAGCACTTTGGCGACAGTGGGAACGAAAAACTCCTTTTTAACAGGAAGAAACCCCCAGCAGAAGCAGGCTCAGGGAGGGGCGGGGCCATCTGCTGTGATTGGTTGGGGTCTGTTTTATGTATGCAGCTGGCAGAACTGGGAAGTTGTACTTGAGTAGTTTCTTACTTTTACTCCCTACATTTTTAAACACAAATCTGTACTTTCTACTCCTCATATTTTCAAAACAGGCTTGTTTCTTTTGGTTCAACATGTGAGGAACGTTATTATTTCCTGTCACTGCACGGCCTGCAAACATCACACCGATTTGAGCCTGAACAGTAACACGTGCACTGTTCGTGTATTAACCACCAGAGGACGTCACATCAACAACTGCAGGTGTCCGGAAGTTGCAAAAGGGAGTGATCACTTTAAGTGGCAGGTAATGCAAATGCAGGGTTTCTATCAGCTCCACAAACACACAAACTGTTTGTGTGCAGTTTGTCTCACAGTGTGTTGCAGCTAAAGGTGCAGCTGAGACAGGACAGGAGAGAGGCTAACCGAAGGATGCTCAGTGGGGTTCGAGAAACTGGACGTTTCAAGCTTACATGTAAATTATTATTATTTTCCTTCTTTTCTTCTAAGTGAGACTAAAGTTTGGATCCCATCTACTGCTATTATTTGATCATTACGTTAATACAGCACGAGGCTCAGTTAGCTGTGCACAATAGAAACGTCCTCCAAAGAGCTACTCTTACTTTATTACTTTGAGTACATTTCAGAGTCTCTACTTTTTAACTGAATCACTACTTTACTGGAGTATTTTTTCAACAGTAGTATTTATACTTACACTACTGTACTTAAGTACAGAATGTCTGTACTTTGTCTGGTGGCTGGTTACCAGCCAAATATTTCGTATTCGTCCATGTTTCATGGCTGCACATTCAGGCTCAAGAGATGAAGGATTAAACCTAAAGCGAAAGAGGCAGAGCGCCCAGCAGAATACATTTGGACCCAGGAAGTCGCTGCCCGGTCTAAGCCAATGGACACCTCATAGGGTTCATTTGGATTAGTTAATTTTTCTTGGTATGAACTAGATGTTAACTAGAAATTCATAGATCGATAGAAAAAGAAATCAGAACCCTGTTCTTCATGTTTCTGCGAGCTGAAATGTAACTTTACCTTTTAAAAAAAGCCTGAGCGCACAAACCAAAGGGAGGTGCTCATCTCTGACATTAACACTGACAACGTTCCTCGGAATATCAGTGTTCATGGCACGACTCAGATAAACTAGTTTGGTTCATAGTAGCAGCCGGTTCGATAAGTGCAGACAGGTTCTTCATGACCTTAATGTCTCTGATCAGGGGAAAAAGAAGCCGTGGGGAAGGTGGGAACTCTCTGAATGAGAACGTGAGGCTACAGGAATCTGCTGCTCCATGGAAACATGATTCCCACAGTGTGAAAGATGGGAAACCAAATCCCACAACTTCAGCTCACACAATACTTTTCCTTAATGTAATTTGGGTGTTGAACATGGTGCCCGTGCTCAGGCTCCTCCGCCCTCTGGCCCGCCTCCACCTCATCTCAGCACTACTGTGACTGCCTGACGCAGACCTCCGCCGTGCCATCCGTGATCACTGTTAGTGCGGTGACCTCACAGCCCGGCTCAGGTGAGCGTTAGGTTTGCAGAACGGACTTTAATAAAAACATCTGAACCGTGACGAGGTTTTTGATGATGCTACAGTGTTCAGACGGGTTTCCTTCATCAACAGTTTTAATATTCCACAAACATTTCTTAAAGTAAGTCGAATTATCTAAAAATAATACATTTTCCTCCCTGTGTTGAACATTCTGACAGAAAGCGTTCGAGCGGCGTGTTGCCAAAGTCTTGCCATAAAAGCTGAAATCAACTTAACCTGCACCTGACTCAACCTGCTCCATGTAAGGAGGATTAATCCCACCATGAACCTCCGACACAAACTCCATGCTCGCTCTTCTGCACACTTGTTTGATGGTAATTTGTTGTGATGGCAGCTTGTCAACCCAAATGTACTCGTAAAAAATAAGCTTAATGTCCATTCCTGCCAAAAGTGACCAGTTTGGTTGTTTGGCACATTTTTCTGCAGTTCAGCTGAGGATGATGGAAAGCTGTAGAAAAAGCACATGAGCTGTTACTCCAAATAAAAAAGACAAAAACCGGATATAGCTGGAAAACCTCTTTCCATTTTTTACATTGTGCAACAGATTAAATGTGCACAAAGGAAAAAGAAGCGTAATAAAGAAATAGGCTTCAGCTCTAAGAAGCACCGGAAAATCATTCCACGGTGGCACACGCTAATCTCCCAGCGTTACGTTAGGAAACGCCGCCGCCTCCAAAGGCTGCAGGATTATTAAGCATGTTGTTCTCTTAGAAAGCTGCTACGATAGAGGAATATCTGGAAAAGGAACGAAACATTGCAGCTAATATCAAAGGCTGTGAGAGACAGAAATAGAAAGCAGTCAGAGGTTTAGAGCCGTGTGGTTAGAAGAAAGAGAACTCAAGGCAGGTGAGTGTGTGTTAATATTTCTGTTTATTGGCAAAGGCAGACAACAAAGAGAGTCTCTAAAAAGGACACGCAGATCGATGCCATGACAACAACTGACAGGAAACAGGCTAAACCTTTGTGGCATACAGTTGAACAATCCCTGCATCTAAAATGTTAACAGGTAACATACATGACTGAACTCATAGTGAAAGCTGCACTGAACTGTTGTTGGGTCTGTATCCAGCTTTAATGCATCACAGAGATATGCTGTTCATTTATAGGCAAGAGACGCAAAAGCAGGGCCGCAGCAGGTGAATGTTGGCCACCAGTCAGAGCTGTGTGATAGAAAGCCACCGTGCATACTCAGCTGTAAATAATGAACAGCTGTGGGCGGCAGGTCCGTGTTAACTCGTGGCTACCAGGAACGTATCACCAGTTTGGACAAACTAAAATGTTCGTCCGAAGGAACTGATGGCATACGTGATGATCGCAGCCACAGACCCAACAAACACAGGAACAGCTCTAAGAAGATTTAACAAGACGTACGTTTTTGAAACAGCAATTAAAAAGAATTGAAATGAAAGCTTTCAGAGCTACAAACCAAACTTTCCATCCTTCAGTGAAAAAGAATAAAAGACAGAACTGCGTCTCACTGACATCGTTCACATCAGTGACAGTTCGGTTTAGGCATACCTACACATTTGGTTTACTAAGGATGGTGGAGAGGCCCATTAGATCACATCAGGAGGAAGGGACAGCCGGAAAAAAGAATAAATAGTTCTGTAGGGTTTCAATACACAAATACCTCGTGTGTGTGTGTGTGTGTGTGTGTGTGTGTGTGTGTGTGTGTGTGTGTGTGTGTGTGTGTGTGTGTGTGTGTGTGTGTTGGATGCTGGGTGTTGACAGATCAGCCTTGCAGCACAGGCAGCTCTGAAAGGGTTCATGCCTGGATGGTGTTTGAGTGTGTGAGGACACGAACATAAATCCACACGGGGCCACGACTTTGTTCATGTGACTTTAGGCTTCTACATCTGGGAAACTGACATGAATAGGACAGGACTTTATTAATAATGGACAAATGTGGCTGATTTGCAAAGGGAAAAAAATAGTGTTCGAAAGGAAACAGTGGAAAACCATTGAGGTCAAACAGGAACTGAAGAAGGAAACGTGTGACCGTGCATACGTCCAGAAACAGCGCTGATGTACCCAGAGTGAGTCACAGTGTAGCAACACGTTATTTGGAGGAACAGCGTGTGCTGAAGTCAGTGTGTGTGTGTGTGTGTGTGTGTGTGAGATGAGTGAAGCTGATGTGAGGTCTTGTCCACAACCTCAGACTTTCTCCTTCATGCTGGATCAAGGAGCAGTGGATAGGACTGTGTGTGTGTGTGTGTGTGTGTGTGTGTGTGTGTGTGTGTGTGTGTGTGTGTGTGTGTGTGTGTGTGTGTGTGTGTGTGGGTGGTACGGGGAGAAGGGAGGAGGTGCACAGAAGCAGAAGCACAGCGGGCTGACAGTCAGCATGGCGATGGAGGCGGGTTCTAGTCCTCTGAAGCGTGGGGATTGGGAAAGGATGAAAAACAGGGGCGTAGGATAAAAGAAGCATCATGGGAGCAGTAAGAAGGAAAAGTGTAAAAAAGACATTGCAGAAAAGAAACAATAAAACAGAAAGAAGAATATAGAACAACAAAGAAGAGTGTAAATATCACAAAACAGGGAGAAAAGAAGGAGGATAAACAGGAAGGGATAAGGAGGAAAAGGGAAGAAACCAGGTTAGTAAAGATGTCACAAAATCAACAATGAGAAAACATCTCGTCCTCAACTCATTACTGGACATGAAAAGATAAACGACATCCTACAGCTGAGTTTGTGTGCCATGCAGAAGCATCATGCAGAAGCATCATGCAGCATCTCTGCGCACACACATCTGCATTTGCACTGTCAGGATTCAGCGTATGCTCTCAATCCTCTGACCCAGTTACCACTTATACCGCCTGCGTCCTTACCTTGGGGACTGCTGCAATAACAGTGATGGATGGAACCACTGTGCCTGATGAGGCTGATGCTGTGTTTACCAAAGCAGGAAGAGAACAGGTTTATCAGCCTAAACTGTGCTCCTGCTGATCTCAGTACAGATGCAGTGTGCGAAATCAGCCACCTTTTTATTAGAAACAAATGCATGCAAACACCACGGTAACACAAGTTGCCCGTGCATGCAGACAGTTACTATGGACTTATTTACATGCAGACCGCTTCCTCCCACTGTCATCAGCATCCATCCTCACCGTGACTTCATCTCAGTGGATCCTACACGGGATGTGAATCAGCATCGGTTCGACTCGCAGGGCGGCTGATTGTAAACTGAACGTTCACTGCATGCGACTGACTACTGGAAGTGCTTCCTTTGGTTCTTGTTTGCTTGTGTTATAGATTAAAAGAGCCACTCGATTTACCGTGGTGCCTTTTTTCCATCAAAAGCCCAAACTCACCGTTCAGACCTGCTGCAGCCAAGACGACAGAAAGACCAAGGAGTAGACAAAGAAGCTCTTGGAAAACTAAATCTGCAAAAGATGTTTGCAAAGCTGCACCAGTGGAGTTTGCGGCTACTAGTGGTGCAAGGGATCAAAACTCTCACGGTTCGGTTCGGATCACGCTTTTAAGTCACGGATCGGATCAATTCTCGGATCAGCAAAAAAAGAAAAAGGACAAAAACTGGAGATACCAACAGATTGCTTTCAGAGATGTGTGACTGTAATGTTTGCTGTTGATGCTCCACCAGTCTGTGGACACCGTGCAGTTCAGAGGCTTTTAGAGATCAACACATGCATAATATTTATGTGGACGAATATTTGTATTAAATGAGAACGAGACTATGATTTTAACCAAAGGAATGCACTACTCCATTTCTAGGTTAGTTTATGATTACTAGTCTCAAGTCTTTTAAATCCACATTATGTTTGCCTGCTGGTGGTGGTCAGAGGGCCCGGGGGCGCCAGTGTCCGGCAGCCTCGCCTCTGTCAGTGCGCCCCAGGGTGGCTGTGGCTACAATGTAGCTGCCATCAGCAGTGTGTGGATGTGTGTGTGGATGGGTGGATGACTGAATGTGGTGTAAAGCGTTGGCGTCCATAGGGACTAAGTAAAGCGCTATACAAACACATCATTTTGTTCACTGTTATTCCTTTTAGAGTGAAACAGATAATAAAGCAGGGCATGCTTTCATCAGGAAATAACTGGCAGATATAGATGAGCCGGCGAGGACAGAGCTTAAACCTGCATCTGTGTCATTTACTGTGAAGAGGAAGTGAATCGGCAGTAGGCTGGAGACCCTGCAAATACCTCCTCTTGGAGTCTGATTGGTCGAGAACAGACCTCCTCCACCCACCACCACCATATTTTCCCTGTGAGTGTAGAAGATGCAGGGATGCAACCCTTCACACTGTGCTGATAGAGGCAGCAGTGGGAACTGGGCTTTGCCAGTGAGGGACACGATACACAATCACTTACATACCCATGCATAATCCTTTCTCCAGCAAAGCCATGCAGAGCAGCACTTTATGGATCATCAGCATCGCGACCAAAAACAGCGAACAGAGGAACAGAAGTGTGTATGGGCTACTTAAGGTTGGGAGGTGGGAACAAAGACTACTCAGACTACTGGAAAGGAAAGTTTAAAAGAGAGAAAAAAACAGATGCTCTGATTTCCAAATGGAGCACACACCCACACACAACAAACACTCCTCTCATTGGTCTATTCGTGTTTGAGCAGACAGCCAGAGAGAGATCCGATAGTTCATTAGACGCTCTGTATGCGTTCCTCATCTCTGCTGCTTAATACTTCAAATGTGAGATCAATTTATTCCGATCGTATGCAACAGGACTGCTGAGCACACAGTGTGCAGCTGACGGTCTCTCCCAGCATTGCAAGGATCCCTGCTGATTATCAGCGCAACAATCTGACAACTTCCTGTAGCCACTTAAGACTCGCTGTCATGCAAATACATACAGTCTGATGTTAAACAGAAAAGCAAGTCTTTACTACTTTTTCTGTCTTTTTTCCAACGTTAAACTCGTTTTCTGCTCAGTTTGAGCATCCTGCAGATTTTAAAAAGCCCCAAACATCCCACACACAAACAGGTACACACAACCAATGAACGTGAAGCTCCAGATGGATGAAATGAAGCTCGACAGGCAAGTAAAGGTCAAGAGGCCATGATGGGTGGATGGCGACGACCAGCTGGCCTTTGCAAACAGACCAGCAGGACAGGCGATTGTGGGACATGTCTTACCAGGTTTTTGCACCCCACGAGCTTCCTGCTTTCCATTCTCCATTGCAGTACCCGCGTCTGCACACACACGCACACACAAACACGAAAACAAGCAAAGACATTACGATCCATCAGAGTGCTAATGGTTTGACCTGAGAGGAAATCAAACTGCACGGCGCTGCGCTGCACGGCGCTGCGCTGCACGGCGCTGCGCTGCACGGCGCTGCTCTGCACGGCGCTGCGCTGCACGGCGCTGCGCTGCACGGCGGACATACGACACACCGAGTCGGCAATCGAATGGAAACCACTGACCCTGTCTTTACTGGCTTTTTAAAGGGCATCTGGATATGGCTGTTGTTCACTTGAGGTGCGTGTTTGTCTTCTGCCTGCCTGGGGCTGTGCTTGCTAATACCACAAAGGGCAGTTACGGTCAGGCAGGGGCAGGCGACGAGACGCATATATCGGCTGGTGTCAGGGGAGGATGCTGAAGGAGTGATGCTGTGTGACATGTGACTTATGAATTATTGACCTTTGTTTGAGAAATGTGAACTTCAGACACACTTTTACACAAGTAACTAAAACACTAACGACATGAATGTGTTGTGACGAGACTGACCAAACACTCTTAATAATGTCTCAGGAATGAGCAGTATGAGGACAGAAAGCATTGAGGCACCGCCGACCTCAGTCTGGCCTCATGGTATCAAATCAAATCAAATCAAATCACTTTTTATTGTCACATCACATGTGCAGGCACACTGGCACAGCACATGCGAGTGAAATTCTTGTGTGCGAGCCCCACAAGCAACAGAGATGTGCAAACACAACAACGCAAACGAGCAAAATACAAGAATGGCCAACCTGAAACTAATAAATATATGTACAATATATAATAGTGTATGCATTTCTGGATGTGTATACTAAATATTTTCCTACGTGTGTGTGTGTGTGTGTGTGTATCAATAGTGTCAACGGGTTTCACCATAAAGGTGCTGATACAGCACTCTTCTGTGCTAACTTAGCTAGGGCTGCTCGATTATGACAAAATGATAATCACGATTATTTTCACTGATATTGAGATCTCGATTATTTGACGATATTTATTTAACAATAACAATGTGTTGAATAATGACTTTAAAGATTGTCAAAAATAATCTAAAATAGTGCAAATACTGATAACAGTGCAAATGTTTGCAATGTAACAAATCAATGAAAAATGTAAACATCTGTGTTTAGTGAACTTTGCAGTGTTGCTCTGTGGCGCAGCTACACTGTAGCAAAGTTTACACACTGTGTCTACTTGATCCACGTCTGACTGAACCCATAATGTTTCCACACCACTGAAGGTTTTTTACCTCTCTTTTCAATCAACAGCAGTCACTCTCCTCTCCAAATAACTTCTGCTGAGCTTTCCGAGCTTCCCTCGGGTCCTCTTAATCAGCGGTCCCCAACCCCCGGGCCTCGGACCGGTACCGGTCCGTGAGTTGTTAGGTACCGGGCCACGAGAGTTGAGGCTCAGGTGTGAAATGTCTGGTTTTCAGGGTTTTTAATCGGTGTTCAGCGTTATTTTGTTATCGTTTTTATCGTTAACTCGGTTTTCCTGGGTCTTTTCATGTGGTTATGAATAGAGATGGCACGATACCACTTTTTTATGTCCGATACCGATATCATAAATTTGGATATCTGCCGATACCGATATGAATCCGATATTGTGTTTTTTAATCAACAAAACTGTTTTTTTTAAATATTTTGCTGCATTTTGTATAAGTTCATACTCAAGTTTAAAACAACAACTACACTAAAGCTATTCTGTTATACCTGTATGCAAAAAAAAATGTTTCATAGTTCAGCAATACTGATCAATCTAATAAACTTAAACCTGCTCCATCCTCCCTATTCTGGTATTTTAAAGAGTACTTAGCGTAAATATTAAGCAACCTAACTAATAGGGTTCCAACTCCCAGCAATAACAAAAATAAATAAATAAAAAATAGGGAACCACCCCTCACGCTCCACCTCATGATGCTTAATCGACGTAATCAACCTTAATTTGATGCAGTGCGAAAAAAAATGCACAGAAATCAATTATTTTTCAAGAAATATTAAATAGATTCAACATCTTTCTTCAACAAAATTGCAGACTGCACAGATGGTACCTTCCCAAAGGAAAAAGTACTATAGCTTACTAGGGTATATATATTAGACTTAATAGTTACTATATACAGTAATTGACTTCTATTCATTTTACATCAGATTAAAACTTTGGGTGTCAGATAATTATTTATTAAAAGCTCGACATTTTAAATGAGAATAAGAAAGAAAAGTATGTCTTTGTGCCCCCTTTTCCCTGTTCATGCCCTATCGGCCCCCCTGGCTAAACTTTGCTAGATCCGCCCCTGCACAGTTACAGCCGTCAGCTGTAGAAAAAGATCCTGGAGTAGAAAGTAATATTAAATAAATTCTAACAACAGCTGATCAAGCTTAAACGTGCTGCTGTTGTTCAGCCGCTGGTTTCCTCTTTCTGGTGCAAAGTGGGCCAAAAACAAACCAGAGAGACGGACTCGCGACAGAAAAGCCGATCAGCTGATCGTTAAGCAGTTTCATGATTGAAGTAGCAGCCAGAAGAGGCAGTCGCTCCATATATCGTTTGTTAAGCTTAACGCAGGAATGCTTTACAAACATTCAGAGATGGACTTACACACTTGCTTTACTTCTCTCGGGATAACTTTGTCGGAGATGAAATGCCGGGTTGCTAGCGAAGCTCCACATGCTATCCAGACCACCGACAGGTCCCGCATGCCACAGCCGCTCTATCACGTGATGCATACTGCTCAGACGTGCTAACGTTCTGAGGTGAGTTAGGCGTGTTGCAAGTTTTGTGAGGTGCTTTCGTGATATTTAATGGATCGGATTACATTTTTTATTTTTCTCCGATATCCGATCCAGTAATTTAGGTCAGTATCGGACCGATACCGATACGTAATATCGGATCGGTCCATCTCTAGTTATGAATAAACCTTCTTTTTTTCGGTACCGGTACTAGTTTCATTTTGTTGTATTTATCCGCGACACCTTAAAGGCCGGTCCATGAAAATATTGTCGGGCATGAAAAGGTTGGAGACCGCTGCTCTTAATTGTTGTGACGCGTGTTCAAAACGCAGAGAGGTGCGCTCGATTTGCCACACAGAGCAGCGCGAGAGTAAAGCACGAGGGAGGGGCTAATAATCGGCTCAGTCATTTTTAATGATCGTTGAAAGCCCAGATCGTAATCGAGATTAAAATTCGATTAATTGAGCAGCCCTAACTTAGCACTCAGGAAGCAACAAGGAAGGAAACGTGTGTTTGGTCCATTACTGGTGTGTTCCAACGATTCCTCTCAGCTGTAAATGACATACTGTTGATTTCTCTTTAAATGGTGACACATTTGTAAGGAAAGTGAATTTGTGGGCTGTACCCAAAACTTTCCACATCTTCTCTGCTACGTCAAACGTCTTAGTTTGCTGTTGACTGCTGTCGTTTATTGAATCGGACAATCGAAATCTGACAAAACAAGACAAACTGAGAATTTCTAAGAGGAGCCGGAACAGGATGTGGAAGAAGCATACGCAGCCCCAACAGCCTGGCACCGCCTCCTCCTGCAGGTCACACACTGCTGTGGGGTCGTCAGCCAGTGTGGCTGCGTCGGTCAGTCTGGCTCAAGCTAATTCCACAAGTGTTCAGCTGGGTTGAGTTTCAGATCTGCAGGCAAGACGCTCCACCCTCTGCACTCGTGAACTGGAGGTAGTGTCTGTTAAACTGTGGGGGCGAGTGCTGTCATCTGGATGGACAGAGTTCAGTCCCAGACTCTGGAGATATGGGACTGCTGCTGCTTGCATAATCTTCAGATCTCTGCACTGAGATTGCCTCCAACATTGCTTTAGTGGGAGATGCTGGCCCACACCATCGCACGGCCTCCATCAAAAGCTGTTGCAATGAGCATCACGTTCCTCCACACGTTCAGGTTCCAGTGCACGCGTTGCTGACAGCAGCACAAATGGTCTGATGGTGAAGGGCAGGCGTCCCAGCAGACGTGTGAGACTGGAGACTGACCGTGTGCTGTAGGGTCAGTAGGTAGCTGCTGACCATATCGTCCTGCTAATCTGTAGCAGACTATGTGCATAAGTACTGACAGGGTTGTCTTGTTGGGGCACCAGCTTCACAGCCTGTCTCTGACTTCCCTCTACATGACGATGCTGCAACCATCAATAGCAGAATAAGCTGTTGCATTGGCAGAGAAGATCTGGCAAGTTTTTCATGGATGCAACCCACACACTCAACTCTGCTGCTCAACCCACAGAAGCATTTTCCTTACAAACGTGGCGCCTTTTATAAACAGTAAAGACTTATTGACAAGAAGCAGTGTTACAGCAAAGAAATAACTGCCGATCCAAATCAAGACTAGGCTTAGTCACGTACTAAAATTAATGCTAAATAACAGGAACCGTTTATTTTCCACAAGACTGGCAGGTATGGGAAACAAATGGAAATCCTTCTAAATTCCACAGTGGCATCATGGTGCTTTCTCCACTTTGTGAACAAGCTACAATGAAAACAAAGCTCCGAACCTTTCTGCAAATCACCCCACAGAGGTGCGTGTGAGAGTGCAAATGTCAGATGCAGTCAGATTGTGCCCAGGTACAAATAGCGCAGGTATTCTGGTGAATTCACACCATGCGAAGTCACGCCATGTGCTGCCCCCACCGAGCGCTGTGCAGACAGCTTGCCCACAAAACCAAAGGGGTGATTTCCAGAGGTAAGAACGTGCCTGGTGGAGACGACTTCCTGCTGCTTGTTACATGTGAAAAAAGGACAACTGTGGAAAACATCCCGTCCTGGGGAGTTTAGCTTTTCCAAACGGCCTAAGTAGCTTTTATCTGTTCCTAAACCGCTGGAAGCGCCTGCTGGAGGGCCTGGGAGCGCCTGCTGGAGGGCCTGAGAGCGCCTGCTGGAGGGCCTGGGAGCAGCTGGAAGTCTTTATCTACAAAGATAAACTTTAAATCTGCTTCTTCAGCTTTACAGACATTTTTTATCATTTTATTTTGGCTTTTCAAGTCTTATGTTTTTGAAGTTACTCATAACTGTGTATTATTTGTTTTATTGTTGCCCTTCTATTCACACTAAGCTCCTATTTATCTAAACTTTAATAATAACAACTTGTGAATAAATGCCCCATAGCTCTGTTCTTCTTCGCCACTTTGTAATGGTCTGATTGGTCAGCTGTGCACATGGGAGGTTTTTCACGCCCAGAAATATTCAGTTTTTCATAAAGATGCAAGTCTTACTCGACTAATCGTGCTAAACGATGCAGCGCTGGCATGATTTCTATCACAACGACGCAAGCAAGGGCACGTAAACAGCAGGATGCAAACCGGTGCATGCCGTACGTACATAAACACGCGCTGATGCATTCAACCACCGAGCACAGAAAGGAGAGGCGTGCACAAAAACATACAGATAAAAGTCGAATACGACGGATGAAATGCACGAGTGCAGCACTGCACATTACTGGAGCACCGGGGCTCTGAAACAATAACTCACAGAGGGGGGAAAACAACAACAAATGTACGCCACCTCCATCTCCCTGTCATGCTGACAGAGGACAATGACTCGCGGACTGCCTCGCCCTGCTGTTTGGCACTCGGCGTGTCAGCATGTGTGCGTTTGTCCAAATGCACACAGCGTGCCACAGTTGATCACTGGCAACGCCACCCACGGCCCGTCCTGCAGCCGGCTGTCACTGACGAGTGCCCACACACAGTCTGACTGTCTGACCGAAGTGTCTGGCTAACCAAAACAGGCCCGAGAGCTGAGTCATTCTCGGCTAACCGTCACTTCTTTTTTATTCGATCCATCTACTGTTTGTCAGCACTGGAGCTGACCTCTTTATTAGATCGTGTACTTTTGTATCCTTCTCAGCCACAGTTCAAACTGCAGACAGCAGCTTAATGTCGTCTCGCCACAGAGGTCAGTTTGGGACAACAGCTGATATTCACTTACTGCTTTCTTAAAGCTCTGACAGGAAACAACACTGGCAGCTCTTGACAGCTTACTTATTCTAATAAAGCTGTGGTGTTTGTCTCGGAGCTGCTGCCATTTGTCCTCGAACTTTGGAATTCCTTCTGATTCCTGCAAACTCAAACTCAGCCGAAGGGTAACGTGAAACTCCTCACGACAACAAATGCACCGCACCCAGGAGCTTCAACACGTCGCCCGCGGCTAATGACCCAAAGGCATCTGATCACATGTGCCACACTTATTTTAGAAGCTTTCTGGAGCCAAGCAAGTTGCTCAAGGACACTTCTTCTTCTTCTTCTTCTTCTGCATACTTCTACCCAGCTGTCTCACTTCCTCCCTGACACAGAGCATTTACTGACAGCTCACAATAAAAATACAGTTTCCTGTGTCATCCCCACATTTTACCAGCCAAATGTTCAAAGCACTGACTGCTGCTCTGCGTATCTTCCGGTTACTGTCTGCCCTGTGGGTGAACGACACCCGAGCAGATCCAAGATGGCAGCCAGCGTGCAGCAGCGCCTGCATCCATCAGTCATACAGGAGCAGCTGGAGTTCAGGTCAAAGGCACACCCTCTCTGCTTTAATGTTACACAGTGTTATAGTCTATGGGCAGAGGAGTATAACTGTACGCTGTATTACTGTTTCATTATTGTACTTTGTTTACAGCTGCTAAATCTTTTCAGAATATTTATGAAGAATATCGGCTGATCTGTCGTTTCTTTCATCTATTCTTGGTCCACCTCTAATGATTTTATCAACAATGCATCAAATATGAGTTGAAGTAACCAAACTACAGAGCGTTATTGAGCAGTTTGCCTCAGCGCTGCAGAGCATGCATGTTGCATGTTGTTGCATGTGAACATCTTTTACAACATCCGTCTTGCTAGCCACAGCATCCCCCTGACAAACCCACAGTGCACACTGTGACAGCAGGAATCCTTCTTAACCAGCTGCTAATCAGAAGCTACGTGAAAGATATTTTTCTTAGGAGGTAAAAAGAAGAATGAATGCTGCGTTTAGATCGATGGATCCAGATGAACATGCTGTTCCCCTGCATGTGTTTGCCCATACGATACTGACGACATCACGTTCATCTCACCTGCCCTGGTGTCATCGTTGTCCAGCAGCGGGATGTAGTCCGTCTTTCCCACCGTCTCTCCGACCTTATCGTCAAAGTGCTCCGCCTCCAGCTCAGCCACAAAGTCCCGGTGCACCATGTTCTCCGGGCCGGGCTGGGGAACGCTGTCCGTCAGCGCATCGCTCAGACTCAAGTCTAACTCCGCCATGGCTGCAGACAGAAAGACGCACGAATAAACAAGAGTCCCTGTGTTTTTTTCCTGGTACAGATTCACTTGAAACATAATTTCATCTAAAGTGAAGATCATCACCAAGTCAATCGGCCTTTTACTTCCAGCAGATTTGTATCTGCAGCTTGAACCATCCAACCAACTATGACAGGTTTATCAGCATTATGTGATCAGTAAAGATGCTCGGGTGTAATTAGACATGGGATCATTGCCCCGAGCAGCTCGTCACTGCCTGCAGCTCAGGGTACGAGCTGAGCTGCTAACCTGTTTGTAAAACACAGTCCTGGCACACTCATAAGCATGATGTCATCACTCTAGCTTTGCACCTTTAAAACACTCTTCTTTAAATGTGGTGATTAAGGGAAGCACCGGGATTACTAGTCCCACCTGCAGGTTAATTTACAAACACGGAGTCCTGAATCCTGGATTTTGTCTGCAAACCTCTGCAGGTATATGAAGACAAAGCGAGCGGACAGAAAGAGGAAGAAAGTGAAAAATGGAAATGATAGGAGAAGTGGTCAAAGGAAGTTAGAAAAACTCAGTTCCAGCCCACTGGATCATTTACTCAGGAAGTCATGCTTGTTTGGTGTGATCAGAGGAAAAACATTTGGCGTGAACTGAACTGGGCTTCAGATTTGTATCCTGAGGTAGGACAGGCGTAGCCAAAAGACCTGCGTTAGCTGGCATTCTACCACCAGCAAGGACTAAACCTGACCGCTCCTGTGCTCGAAGGGAAACTACACAGAAGAAAACTTTTCCACTGATAAAAACTCCATCTGCCACAAGGGGGCGGAGTTTCAAACGAGATCAGGGTGTTTGAATGAAACCGATGAGCTGGAACCAGACAGAAGCACAGTCTGTGCCTACACATGAGTTCAGCTGACCAATGGGCACCTTGGGAATCTGCAGAGTCCTGCTGTGTCATCTTCCAGCTATAATGCCAGATTATCTTGGCCACAGAAGCAGCCAGCCTTTCTCTGCTGCTCAGACACATTAATCTGTCTCCACACTCTCATCATCAGGTCCACTGTGTCCAAAACACTGGGTCCACGGTCAGGGTCGAGGGCGTTACAACATCCAGCCTGCATTGACTTAATATATGTTCTACGTTGGGTGTGCTAACTAAACTCGTATCCACACATGAATAAATATCATTAGTCCATGCATGCAACACATCTGCAGTGCAAACACAGCAAGCCAGCACCAACTCAACTCTCTAGCCCCATCTACTGGATGATCTTCTTATTGACTGCACAAAGAGCAGGTACAGGTATCCTCCCCAGAAACGCTGCCAGTCACATAACTGGGTAGAAGAACTGTTGATTTGTAGTTTGGCAGCCTTTAATGACAATTAGGAACAATTCTCTTGCACTCTTTAGACTCATTTGGGGTTCTTATATTTTCACATACTGGTGGGTACAGGTTCATCTCAAGGTTACTGAGAGATTCAACAGACTCAAAGTTTTGACTGAAGGTAAGGTGGGTGCTTCCTTATAAAAGCCTGATTCATCCATTCACACGCGCATTCACGCGAGTACCTTTGTCTGTGCCTCAGCACGCTCGACCCGCCATACTCGGGGTATTTAAGAACTAAACAGCAGGAGCTGGAGCTGAAGCACAGCCTGACATGTGACGTCTGATATTTTTATATTTACAGAAGCAACATGTGGTGCCTGTTGAAAAAAGACGTCCTCGCACAATCAGCGAGAAACACAGAAAACGTGATCGCGGCTTAAACTGCGACCGTCATGAATGACAAGCAGCTTTCACGTTTGGGAGCGTAAACAAACTCTCACAGGCGTATTCATCTGCACCAGCAGCAGTACGAGTCCCCGGCACAGACCAGGGTGTGTCGCAAACACGCTGCTGCCTCCACCTCAAAGCCATGCTGGTCACAAACGTTGCCCCAGTTTCCATATTTAACCCCACATCATCTGTGTGTTTAGTATACAGTGTGTCATTTGCACCAGCTGCACGGTTAGCCGAGTGATCTGTGCCACCCAGCCTACAATGTCATTGGATTCACTGCAGGATGAGATACCGTACGTCTTTGTTTGCTGCCTGCCTGGCCTTCAACTGCTTCCATTTCCACATAACCACAGGAGGACAGGCTTTTCATTAGCCCAGCTCCTGCAGTGGGACAGAATACCACCCTGGGATTAAAAACTCATAAGATTTTGGGGCTTTTTGACCTTGAGCTGCTGTTTTCACCTCCTGCTGCTGACAACTCTGGTGCGGCCACTCGGAAATAATCTGGATTCAACAAAGGAAGGAAATCCATGGAAAGGGCAGCTTCTATTGTGTTGTCTGCCAACATATGCTTGAGTGTGTGTGTGTCTTGCTAAGTCTCTTTTATATACAGTCTGTGCTGTAAGCCTGTGTGTGTCAGCTGAGGTGAAGGTTAAGCCTCCTCACAGTCTGCTTCCACACTCCTCTACTGAATATAAACAATAATACAGCCTGACATGAACACAAAGGCCAATCTAGCAGCAACACGAGGAACATGAGCAGCTCCAAGGAAGCAGGAACGAGGCAACGACTTTCATTTTTCATAGGGGCAGGGATAGCTCAGTAGGTAAAGTGGTCGCCCCATGATCGGAAGGTCGGCGGTTCGAATCCACTTAACGGCTACCCTGAGGTACCCCTGAGCAAGGTACCGTCCCTACACACTGCTCCCCGGGCGCCTGCTTAGTGGGCTGCCCACTGCTTCACTGAGTGAATGGGTCAAATGCAGAGAAAAACAAGTAATTTCCCCATGGGGATCAATAAAGTATCCATTATTATTATTATTATTATTTCCTCATAACATTGTTCTTTCTTCAAAGTAGACACAGCATCAGCTCGACTACTGTTTACCCTCCTGAGGAAATGAGTTTGAGACCTCCACACCGAGCATCATTTATCCAATCTATCACGTGTATCCTGCTGTAACAACAAGAGGACATCCTGGGCTTTCTATTAATGCCCCGTCTGTGAGGGTTATCTGAAGGTGAGGAGGAGGAAGGCCAGATATAAGAGCAGGGAGGTCAAAGGTCAAAGGACACACCAGCTTTTCAGGTGCTGTTTATTGTAGGTCTGCAAGGCTTTGAGGCTTTATGATTTCTAGACGAGGAAATACGAGACTTTTCAGTTGACCTCAAACACACACGTTTAACCTTTATGGTCTCTTTCATACAGTCTGACTGTATGAAAGTCTGTGCAAACTCCTCCCACAGTCCAAAGACAGTCAGTGGGTTAGGTTGATTGGGGATTTGAAATTGCCTCGCTGTGTCCGACAAACTGGGCGTACCCTTCCTCACGCCCCGTGACAGCTGGGATCGGCTCCAGCCGCGTGACTCTGATCAGGATAAACGGAACAGGATGGATGGAGATGCTGAAACTGGTTTGAAATTGTTCTTCAGCATGAAACAGGACGACGCTGCCCACGACCACCGAGACAGCTCGTCTGATCACGCAGAGAATGTCAGAGGAAGCAGCGAGAGGCGCTCATCTCTGAAAACATCTGTGTCCAGAATGCAGATAGTAGCCGCTCCGTGTAGCCAATGACACACTTTACTGACAGCAAAGCTGATCTGAAGCAACCAAGGCCACCAGGCTACACCGGGCAGGTTAACCACCCTGATGACTTGTTGGTGACATAAGTTAACTGGTGAAGCAGTTATTTCCACTCAAACAACAAGATGATCCCAATAACACTGTGTTGTGCTGTAGAGGGAGAGCTCTGCTTATGCACAGGTGAGTGAAAGAACCACAAGCTCGGCCTCGCCAAGAGTCGAGCATTATAGCAACTGTCAGAGTGACTGATGACTCTAATCCCACAGAATCCCCAGCAATTTTTTCTCCTTCTGCTTCAATATATGACAACACAACATAATGTCATGCTGGATTAATCCTCAGGCAGGCAGGGGAATACTCGCTCACCCAGAGTCACCTAAAGACGGTCTATCTGAGGAAATCTTCTTACTGCACGGTCTGATTTCAGCTTCCGTGGTTAATCATTGAGCAACAATCTGGATTTGAGTTTACAGCAAGACGTTTGTCCTCTGTGAATCATTACCCCGACCGTAAAATCCTCAATCACATAATCTACAAGGAAACATGTCGCAGCTCGAGTCAGAAATCCTGGTAACAACCAAACACACGGTTTGGTTGCTGCTTCCACGTCCCACCTGCAGCACACTGCAGCTCAGCTCAGAGCAGCTATAATTACTCAGCTATGTGAAAAGACCAATGCCCGTCCACTAGTGTAATATGACAAAAAAAAGATGAGAAAACTGAGAGCTTGAGCTTGTGACACACAAAGCATGAGATCAGTTCCCTGTTAAGCTCATCTTCAGTCCCAGAATAAGACACAGTACATGTGCGGCTGTGAGCTTCTTTCAGCGTTTAGGAGACTTTAATACGAGCAGGCAGCAAAGCTGAAACTCTGCAGTTATGGTGTCAACAGTCGCCCGCCTGCAGCTACACTTACTCCACTGCTTTAAGGGTTTGGGAGGAGCATGCGGAGCTATTCAGCGCACAAGGTCAACGTGGCTGTAAAACAACTGCGGGGTAGCTTAATTCCCCTACAATACCACAGTGTAGACCTATGATTATGTGAGGTCACATGGTCACAGTGTAAGGGGAAACGCTGACCTCACTGGAGGCTGCTGAGGTGTATGAATCACACACTGGAACAGAGCGTAGGAGATGCTGCTAAATACTGATAACTGTTAAGTGCTGACCCAGCCATGCACATATCCTGATTACTGCCTGTAAACACGAGTGGATTTGCTGTTTCCTTCACTGCACGGAGCTGTAATGGTACCTGCACTCTGTGCACAGCGTTCAGTCCTGGACCTCGTGTGAACTGAAGAATGAAGAATGTTGACACACCTGCTCCCGTGGAATGAAACCATAAACAGACTTATTGTTATCTCAGGTAGCTGAATGCCACTGGGCCACATAAGAAGTTAGAAAAGTGGAGACAGTTTCAAATGTTTATGAAGTTTTAAACATGTTTTTAAGCTGGGACCAATCGCAGACGAGTGGACGAGTGCACAGTGGGCTGGCTGTGCAGTCACTGTGGGAGGAGCTCACCTCTGATGACACTTCCTCTAAACGCTCAGCTTACTGTGTGTGTGTGTGTGTGTGTGTGTGTGTGCATGTGTGTGCATGTGTGTGCGTGTGTGTGTGCATGTGTGTGCATGTGTGTGCATGTGTGTGTGCGTGTGTGTGCGTGTGTGTGTACATGTGTGTGCGTGTGTGTGTGCATGTGTGTGCATGTGTGTGCATGTGTGTGTGCGTGTGTGTGCGTGTGTGTGTACATGTGTGTGCGTGTGTGTGTGCATGTGTGTGCGTGTGTGTGTGCGTGTGTGTGTGCATGTGTGTGCATGTGTGTGCGTGTGTGTGCGTGTGTGTGCGTGTGTGTGTGCCAGCTTCCCCTTTTTCTTTTTTCTGCATTACAGTTTTGTTTGTGTTTCATCTGTTATACAGAAACAGCTGACGAGGGACTTTCAGCCATAGCTCACTTTCTCTCTCTCCCTACAAGACACCCCCCCCCCCCCACACACACACCCACCCACACACAGGATTAGGTCATAAACAAACTGATGGATTGTTGTGTTCATTTATTGACCAGCACGTGTTCCATGTCGTCTGCAGGACTTTTTATTCGCAGACATAAACCAGCAGCTTTGCTTTAGTCCTCAGTTTAGAGCAGGGGAATTTGGTGAAGCTGGTTTTTCCTTCCATTAAAACTAAAACTATACTTTTCCTTTGCAGTGCAGACACGAGGTATTTAAACTCCCTCACATACAGACCGAAATGTTTGGCAACCACTGGGGTTGTATAAGTGAAACTCCAGTGCAGTTCAACAAGACACTAAGTAGTCTTTACTCTGCCTGCTCCCAGAGCATCTTATCTTACAGTCACACTGAGGAAAACAGTGGTTGAAAAGCACACTGTGACTGTGCAGCTCAGTGCCTGTGACTGCTCGCACACCTGGTCAGCTGGTGTCTCCAAGGCAACTTTAATGTCTGGAGACAGCAATAAAACCACAAGAAGGCAGTTTGCATGCAATCTGTGATAACACAGAGATCAACTGAGACAAGTCAGTGAAAACTGCTAATCTGTTGCTGTCCACGTTGAGCACATTGTCATTGTACAGAGTACTCTGTACAATGACAATAAAGGCTATTCTATTCTTTTCTATACCAATTGTTGCCAATTGTTTCAAATCTCATAGGTTGGAAACAATTGGCAACATAGATGCTGCAGGGCAGCAATTTCACTGCAATCCTGCATTTATTTAACAACACAAGCAGCTGATAATCAGTCAGGTATGGAAGCCCGTTTCCACTACTAAATAAAAATAAAACAGCTAGTATCCATAACTCGAAATTTCGAGTTAGCTCTGCCAATCAAAAATATACGTGAATGAGGTCGCTTTCTTCTTACCCGGAAGCATATGGCGCAGAGGAACGCGCCATATGCTTATATACGTGCCAATTTTGAGTTAATAAATCAAAATTTCGAGTTAATACGTCAAAATTTAGAGAAAGTAACTTGAAATTTTGAGTTATGGATCCTTTTTTTTTTTTTTAGTGGCAGAAACGGGCTTCCATAGTCAGGCCCCCTGCTGCAAACACACATAGCTGCACGAGCTGCAGACTCTCAGATCAACCATAACATGTTAGCAATCTGACTGCTTACAAATGAAGCAGCAATCATTAGCAAACCCGTATGTCTGACAGTGACCACAGTCGCTTGGAGACAGGTTACCTGCTGCCAGGTGACTTGCGCAATTGCCTTGCAGTCAAATGTGCCGGTGTTACAGTCAGTCTGTGCAATCAGCTGATCACTGCAACGACCTACAGCCAAATGTGAAAAACATGAATGCAATCACGGGGCATCTGCCTGGTTTCCTGCTGCATGTTACATGTGAGGACCGACTCCTGAGGACGATGTGCAGACCTGATTCTGCCGTCACCGGGTGAAGCCTGCAGCGCTGTGGACACAAAGTCTTTATGTCTGAAATAAAAAATGATGAAAGAAGGCGCAGACAGCATGACCCTCCCTTTGTACGTTTACATGAAAGCAGAGGGGGGAGGAGGGAGGTGAGTGAGTGATCTGAAAGCTGTTCACACCCTTTAAATCACAACTTCAAGTATGCCCACAGGGCATCCTCCACCCTGTCACGCTCAAGTGTCATGTCATAAAAACTCCTCGGCAGACATTCCTGTCTGAACTGCATACATTTATTCTATTATGTAGATGACACACACACACACACACACACACACACACACACACACACACACACACAATACCAAGCCAGTTAAATTTCCTACTGCACATGACAGAAGATGCTGTCCCGCGTGTGTCCAGCTGCCACCACACTAATCTGAGGGAGATGCTATCACTGGCATTCCTGGCGGGCCATTCAGTCTACTTCAGCAAAGTCACACAATTGCAACACTTTGTCAGTGCACCCTACCAGGAACACACACACACACACACACACACACACACACACACACACGCGAAAAAAGTAATAGTGCAACTATTCACAGAGAGAACCAACTGGTGAGAAAAGCAGCGTCTGCCTGATATTCTTGAAATTGTCTCAGCGCTCTGTGCTGATGTAACGAGGTCACAGCTGTTTACAACCCTGTTAAACCTGCAAGGAGAAAACATGCTCATCGATTCTATTACGATTACTTAGACTTGAAAAGTGTGTGTCGACTATCCACAATACACGCTGCATACTTGGAGTGACCATTTCAAAATGCTGCTGACTTCCTGTGTGTGGTATGAAACTCTACACTAGCTGAACTATTTACAAGCAGCAAACACTTCAGTGATTGAGCACAAACAACAGTCGTCCTTCATCGCGATCGTCTCCTCGGATAAAGGAGAAAATCAGAGCAGTGAGCAGATCCTCAGACACTCCCACAGACTCCAGCTCCCACTCTACTGTATCACTACTGTACCAGACAGATCTCTCACACTTCTGCACATCATCTAGTCATAACACACACGCACACACACACACACACACGCACGCACGCACGCACGCACACACGCGCACACACACACACACACACACGCACGCACGCACGCACGCACGCACGCGCACACACACACACACGCACGCACGCACGCACGTGCACGCACGCACGCACGCACACACACACACGCACACACGCACACACACACACACGCACACACACACACACACACACACACAACAACATGAAGTTAGTGGTAAGTCACCACCAGGCTCTGCAACTGTAACTACTATGATTGCTCCAAGTGGCTGAGAGGGAAAACACAGAGACACAGACAGTCCCACGGGCCTCTTGATTGGTTGCTGCATTCAGGGCGGGGTCTAGCCGTGTGTGTCACACAGACGCTGTAATTAGTCTGGGGAGGTGCACAGGTGCAGCACAGTGATCCTACATTAGGAGGACCAACCGGCTGTGACCATGTGGTGGCTGTGAGTGCACACACAAATCCACACAGCTGCAGAAGTAAGAAATTAAAGGAACTTGGCTACTTTCTAAGTTTGGCCCTCCACGTTTCTGTCATCAGAGAGACCCGCCTCTGCAGCTCTAACTGTTATTTCAAACAGAGCTGGACCTATAACAAAACTGTCTCAGTTCAGTAATACCCTGAAAAGCACAGTTTAATGGCAAACATATTCAATGCCCTGTATGATGTACAGATGAGGACAGTGAAAGTGTTTCCTGTACAAAAAATAAGAAACCACAGTTTGAGCTGATCTAATAACTCACATGTTGCTTTTTCACTTTTCACTTTCGCCCATCTAAAAACAGGTGCAGGCCAATTGATCAGGTTATATTTCTGACTAGGATTTTGGCTTGGAATGATTACGTAACCACGGTAACTAAGATAAAAGCATTTTTATACCACAGAAAAAAGTCAGGATGTCTAAACTAACCCAAAAACAGTGGAGCGTTCTGCAAAGATGAAGTCAAAAGGAGCCTTGTTTAGCAAAATGTAGAAGTAATAAAAGTCTTAACAATCAGTCTTTATGTGCATCTGTGGAAACAAGCTGAAAGCACACCGCTGGCTGCCTGCACGCACCTTGGTCTGGTGGTGAGACCAGCTGTGGGCGGGGTCCACCCACAGTGGGGGACAACTCTGCATGCCTGACAATTAACACTAATATGCAAATAAAAGCTGGGGGTCACCTCTGGTCAGATTTCTACACAGCATTCGCCTGACCAAACACACATTTAGACAAATATTCACACCTGAATAGAAGGAGCACACACAACACACATGCTCTTGCAGGTTTGTAGCTAAGGCCAAGTGTTTGAAAAGCACACGTAGGACTCTCTGAAATAATAAAACCAGAGGTTTAATGAAGCTCAGACAGGTCAGCTGCACATATACATCAAAACCTTAAACTCTTGTCTCTCATTTAGTAGTGGGAGAAGTAATGATGTATGGTGACAAAAAAGCTTGACTGACACGTTCGTCTACACTCACACGCCCTTACCTGGCAGCGCTGTGTTTCGATTATTATCTCGAGATGCACAAATCGCTAAATTCTGATATCAATATTTACATTTTAATGTAAAAATGTTGCTGCTACTCCATGAAAGTTGTTTTTGAACGGTGTGAGAAAACTATGGAACAGAGTGGTATCCAGTATTATGGTAAAGTTACCATTAACAGACTATTGTGGCATGGTGCAAATGAGGCTGCCACGTCAGGTTAGGTCAAGGGTCGCAGACAATTTGAATTTAAGCTGATGATGCTCTTGGTAGCACTTCCACTTATACTATGAAAAGCAGGGTTTGGAAAGCAGCCGTGATAGCATCATCAGCCATGTAGCATCTGCTAATATACTGTATAATACAGTTGGCTAAATCCACAAAGGGCATAAATCTCAGAGCCGCAGCAGCACAGGCCAGCTGATCACAGCCTGTCTGTAGCTCACAGTAAACTTATCTCGTGCTGAGCCATTTTTCTGCACCGCACCAGATTCTTGGGGTTCATTTATCTGCCAAATCCCACTTTAACCACTCAAAACTCCCAGTAGTGCTACAGGAACGGTCACGAAGCAACAACAGTAATCGAGTAAATGGCACGCAACGGATAGACCACATCAGCTGGGTTACGCATGACAGCGTGTCGAAAACGTGCAGCATGTCTGACTGCAGCAAATCGCTCTGCTTTACTGGCTCCTTGCAACTTTTTGCTTTTTCACCAAAAATGTAAATGAAATGAAATGTAAGTTGAAAAGTTGATGTTTTAGGACTGTGGAGGAGACCCAACATGTGGTGCACGGAGCACTGACATAAGAGGACTTACAGGGAGCTTTTCCATGGCAGCAGAAGTACCTAGAGCTGGGCGATAGAACGATAACGATATGTATCGCGATATAACTTTTACTCGATAGAGAAATTAAGCTATCGCGATAGACCTCGCCGCTCTTGTCCTCTTAAAAAAAAAAAAAAAAAGGTCAGCCAATCCAAATTAAGTAGCGCAGAGCCGAACCAATCACAGCCGCAGCGTCACGTCGCGTGACTTGTTACGTACAGCACAAGTGCCAAGCCGCACGTGTGTTTGTTTGGGAAGCAGCCAGCGCGTAATGGAGGAAATGAGTGTGCCGACTAGAAAAATCAACCGAGCGTGACCGAAGAGAAAACAGATGATGGTTCCAACGCCGGAGAGATTGTCGAACGGAAGAGCCATAGAAGTTCCGTAGTGTGAAGGTATTTCGGCTATTTCAAGTCTGACAAAAAACAGAGTAGCGTGCACTGTAAATTGTGCCGAAAGCAAGTCTGGAAATACAATAAACTGGTGCATGCGTCACACTGTGCGCCACGTTATTGTTTCGGTGAAATGAATTTCTACAATACTGTTACTGTTAATTCTACTCTCTGCAGTGTTTAAATGCTCACATATACACACAGTTACTGTCCCTCCACACATACGACTCGGTTCTGCTTCTATGCCCCAGCTTTGTTTACTTTTTCCCACCGAGGCTTCTAGACTTCTGATTGGCCAACATTTCTGCACGGTTAGGAATCTAGCGCCACCTGCTGCTTTGGCATGTTCATAGCAGCGTTTTCCTTCATTTCTGCCTTTATGTGTGGACGGGATTATTTTTTAAAACGAAAACGGAAAATCTCCGTTTTCAAAAATACCCGTGTACGTGTGGACGTAGCCTCAGTCTCTGACTGGAAGCGCTAATTCGTCATTCGGCTTTTGTCAGACTAAAGTAACTGTTACAACTGTTTGAAAAGCTAAGCTATACAACAAGGAGAGATTGAGAATTTCCTTTTAGTTCTCAGTTTATTTGATACTGACAAAAGTTAGTCCGTTTTGTCTGTTCTTCTGTAAAACAAACTAAGATTTATTTTTAGAATTAATATTTTGTTTCTAAGTGGAATTGACAATTTAGTCTGTTTCGTTTGTTCTATTTTGAAACTTAAACGCTTTAGCGGCTGCCTTTTGTGTAGTTTGCAATATTTGCCTTTATCTATCTGAAAAAGTCTCATGTTCCTTAAGTACATCTACCCTGTTGAACTTATTATGGGAAATAAATATTTAAATAAAAACAAGCTGCTGATTATTTCACATTTTACTTGTGAGCAACGGCACATTTAAATCTTACAAATATAGTTATTTGGCTTATATCGTGATAGATATCGTTATCGCCTGAAATGAAAAAAACATCGTGATATGAAAAATCTCATATCGCCCAGCTCTAGAAGCACCTGGAGGTGAACTGCACTCATTTAACACCTTTTTTACAGGGTTACTGCCCATCCCAGCATGCTTTGAGGCAGAGAAGCGGCACACCCTGAACAGGCTGGCGCTATATCAGAGGACACTGATAACTGTGGGAAATTTAGAGTCTCCATACAACCAGCTTCTTTATAAGGAGGAGAAAAGCAAATGCATCTGGGCAGGTCTTGCACACTAATGCATAATTAAATCAAAGCCTTCTTGATTCCTTTTAATGCTTCAATAATTGCTTAGAAATCAGATGACCTCAGATCGTTAATGGTTATTCATCTTATCATACAGAAGCACTCCATTAATTGTTGATGGCCAGTGAACTGTGTGGATATGCTCCTGATCCAGAAAGGTGCTTATCTGTGGCAGGAACAACGCCATGGCTGCTTCAGCCGCCATGAGGATGGAACAAGTACAGGTTGGAGCACATGATCCCCTGTGCAGGCAGATACCCACCAAAAACAATCAGATGTTACTCTCACGGCCGCGTCGCAGCGTGGTCGAACTGATTCCTTTTCCATTTTCTACTTTTTGTTTTTAATTTAGTTGCGTTTCAGTTACTTGCCAGATAGTCTGTTAGTTTCAGTTTACTTTTTATTGTTTGAAAATGTTTTTAGTTTGTGTTCATTTCAGTGTTATTTTCAGTCTTTGCATGTATTAGTGTATTCAGAGCATTTGCCAGAAACAAGCTTTAGGAGACTCGGTATAGTTTTACAGTGAAAACACAGAAGTTTTCTAAAAGCTTTGGACTCACAGTCTTGCAGACATCAAATCATCATCATGCAAGCTGTGACATATATTATGCTTAACCAATACTAACAGTAGGTATATTCACTATGTTGGGGTGTCCAACTCCAGCCCTCGAGAGCTACTGTCCTGCAGCTTTTAGATGCATCCCTACTCCCACAAGGCCGGATCAAATGATCGGCGTGCCTCGTCAACACGCCATCAAGTTTGCTAAGGCCTGCTAACAAGCCGTTCATTTGATGCAGGTGTGTCGGCACAAGGATGCATTTAAAAGCTGCAGCTCTCGAGGACCGGAGTTGGACACCCCTGCTCTATATCATTACAGTTAGCTGTCACTCAGCATTACAACTACCTAAACATCATCGCTGTCCCTAAAACATGAGCCCTGACGTAACAGCTGCATAAATCCTGCCCCTCAGATTCAACGCCATCAGATGAGGCTCAAACGAGCAGTCTGATGACGAACTGAAGCGCAGTCCTGGAAACACATGGTCACGAGGGACAGACTGGTCTGTCATATCTGTCGGGTTTACAATAACTGGACTGCAGAGAGGCCTCACAGTTCTTTTTATACAAAGTGGTTTTAGGCCTTTTCAAGTGATTAAGTGAGCACAAGCACGTGTACCTCTGGGACATTATGTAACTCTTATTCCCCACATGCAGTACATAATGAATGTGCAGATGAATAATGCAGAGATCCTGTGTGAGGGGTTTCCCGAGTAAATGGTAAAAGCATGAAGAGTTTCTCCCGTCTGTGCGTGTATAAAGTACACAGACTCCGCCCTCCTGAGCAGTCATGATGTAAAACCATGACAGCCTTCAAAGAGAGGACGAGAGGAGACCGACAGACGCCACAAACATGGAATTATCTGTTATGTGAAAAGGCTCTTCAGCTTAGAGTGTGTATCTGTAAACTGTATGGGTCCAAAAGGCTTCAAAAAAGATTTGATTTCTATTTGCATAGAGTTATGTTTAGCAGTATGACTACCTTCTCCTCCAGTTCAGCTGAGGTCACTACAGCCAAGTCAGCGAAACACAATGTTAGTGATCAGGTTCTTTATTTCCTTTTTAAACTTCCTCAGAGTCATTTTTAATGTGTAAAACAGCAGACGCCAGCAGCAGGCTGGCGACACATTAACTAGTCTAACATCATTGTAGAAATACACACATACTAGGGGTGCAACATACACAAAATTCACGGTTCGGTTCGATACTTTGGTGTCACGGTTCGATATTCTTTCGATACAAAAAAATGTTCATGCCTTTTTAATCTGTCATTTATTAAAATTATAAATATATATTTTAACTCAAAGGTACAGTTTTTAAATTTAATGTTGCTGAAACAACAAAGCAATAAATTATATATATATATATATATATATATATATATATATATATATATATATATATATATATATATATATATATATATATATATATGATTGAGGAATCCCTCATCTTTGGAAAAGAGAGTTTATTACAGAGAAATGGCTCTTTCCAAAATAAAAGCTATACTATAGCTTCTTCTGGGCTATATTCTCAGCAGCATATTAAACATATCAGGTCCCCATAAGGAGAATCCTGTGCTAACGGCTGTCTAAATGACTCGGGTAAAGTTTGTAGCATGCTGCTTGTTGTTTTTGTCTGCTTCCACTTGTCTTTGCACTAGGATGATGTCAGAGTAAATGTGCAGTCATATTCGTTGTGTTCCCACTAGTGCTGTCAGCGTAAATCTGAAATGACGTTAACATGAAAACCAGAATAGTTCCAAACGCCAGATCTGAATGAGGGTGGTGGAGGTTCAGTTTGCCATGTTGCAACGAGAGCTTAGCTTCTGTCTCGCTAGCTCGCCCTGCGCTCAGTGAATCTGCGCTCGACTACTCCGCCTAGGCTGCACTGTCGAGCGCAGATCCACTGAGCGCTCAACACAGACAGCATCGTCAGAAGGAAAGTTGATAAAATAAATAAAACATTTTGTATTGTTCCATACATATGCGTACCGAACCGAAAGCTCTGTATCAAACGGTTCAATATCGATACGAGTATCGTTGCACCCCTAATATTTATTTATAGTATAGTAAAAATATTTCATTATTACTGTTTAAAACACTAATATGTGACATGTATTAGCTGTGATGTTGTGCTGAGGGTTAAAATGTCTTTTTGTCTTTTGGTAACTACAAAATGGCAATAAACCATTAATATATGTCTATGCTGTTGTGCTCGTATTTATTTTACCCTGCTCAAATTCAATTTTATTTTCAAAGATTTAAAATGGTTTTTTTAAAGAACCATTTTTGAAGGTCCTTTTTAAAAAGGTTCTTTGAAAAACCATTAAAGGTGCTCCAAAGAACCATTGTTTGAAAGGTTCTTTGTGGCACCAAAAAAGGTTCTTCTGTGGCATCAGTCTAAAGAACCACTTTTGGTTCCAGTTGGCACCTTTATTTTTCTGATTATATGAGCAAAGTGAGACTCATTTTTTAGGGTTGGTGGAGATGAGTGTGAAGATCCAAACAATCCCTGTCAGTGATGGAGAAGCTTTGATGAAAATATTTGGTAAAAAGTTCACCAGCATGAAGGAAATGAAGTTTCAAACTTTCCTTAGGAGGAGCCCAGCACGCCTGCTTAAAGAAAAGTGAGTGTGGCGATGTGGATGCTTGCAGCGACTGCTGTATAGAGGCCATCCTGCTACACATGAAACACATCAGAGTCATAATTGTTATTTTAGTCACGTTGTTTATTATCCTTATTGTTTTATCTGGGACTGTTTGCAGACATCTCAGAGAGAGGAGACACCAGCATCTGAACAGAGACTCAAACCAGCAACCTGCAGCTCCCTGCTTGGCTGCTCCAGTTTTCTCCTCACTCATGTTGCCCACCAGTGATTTCTAGCTGCCCACCCACACAGCAGGCTAGAATATGTGCTGAGCCTCAGCACCCAATACTTGGACATGTTTTCTTTATTAAACAATGAACCAGACCCCAAAAGTAAACAGCTGTTATTGCTAGGCAACGGGAGCAGCATTTGGTCATGCAGCACCTGACATTCCTGACCATGTGGGCGGAGCATGCATGAAATGGAATGTTTAGTAGAACTGTGCAACACAAGCACTTAGTTCCAGCATGTTTCATTGTATCCAGACACAGCTAGAGACACATCTACAGCAGCATCTCTGTGCAGGACAAACGACAGTTGACGAAGAAACATCGAAAACTTCACTTCACTCCTCTACAAAACGTTGGCTCCTTTGTTTAAAAGGCCAAAATGAATCGAGGGAGAACGAGAAGAGGATCGGCGAGTGCTTCACCTCACAATTCAGTACAGCTGATTAACCTGCAAGAAGAAGTTCAAATGATACAGGCTGAAAATCTCAAATTAAAAGAAGAGGCAGAAAAATCAAGAGGAGAAGCTAAAAATTCACAGTTTGAAACTGAAGTAGTATTGCAGGAATTACTGCATGTGGGCCTCAAACTTAAAGGAGAGAAGATGGGAAAACA
>NC_138960.1:3207500-3245000 GCF_965226115.1 Aulonocara stuartgranti
ACTTCACCCAGAGAAATGCTGAAACGCACCAGCTGGCCCTCCGTGTTCCTGACATCAAAGCTGCAGCGTGGCAGCTGAGGGATCAAGAAGAGCAGGTCGGGCCGAGCTCAGGAGGAAAGGACGCACATTCAAAGAAAAGCTTCAACTTCTCAGGTTTGAAAGAACGGGGAGGCCCCACTGTGTAAGGATTATGACGGAGTCCCACACTAAACTGCCGTCTGCATTGTTTGGCTGCACACAGTCACATGGATGATGGATTTCCTCTGCTTCCTGATTCCTAGACAGAGGCTGGAATGACCTTAAAGACAGTATCCTGCTTTAGTCAGATGATCTGACTGTGGAGCACTGATCGGCTTTCCTAAACCCCACTTCTAACCTAATCTAATATTGAGTTTCACGTGACTGCTGGGGGCAGATTTTAAAACAATCGTGATGTCAGCCATGGTGAGGTGAGTGTTTCAGGTGTCAGGATGAAGAGAACGAGGGCAAGGATGACACTCCACAGCCTGAGAAGAACACAGACAAACTCCATCGCAGTAACTAAGAACTTGTTTTTCCTTCCACCCTTCCCTGCCTGCCTCATTATTTCCCTCCTCAGCCCTTCCTTCCTTTATTTCTTCCTTCCTAAGTCTCTCTTTGGGCATTTTTAGTCTTTTTTTAATGAACATCAACCAATCAGATATTAAACAAGAGCAGACCAACACTCACAATCCTACAAGTTTGTATTATTTTAAGATTAAACCCAGACTGATCTTTTTTCCAACCCTGAACCAGTCGGTTTGTTGCTGAAGCCCAGCCAAGCTGTCCTGGCTCCTCAAAGATATATGACTGCAGAGTGAGCATTAAACCTAAAAGTACAAAAACACTAAATGGATTAAAACACACAGATCAAAGATTTACTGGACGTAAGTATAAAAGCCTGGGCTGCAGAGCCAGCACCGACCGAGCCTGGTTTCAGACCTCTACCTTTAGCCACTGAACGCAGCGCTGAACATTTTCGTAGTTATTCTGAGCATGAAAGGGAAACGTTTATGAATGAGTTTCTACTAAACTGCATCCGCAGCATTAAACAGCAACCAGTGCCTGATGCCAGAGTGGAGCAGCCACAGCTCTTTACATGTAGTTTACATCACACCAACCTCGTCAGTAGGTTTGACCTTACAGATGTGTGGCTGTGACAACAGAGCCAACATCGCTTTTGACGAACTAACAAATCTGGGGTCGAGCCAAACCTCATCCAGCTAAAGCATTAAGGTGCAGGTTTCCTGCTCTGTGCAGTGCATGCTTATTTGCACAGGACTGGTATTATTAGAGGAACCTGTGGGTTAGAAAATACGACTCCTGTGAAATGAAAACTCCTACATCTGCATTTCACGACAGGTTTACACCAGCTAAACAAAAGCTACCCTTTATAAATATGGGACAACTGTGGAGTCTGTTGTCTAAGCTAATCCCATGTAAGTGTGCCATGTGTGTAATTTGTAAAGTAAGAGTTGTTTGCACCCTCAGAGACGACGTTACCCTGGTTACCTGACCTTCACTCACTGTTTGATTTAGAGTCTTTAGGTTAGGAAAAAGGAATCTTCTTCATAACAATAAGAGACCTTTTCATTCAAAGTTTCACAACATTTACCTGTCACATATTTTATGCTACTTTACTCTCTGATATGCTCAACAATTCTTTTCATTCTTGGGGGAAAACAGCCAAATGTTTGAAGCTGCGGACACTCGACGTGTGTCAACAAATGCTTTTAGTTTTTTAGATCACCTGTCATTTCAGGGAGTGTCCGTGCATGCTTTGGGCTGATTATTTATTTAAACACATGCAATCCAACAAAAGATAAAAGCAGCATTAGTAATTCCACCCAAGCTTGAGAGATTTAAAACAGGAAATAAACCTCAGCACTGTATGATCATCCTTCACATGCTACAGTAGTGGAAAAGAAGGAGAAGAAACCAATCCAGCGACTGCACATTAACGAGTTTTCACCATACATGAGCCGACCTACGTAACAGAAAGGTCTCAGTGCCAACAAGCTGTAAGAGAATAAGCTTCACTCTGGAAATTTATTATGACAATAAATGCAGCTGGCAGCCTTTATCGATGTGCCAGCGACAGAACCAGTTCAGCCAGACACGCAACGCCCACAAACATGCTCCTCACCAATGATTAGGCCTGTTCGATATAACCATATATATCAGCTGACGATATAAAAACGTCCATCGTTATCTATGATGCCATCGTTTGTTTCGTGGTGTCGTAAAATAAACTGTTTACAGCGATATTTGTTCATGGTTCTGATGGTGACTGTAGTGACTTTATTCATGTCTTAAAGTTAGCAGTTAGACTCTATAACTCCTCAATCACGATGTCATAAGTCACTGGACACTGTGAACATCCACGGTCACCACTTCATGCATAATGGACTTTCCATGACCTTCCAAGCTATAGTTTATGTCTTCCATATTTCCAACTATATCCACAATCACATACTGTGTATGCTACCATTGTATATAGTGTGTTATCTTACTTTTTTTCATTGATTGTACTTAATTGTATTTTTGTATTTCCTTCATATATCTGTACCTGAGCTGAGGTGATGCAAAAATTTCCCCGCTGTGGGATCAATAAAGTCTTATCTTATCTTAAGTTCTCTCTTTCTCTTATATTTAATATAACCACACGGACTAAACCTTTCACAATAAAGCTCAAGATCCTGTTGAGACTTTTCAAAATAAACTGAATCACGTGAAAGATGCAGAGAGTTTACAGATGAGAAGAAAAAAAGAGCCGTCAGGTGCTAAAAAATAAACCTTAGACTCAAACTTTTAAAGAAAATGTCGGCCGTTACAACTTATGTCTAAAAATGTATCGTTTCATCGGTTAAAACACTCGACTGCAGCTACACCACGCGCAGCTGGAAACACTTCACGCAAGTCGAGCTGCCCGAGATTCACAGAATTTACAGAAAATGAGGGCTGCACGATTAATCGTTAGAAAATCGCGATCTCGATTCATACTTATGTGCGATCTCATTTCCAAATGACAACGATTTAAAAAAAAAAAATAAGACGACGATTGTACCGCATTTTGATCCGGGACGTACTCTGCATGAAAACAAGCGCTCACTCTTCCTGCTCGACAAATGACAAGGGCGGAGCCTTATACCACGTGATACAGAAGCTGTGCCGTGTGATGCTAAAATTAGCAGGGAAACAACAACGGAGAGCACGTCAGGGATGACGAGAAAGTGACAGGAGAAAATCCGTCCCGGTCAACCACCCAAACATCAATAACGGGAACCTTATACAGCGCTTCCCTATACCCGTCGACCTCCCGCAGGCACAAAGAAATTACGGAGGCTATCACTTATCACCTGACCAAAGATATGGCTCCATCAACACTGTGCAAAACGAGGGATTTAGGAAAACGATCAACACCCTAGACAAACGCTACACAGTGCCGTCCCGCAACTATTTTTCTACTGTTGCACTACCTGCTCTATACACGCAGCGTCGAGCAACGGTGGAGACCGAATTTCAAGCAGTACAACATTTTGTTGTTTTTATGTTTATTTATTGTTTTTATGTTCAGTCTCAACTGTTACGAAGTTGATGTGCAGTTAATAAGTGCAATAAATATTTATACTGGAAAAGAAAATGGTGAGAGAATCGTGATCTCAATTCTAAGCCAAAAAATCGTGATTCTCATTTTATGCAAAATCGAACAGCCCTACAGAAAATATTACATTTCTGTCATTTATATCGTTGTCAGGACGATAAATGTCTTATATCGGGATATGAGACTTTGGTCATATCGCACAGCCCTACTAATGATGCAGGATTGAAAGTCAGTCTACTCTGATACGCCAACATTCAGTTTTCACAAGGTTACAGAAGCCTTGTGTTGGTGACGAGGTATGTGACCAGGCAAAGCTGAAGTGTGGCAGGTGCCACAGTCGGTGAAGGTAACCACAGCAGTGAGGTCCATAAATATCTGCACAGAGACATTCTGGTACGTTACCACACTGACTTTAAATGAAACAACTCAGATAAAGTCCAGACTTTCAGCTTTAATCTACTAGATGGTCTCTTTTCACTCCCTAAACAAATCTTAGTTGTCACACTGGATTTTGGCACACAACTGCAGTTTTTCTTACAGTGTTTTCAGCCGTGGATCTGCACTGCCTACTTCAGCAGTGGGCTACCATCAAGTCCCATCTCAGAGTTTTTCCAAGAAATTCAAACTGTGCACAGCTTTAAAACTACTGAGTGGTATTTGACTTTGGCAAGAGGCAGCTGGGTATTACAGTGATGGAATTAATTATTTGATCCCCTGCTGAAATAATCAGTTCCTACAGCTGTAATTGTAAGAACTGGACAGCCTCCGATTTTGATGGTAGTTTCATTTTAATGGAGAGACAGAAGCAGAAAATCCAGAGAAACGTGAGACAAAGGTTACAAATCGATTTGCATGCCTTTGAGGAAATAAGTATCTGACCAGAACGTTGGCTTCCACAGACTGTGTGCATGTGTGCGCACAGATCACAAACACTCCGAGTTACAGATCCTGATCTCTACTGGTTATGTTTATCAAGCCGTCCACAGAACCAGGTTTACAACATTAGGAAATTGCTGCAGTACTTAGTGCAAAACATACTGTAAGACAACACTTAAATAAACATAAAAATTAAAAGTGCTAAGCAGACAGATATACGATCAGTGCAAACATGGAGCAGATGCAGAGAACACCGTGCAGGGTCGTGTGTTTGTGGTGCCAACAGTCATACGGTTGTTGTTCACGAGTCCAGAGGGGAAGAAACTGTACGAGAGGTTTTGGTCCCTCTATTCATTCCTTCTATCTCAACCTCTCCACAGTCATGAGCAACACCAAAGAGCTGCCAAAGGACGTCAGAGACAGGATTTTAAACCTGCACAAGGCTGGAATGAGACCATCAGCGTGAAGCTTGATGAGAAGGACGACAACTACTGCTGCGAATATTCACAAATGGTTCAATAATCGGGCCAACAACCGCCAGAAAAATATTTTTTCCCCTGCTGAATTATTTCCCCCAAATGTAAAAGTGGCCAGACAGTGGCAGATGTCCTGTAATAGAATATGAAAAGTTGGGAACTTGTAGAGTTATAAAATAGGAAGAGAAGAAACCAGATGTTCCAGTGGAAACGTGGGCTCTGGCAGACGCTCGGTGCTGCCGTTCTTCTATCAAACAGATGTAGTAAAAGACTTTTGAGGTACTTTCTCTTCTGAACAAGAGTAAAACATAAAAAACTGTTTCAGCGACACAGAGAACAGGAGATGTGCATCGTACCCTAGACAGGAAATGATCAGACACAAACACCCAGTGTTTCAGCCACTCCTGTGAAAGCTGGAGTGGCAGTAGCTCACCAAACAGACTGTTTGATAACCGTCAGGGCTGCGGGTGGACTTACAGCATCAGGACATTGTAGGGATATGACTGGATCAGGTCCATAATCATCCAGGGCCTTAGATCAGTCCCACCTCTTATTTCCCCACCACTCAGTAATCTGGCTGCTACAGGATTGGAGAGTAATCTGGATAGAAGGAGTGATGAAGGGAGGGAGGCTGCTACCGAGGGTCAATCCTCTGCTGTCAGTCCTCTTTATATCAATTTCTGTGATAAATTCACTGCTAAACTGCAGTGCAGGTGGAGGCGCAAGGTTGCATGTAAAGGAGGCAATGCACACGTGCTTGGAACAGCAGAATAAAAGAAGTTACCAAATGACATTCAACACAGAAAACCTGCAGAAACACCTGATGTGACGCAGCATGCAGAATCCAAGCCCACAATCTACTCATATAGATGCTCAATACTAGAAGGTGTTTGGTAAAGATGCAACCTGATAAATACTCAAATACATCACTCTGGTAAATATATATATATAATTAACTTGTAATAAAAACTTCACTAAGTTTACAAGATGTAACCGACTGATTGACAGCATTAGCGCCGCAGGCTAAACGTGGAAGGTTTCCAGCATCACTAAGTTTCGCTGACTGACTGGCCAGCTCACACGAGGCTGCACTGAGCGGCTCATCATCGTTTTGAAGCTCACACATCAGAACCCGTTCAATAAAACTTTCCAGACATAGTTTTAGTTTTCTCTGCAGACAATGACGCAAAGAGGACGCATGTGGGCAATAACGGAAAGCCCGGTTGTTCTTGATTACATCACTACTAGGCTGTTCCTGTGCTGTGTCACATATAGTGATGATGCAATCCTGTTGCCCAAAGAACGACTAGCTTGACGACAGAATGAAGCTGTTAGGAAAACTGAGCAAGCTCCACCCACTAATTAAGATGGACAGATGTGGGTTCAAGCTGGAAAGTGATTGGTGCATTAGGGATGAAGCTAAATTCATTTTTTTGCTTTTAATTGCAATTTGGCATCTCTCCTCAAACCTGGTTGGAACGCTCCGAGACAGCCGAGGTTTGACATACGGACGATGTGCTACTGCGTTAAGAATCCTCTACAGGTACGACAGTTACAGCTTTATTCTTGGCTAACGAGGCGATGCTATTCAGCAACTATCAGCGGGACGATAACTATGACTCGGCATGATGGTGCAGTCCCCACCCAGTCTGCTCCAAGGAAACAAACCTTCACTGTGACATATGACAGAATTCACCACACTATCCTTGAACATTTGGCCAGAGCAAAAACAGTGTGACACAGCAGATAAATGTGGGACAGTGACATCAGCAAATCCATCTTGTTTGCAGATATGCTGACATCAGTCAACACGGTTCTCACACTGATATCCAACCTATACTGTGTTGCTACCCAATTTCTGCCATAATAGGGAAAGCCTGGGGTTTATTCTTTAAATATTAAACAGCCATTAGCAACATTAAGAGCAGTGTAACAGTGTAACAAGCTGTGATAAGAGTTAAAACAACAGTGCCAGCAGATACAGCATCCCTCTGAAAATTGGATGTGTCATGCATGAGTGCGTGGCAGGCAGAGGGGTCTCACAGAGACTACAACACGTGCAGCTGCAGACCAAAACATTACTCAGTGAATATTCCTCTGAAAGGGTTCGATAACAAATAGTTCAATGCTCAGTCCATACAACTCCTGAAGCTTTTGTGCTACCTATAACTATCCTTTCCACACACACACACACACACACACACACACACCTACTACAGAGGAGCCAGCATAAAGAAGGTTTCTCCAATAAGTCTGAAAACCAGTGTGGGCCACTGTTCCTCAAGTAAAGCTGAGCATGTTCAACGGTCTGCTTGCTACACATTGCTTTCCTCACACACTGTACATAAAAGACGGACGTTGCAACCATGACATCTGCTAACGGTTGAACTCTGCATTATAAAACACAAACACGAGTTTTAGTCCTTCACCACACTGGTTTTTGGACCAAGATGTGACCGTATCTGGGCATGAGGGTGGGGTGCCAAGTTTTCAGCTAAAGCTATGAGGAAAATCCCACACACCATACAGTTTTTATCCACAGAGAGTGAAAGAGAGTGCTTTTTAAAAATATTGGTATGTTGAGCATTTTAATGTTAGACTCCCTTTGGGAGCCAGCTTCAAAAGTGGCTACTAGAAAAACTGCACTTTGGCACTTGCTGCGTTAGTTTCACTTTTGTTTTTTTAGCTGTGGGAAAAACATATTTTTTACCATGACTGGCCATGCCATACCATGACAAAAAAAAGCTGCAATCTGTGCATGAAATGAAGTGCTGGCTGCTCAAAATGTCTTGACAGGACAGCTCGCGTAGTCTGTCCTCCTCGAAGCTCGGAGGAACCCACTCCCATATGCTATGCACTGTAACAGCACAGTGTAAGGAGGATTGTTTTTATTCACGGGGTCGTTCTTGCAGAGTGCCAATGAATGGGCAGATGCGACAGAAACATATAAAGGGGAAACTTGCGTAACAGTGTGGGAGTCTGCTGTGACAGTGCAACTTCACCATGCTGTCTCTATAGCGGTCGGGAACAGTGGCACGGATGCACGCGATCTACTCACTACTGTGATAATACGAAGGCAAAGCGGACATTCAGAGGGAGAAACAAAACCTAAAAAACTAACGACAACAATACCACCATGGTGCTAACTAGCCTAAAGCATAAGCGTGCTAATTCTGCAGACTTCTTCTCAGAAAGTAAAAGTGTCCGAGGCGCACCTGAAGGCAGCATTAACCTACACCCGTACTCAGTCCCTGCTGCGATGCGCCCTGTGAGCTCACTCATCCAAAATCACCGTCAGTTCACTGCAACAAAGACTGCGGCTTTCCGCCCACCGACCCCGCGCTCAGTGCACACACCGGGCGTTACCACACAAAACGGGACGTTCATTTTTCAGCGTCACTCACCGTTAGTTGTCTCCTTTTTGACAGTTTGTCTAGAGTCTCCGAGCGTCGCTGTCACCGCTACGATCCGCCCACCCAAGAGTGTACGCTGCATAAATATGCCCCGCCCCCAGCACTGCCTCTACTCCAATCGCAAAACGATACCGCGAACTGGCTCTCATTTTAACCAATCGCACGAAGACTAAAAGTCTGCTTGACGGCCTTACTGTCCAATCAAAACGTCTGAATCCCGGGAAGATCCCTTTCTCACCGTGTTGGCTTTTGACAGACACCGTGTGCATTCAATAGAAAAGTTTGACTCCTTTTACGGGACGGTGCCGGTCCAATCGCCTCGGGGAACGAACTCTGGATACGACCGCGGCCCAGGAAGACGCCCTACACCGCCCCGATCAGAGGAATGTTACCAAGCGGCTAAACAGGAACTACAGAAATTACAGAGACCCAAGGGGAAGTGTAACCCACACGCGTCCACTAATGTTGATGGTATAAATACAAGTAGTTGACTTTGACTGTGTTGCTTTTGGGGGTAGTGGGGACAGAAGTGACAGCCGATTTAATTTACTACAACTCGCCACCTAATCTGCTGGATCTGATTCACAAACTGGAGCAAGGAAGCGTGTCTTCTCTGGGGGTGAGATTGCAAAAAGCCACAGAAAAATCAAAAGCGGGAAAAATGCTCCACTTGACATAGTGCAGGTCTATAGTGACGCCTTGTGGTGGAAAGCTTACCTTACCGCCACCTGCTTGGCCGTAGAGTGGTTACAGTACTCCAGACCTGCTCGTGCATATACACACATGCAACTATATAAATTCATCTCTTGTCAAACTTGTGCTGTTTACAAAATACACCCAAAGTTTCAGGAGCTTATAGAACTACCTTTAGCAGTCATAACTTGTATCAGTCTCACATGGCACTGTGGACGGATTTTAATCCACTCTGCTTTACAGTGTTGCTTCAGTTCATTGAAGTTCGTGGACATTCATTTTTACGCAGCACTCTTAAGGTCCTGCCACAGCATGTAAGTCAGGTTGAGGTCTAAACTTTGGGTCATTGCAACACCTCGATTTTGTTCTTTTTCAGCCATTCTGATGTAGATGTGGTGCTGTGGTTGGGATCATTGCTCTCTTGCATCACCAAGCTCTGGCCAAGCTTTAGCTCAATCATCATATTTGATCCTAGAAGACTTTAGTACACAGAGGTCTCCATAGTTGACTCAGTGACTGCGAGCTGCCCAGTCCTGCCTCTGTGAAGCATCGTCCCTCCATCACTTTACTCAACTCCTTGTATGAAGAGTGATACCACAGCACTGATAGTGGTTTTACCACATGTGATGCTGTGCATTATGGCCAAACAGCTCCACACTGGTCTCATCTGTCCTAAGGTCATTGTTCCAGAGGTCTTGTGATTTGTTCAGATGAAGCTTTGTAAATGTATATTTTTTAAGAGGTGTTTCTCCCTTCCAAAAAAAGCCATATTTGCTTTATGTCTTTGTAGTTGTACTATTATAAACATTGACATTTCACACATTAACTGAGACCTGTAGTCTGAGATGTAGCTCTTGGGTTTTATGCATTTTTTCTGATAACGTTTGTCCTTTGCTGAAGTCCGTCTATCTTGAATGTTTCCCACGTGTGAATATTTTTTCTTGCTGTAGAATAATGGACTTGAAATTGTATATTTGTATATTGTAATTATAACTCTTCCCAGATTGCTAAGAACCAACAATTGCTCTTAGGCAGATCATTGCTGATGCCTTTCCTGCTTGGTATTGCATTGACACACACCTGAATGCCCCGACCTGCTGAAACATCTGTCTTTGTAAAGGTGCTCACACTTGAGTCAAGTGCATTTGATTATCAGCACCTGGCTGCTGTTTAGCCTTGTAATTCCTCTGGGAGCAATAATCGTGTACATAGTTTTACACAACTGCGTAGAATCCTGTGAAAACGTGCTTTTTAAAGCAACCTCACACAAAAGTAACCGGTCCGATTTAAAGGTGTTTTTCTGTGCTAAAATGTTCGAGAAGTGTCAAAGCAAATGTCACAGAAATCAGTGCAGTCACAATGAATCTGCTTTCAAAGAGGTTTATTGAAAGAAATAATTTTCAAATTTTATAAAGATCAACCATTTGCTTATGCTATCACACAATCAGAACCTGGAGCATCACCGTTTCCCCTCCAACCTTTTGCAGTCTTTGATATGAATCATTAGTGCTTTGGACAACCCAGATTTTCCTAAAAAAGTTGGGTTTATGTGTAACATGTAGATTTGCTGCAGTTCAGCACCTGGACTCTTACTGAAGAGCTGTGCTGTTGGAACACTTGCAGAATGTTTGTCATTGTCCTAATGAATGTGGACAATGACAAAGGCCTTCATTGAAATAGATATCATCAGGATGGCAGCAGGCCCTCTGGAAACATTGTAACCATGCTTTCTTTTTAAACCCAATCGTGTGACTGGTTGCCTGACATATGTAGGAGCGAGACAGGTTAAAAAACTGTTCAGTATTTGATGTTTCAATTCTGTTTTTGTTTTTTACATGTTACACATTTTCCCAATTTTGTAGAAACGGGTTTTCAGAACTGCTTCACTGGCGAGCTTAGCGTTACTGTTTTATGGCTAAGCAGTATTCCATAGACTGCCAGAGTACACAAGATTAAAAAGTACTGGTTTTGATGGGACATGTCATGACTTCTAAGCAAGATGCGTTAAAGATATGCTATTGCTAAGAGGTTTCACCACGTCACACTTAAACAGCAAGATGTGGTCCAAAAATGCATTTCATGTAGGTGTACTTTATTTACCTCCCCAGGCGAGACAGCCCGGAGACCAGATTTGGGGAATCAAGTGCTTCAGGATATTTTGGAAACGGTCAACAGTTCTGCCCAGGACTGCCACACATGCATCACTCTGTTACAGTGGTTTGCAACCAAAGATACAAGTATACAATATAATATTGTATCATCTAAGATCACTATGTTTGCAGCTATTCAGTACCCCGCTCTTCCATGACCTGGAAGTAGTATGTATATATGTATTATATAAATAACAACTCTCCCGTTACCTGGAAGAATTCAGTGTTTCACTCTACACACAGTCTGCAAGCATACAGCAAAAACCAGCTGCTTTGCACATCAAACCTTCTCTTTGCCGGATGATTTTTCAGTGCAGCATGCAAGTAAAAATGTGTACAATATTAAAAGTCTTTAGCTTCATCACCCTCATCACCGTCATCGTCGTCACATCCATTTTTACCATGGACAGCTCCTTGTTTTTTTAAAATAAGAAATCAGAGCAGTCTTTATTTATTTTGTATATTTTCCTCTATAGTATTCTGCATTTCAAAGCATGCCAAAGAAAGTTCGGTTTCTGCATAGTGCTGGCTATACAAGTGCCAAAGAGTTTGATTCCTGTACAAGTAATAGAAGGTGGTATTTACAGGCAGAATAGATCCAGTGTTGTGTAAACGGTACCAAACCCCCCCTCCCTCCTTCAAGTGCGCAAAATATCTACAAATAGCAAGTCTGTGAGAACTCATAGAAAGTAGAAGAGAGCTGAAAAAAGCTCAGCAGTATGGAAGAGCTGTTAAGGGGAGGCATGTGTATTAAGTGCGCAGGCAGTTCTTATCTTTGTGTGTGTGTGTGTGTGTGTGTGTGTGTGTGTGTGTGTGTGTGTGTGTGTGTGTGTCTAAATGCAAAGGGGAAGAAGCACTTGCCCCCACAAGTCAAAAACTGCCCACAAACCAAAACATCCCCCCGCCCCCTCCCTTGGTGTCTTTTTTCTTGGAAAGTGCACCCTCTATTGTTATAATATGCAGTATGCATACATAAATGTGTCCTCTAGCACTAAGGTCTACCGTCACATACAAGGTCAGGGAGGAAGAGTCGACAACAACCACATTCTAGTTTTGAGGTCATAGTTCTGAATGTAAAGATACAGTTCAGGCCACTAGGTGACTGTCATTGAACACTAACAGAAGACTCACTACAGTATGAGATGGCAATGGGAGCCCACTGCTGAAAGACACCACTGACTGCACTGTCAAAAAAAGAAAGAAAGAAAGTGTTGTAAAGCAGCCAGGTCCACTGGGTCGAGGATAGTTCTTTGTTTCCTGGAGAGCACAGGCAGGGACTGCTGGTAGGAACAAACCAAACAAAACTGGTGATGGCAGTGAAACCAGGTACGGTGCAGTAGTAAGGAGAGCTCAGCAGATTTGGTCAGTGTCACCTTAACAGCTTTAAACACCCGCGATGCTTTCACTCACGCTTCGACTATAGAATACTGAAAAGAAGGAAAAAGCTGCAGTCCATCTGAAAGAAGCTGGAATCCCTGTTTCCAGAGTGCCGTCACTAAACAGCATCAATCGTCCTAACAAACCCATCACGCCCTCGCCAATCAAGTCACTTTAAAAAGATCTTTGTTTACAGTTACGCTCAATCCAGCTGCATTTCTGCACTTAACTCAAATGACGACAATCTTTTGGGAGTGAAAGGGCTGGATTAGAGTTTACAATGTCACCAGCAGTGGTTTGTTCACAGCACGGGCTTGCTTTGGTTCAAACTTAAAGTGCACCTTTACGAAGCGGCTGCACACGCACGGCCCAATCACCGCACAGACACCGGCAATTTCCACTAACGGGTGAGAGATACCGAATGTGGCCTCGACTGCAGGCAGGAGTTGATTGAGAATTTTTTAGTGTACAATAATGTTAATTAAATATGGATAAATACTGAATAAATATCGACACAGAGTGAACAAAAGAATGACAGAGCACAGAGAGCCGTTACATGCTGAAACAGTGAAAAACCCACAGACACATAATCCTACGACAATAAATAAACACCGTAGACCCACAGTGAAATACAATCCTCACACTTCTGCATTAAAGGGGAACTCTGCTGAAATGTGACCGCGCATCCAATTTGTTTCTTTCTGATTGGTTGGTTTTGAGTTCTTTGAGACAAAGGAAAATCAGACCTGTGACATCGGCGACACATTCCTGAGTCTTTATTAAACATCTGCGCTGTTTAAAAATAATAATGATAATAAAGTGCTTTAAATTCAAATGGACGTGGTTAAGCTGCTACAAGTCTCAACTCTTTAAAGGACTATTGCACTTCAACAACAAGCTTGCCCTCTTCCTCCATTACAACTTTTGATTTTGTAGTACAGGAAAGGGTCTTTCCATGTAACTGCGTATAAGGGAAGACACATTTTGAAGACGTTATGGGTGTTTGTTTTCCTTCATCTTGAGAACTTAAAAAGACTGTGCAAAAGTGACCATTAATGCAGAAAAACAGCCTGGTTTTTTCCCCGAATATACAGGAGTATCCATCACCTTTTATGATTTTAAACACCTGTCTGCCCAGAGCTATCTGGGTGTGCTCCAGGGTGTATCTCATATCCCTGGACTGGTGTTGTTCCTGTGTCATCACTGTAATGTTAGTCCAGGTTTGTTGGTTTGTTAGTGACAGTTTTTAAAATCATTAGCTAACTTCGTGGGGTAATGCTAGCTGAATACTCAGACGATGTCATTGGTCAGATGCAATGTTGATGGGACCAACATCATTGCCCCTCCCTGAGCCTGGTTCTGCTGGAGGTTTCTTCCTGTTAAAAGGGAGTTTTTCCTTCCCACTGTCGCCAAAGTGCTGCTCATAGGGGGTCATATGATTGTTGGGTTTTTCTCTGTATGTATTATTGTAGGGTCGACCTCACAATATAAGCGCCTTGAGGCGACTGTTGTTGCGATTTGGTGCTGTATGAATCAAATTGAATGATAATGCAGGATGAACACCAACAGGGATATCAGATTGAACAAGATCCAGACTCCACCTTTACTCCATATGACCAGTAATATCTTTTAGAGTGTATGCGTCATCTTCTATATCACGTTAGGAAAAGTGTTGCTGTTTATTCCTTCATAGATGTTCTCTTTTTGACACACAGTTTGTAAGCTCAGTGCACGCCATTCTCCTTAGGCCATTTACAGTAATTAACGGTGAATCCCAGACTCATCCTCGTGACCCTTACAGTTCTAGTTATACGTGCTTCTGGACATCTGGATATGAATGATTTGGCAGTATCGGGCTTTCAGTCATTTCTGTGACGTGTTCTTTTTCTGGGATGCAATGACTGCACAACAAACATTGTGAAGAGTAGGAAATTTACCTTTTGTAGACATTCCTTTGAGCCATAAATGCAACAGACTGACTAACACAGTACAATGAGAGATTTCAAGAAGCTCGGCGTACATCTGAGGAAGAGTCAGAGAATCTCTTGGGGTCACTTCTAAAGAACTGCGCTCTGCTTGAGGTCGGACTCAAACTTCTACGCTCAGCTAAGAGGAAACTGTAACGTGCTCGAACATCACTGTCACTGTCTGTAACTAAGCCAGTTTGCAAGCAGAATGACAAATTGTTGTCCAAGAAGGAAGCCCTTCACCATTAAACTTGGCGAAATTTACCCGAGGCTTGCTTGGAGAAACACCAAGAACACCACCAACTGTTGAGCATGGTGGTAACATCAGTTGAACATTGAACAGCGTGAATATTACAATGAAGGAAACAGACCGTGTCACATTTTTTCCACAACACCTCAAACCATCAGTTGAAAATTGAATGTGACCAGGTGTTTCAACAGGGTAGTAACCTAAACATAAACTAAAGCAAGTGAGATAAACTTTTCCAAAGTCCTGCCCACAAACCAGTGGAAACCGGACCATGCTTAAGAATGCAACCATTTTAGCTGGACTCTACTAATTCTTCATAGAAAAGTTGTCAAATATCCAACCAGATTTATTTTGTGGTTCTACGTCCCAGCTGACCTCGGGACTGGAAATGCCACGATCCTCGATGACATTCACATCACTGTTGTGTGCGTCACCTGATGCGTTAGGTTACAGCACGGGGTTAGGGTTAATCAAAACTGCTTTAGAGTCCACACGCAGCGCTGCAGCTCTGTAGCTCTATTCCTATGCCAGGGAAAGAGTAGCCCAAAGAAACCTTTGAAAGCCCAGTATTGCCTTTACATTCACGTCCATGATGAGCGTCGGTAAACTTTAAAACCACATCTGTACGTGTCTGTCTACAGTATGGCTCATGCGAAAGAAGCACTTATAAACAGAAGGAAATGGCATTATTCATTCAACTGGTTACTGATAACATGTTTACTGTTGCTTTGAACTGATGAAGTGCAGCCTGAAGTGCTGTGGATGGATATTTAAGATGGGCGGCAGCGCCAACAGTTTGAAGCTACGCGTCTTCTTCCCTTGGTCGATAACTGCACTGCATGTAAGGTTAAATGGAACCAGACACATCTCCTGATGTACCTGAACAGAGTCAATCCTGAATCAAAGGACTGTCAAAGAGTACATTTCTAATGAGCTAGAACAAAACTGGTTTGTTTCTAAACGTAATGCATGCTGTGTTTCTAAACTTATCACATGGATAAAGCAGTTGTGTGATGAAGTAATTACAGCCTTTTCATACCTCTGCAAGAATCTGCATTAAAAGTTTGTGACAAGGATGAGATGTTGGGACTCCAAAGTAGGAGGTAATTGAAATAATGCTGTAAAATAACTGTCAGGTGCAGTTTCTCCTTCCTGTGTTCTCTGCAGCTGTAGATGTCAACATTGTAAAGGGTTTGTGCTATCAATTCAAACACTAAACTGTCATTTGCCTGTTTAATGGAGGTGTTCACATCTTCTTTTTTTCTTTCTAGAAAAAAACTTGTCTTGGAAATTAAAAACCAACGACCCTTGACAGTGCATGGATGCAAACGTGCTAATCACCAGGCTCTGCAGACAGAAAGACAAAAACAAGGACGAACGCACACATAAAAAGCTTTGGACCTGAACTTATCACACACGTAGTAAGATTAAATCACACTCGCTCCTGTCGTCTTGCCAGTGTTTGCATATTATACTGTACATAGAATAATGGCGCATTCGGCTGGTCGTTGTAAACTGGCAAACTTGTGTAATTACGGCTCACATAACAAACGCTTATGTACATAGTAGAAGCTTTCTGGGTGCATGCTTAGGAGAAAAAGGAACCAATGAAATCTGAGGTAGCAAATTCAACCTACGATAAACTAGAATCACTCGACATGTTTTCCCTTTATGCATGAGCTTTGATGTGACGTTACACATCCAAGTATCCAGTCACTGCTGACTTCATTGTGTCAAAAATAATCCAACACAACTTTGCTGTAAGGTCACAACTCGTAGCTCGTGAAATTAGTAAGCTGTTTTTTGTGTGTTTTTTATTTTTTGGTGCACTGTTCTTGTGGAAAACTTGTAAGTTTGCCAGTTTACCTGTTTGTGACGCTGCCTAAGCGTGCCAAATGTTCTTCACTCCCTAGCAAATCTGTACAATGTTTATGACAGGGCAGCTGATATGTTCATCAAGAAAATTCATGGCTTTTTACCCTCCAGTTCCCACCCCTGAGGTGCAAACCAGCCAATCCAGTGTGCTCTTGGGAAGCGTGGAACATCAGCTCCACCTCTTGGGTGTAGGACTTCAGGGGGAAGGAACCAATGACAGGACGAGACAGCAGGACTCCTGTTAGGCCAGCTAACACTACAATTTACCAGTTTGAGAGTTTATCGGAAGCGCCATGGACATATAGAATAGAATAATCATCGTATCAATAGGATTTTCAGTGCAAGACGTAAATGGCTACTTGTTTCGTCATTCTGTTCAATGTTGTCTTCGATGGTACTTGTCAGTCATCCAACACTGGATACAGCAGTAAAGGGATTCTTCTACAAGTCAGCAGTCGTTTATATGTAAGTCTGAAAAAAGCGACATCCTAAGAAGGACGACTGAGAGGTCCAGACCAGACTATTTTCACTCAGTGTGTGGTTTTGGTTAAAGGTCGTACCATTGTGGGGCTCAGAAAGCTCCAAATGTTTCCCGAGGAGAGGGGAAACATTTGGAGATAATGAAAGGCCTCAACCCCCTGCCTGGCTTCACGTTCTCTGGGCAGTGAGTCCTTATTGAGAGGTTGACAGTGAAGATACAGTAGCTGGGGGCCCTAAAAGGCTAAGTGGCAGGTACAGTAGGTGTCTCCTGAAATCCAAAGTGCCACGTGGAGCGGTGGAACCAGAAGGAACTTAAAGAGTTGCTGAATGCAGCAGTCTCATTTTCTCCGTGTCCCTGCCTTGAGCCCACTCGCCTTCCCCTCATCCCCGTGTCTTCTTTAGCTCCCCCCTGGGTCGGAGCTGTGTCTCTGTGGTGTCCGTGAGTCCAGGGGTGTCTGTGGTTCTTGGAGCGATAGCCTCCGTGGGGTTTCAGGATCCAGTGGTGAGACTCCTGTTGCAGCAGCTGTCCCAGCACCCATGCATACCCCTGAACCAAAATCTAACCCTGCTCCTAAGCTAGAAACTGCACCCTCCCCACTCCCTAACTCTAAACCTAGACCTGATCCTGAACCTGCCACTGAAACGACTCCAGCTCCACCGCCTAGTCCGAGATGCTGGCCTAGTCCGTCCAGTCCAGAAGGGGCGAGCTGGCTCTGGCTTGTGTTGATCAGAGACGTGTCCTGGGGCTGCAGAGAGTCAAGAGCTTTAGCTGGGAACTCCTCAAAGTCCTGGGAATGCAGGATCTGTAGGGAAAGAAGAGAGAGGTCAGTGGGATTGCAATTTGTTCTGTGCTTTTCAAGAACAGAAGAAATTAGTCATGCAAGACTTCATACCTGTGCATGTTGCAAAAAGCCCAAACGTGTGCTTTTGGCTGTGTTGATATGTTAATATGTATGTAAAATGTTTCATGATTGACACGACTGTGTTCAGATCTGCGGAGACAGGCTTGGGTTTGCTGAGTGGGATTACAAAACGTTACAAAACTATGACATCACAACAATGTGATTGGTCTCTTGCAGTGTTGAACCTGGACCACCATTAATTATGATGATCCAGGCACCATATCAACACGGGGGTATCAGATCGTTTGGCTAAAGAGGCCGTCTGCTCTGTGATCACGCCCCTGATGCTGCACTCCAGGATCGTGTCGTCATATCGAAGTTTACATTCTGGACAGACTGTATTTTGGAAACATCATCACATCACTGTTGAATCTGGAGCTTCAACATTTTTATGGGAAAGCTAGATTTCACAGAATATATTATATATGGAGGAGGGAGGTCTGTCTGCAATTAGAATGATGTAAATGCCTTGAACCTTCAACTGTTTCTTGTAAACACTCCTGCAGACAGCAGGAAGAAATGAAGAATGATTCCCACTCACTTGGACACATTGGGGTGTGTCACCGATGAGGTACCTGATTCAACTCCAAATATACAACATGTGCAAGATGCTAAATAAATCAATTAAGCATTTATTTAGTGTTTGTGGGATTTAATGTAACATGTTACTGACAGATCAGCAGGGTAAGATTTGCCAGCACGTTTTTCACCTGTGACAGAGAGGCCAGTGTTTCTGTCTCAAGAGGTGTACCAGGAGAAACCACTCCATCTCCCGGACCGGGTCCTGGACCGGGACCTGGGTAGGGTGAGGCCTGAAAAGAAAACATCATCTTGTTAGCGAGCGTGAAGTGTAACCCACCACGACGGTGAGGTTCATTCTTTGACACAAGTCCCATACGCTGTGTGCGTTATTACCTGAGGTGGTGATGAAACAGCGCTGTAGGCTGGAGGTACCAGCGCCATCTGCCTCTGCAGCAGCTGCATGATCACGCCGATGTCCGTTGACATGCGACTCTCTAACCTTCACAGTGTATAAGAGATGATCTATAATTAATGTCAATTTCAAAAAGAAAGGAAGCTAGCAGTAAAAATAAATGGACCAGACTGCTGATTCGAGTCGTATCGAATGCACTTTTTGAAACTTTGTTTTGCTAACGGTGCGTTTCTCTTAACATCCTGCTGTTAGTCTGTTAAAAGTAAAGCAATTCTTTTTCCCCACAGGAGTTTTCTTTTGTCTTTTCAGCAAAAAAGTGCCTTGGCGCATAGTCACACTGCAGATGTAGATAAATGTGTGCGGGACGCGTGCAGAAGTTTGCATCTCATCCTCTTTCTCCTATCTCAGGCTAATTAGGAGCCAGTCTGCTGCTATTTTAAACTCGGCAACACTTTCACGTATGAGCAGAGTCCCCCCCACATGCACACCTTTATCAGCAGAGGCTAACGTGGAGATATAGTCTTTCTCAGCAGCTACAGCTCAGCACAGAGGAGTACAAACGTTTGATCTCAACTGGACCTGAGAAAGAGCCTCGTTGAGCCAAAGGCTACAGGGCTGCTGCAGCAGCGAGAGGAGAAGCTCTCTGTAGAGGCATTAAAAAAGAAAAAAACAACCCTGCTAGTTGTACCTGTTGAGCTGTTTCTGCAGCAGGTCCAGGCGTGTGTCCAGCTGGTTGCGTTGCTGGCGGCTCAAGCTGTGCAGTGGTGTGTTGAGGGGTGGAGGGGAGGCAAGGCTGCAGCTGGGAACCTCCTGGTACTGACCACTCCCCCGGCTCTCTCCCCAGAAACTAAAGATGTTGGACACACCTGAGAATGCCCCTATATGAAGGTGGAGAGGGGAGGAGTGGGTGCGTATGTGAGTGTGCAAAGCAGTGGGAAAGGATGAGTGTGTCTTCTGTCGTACCATACCTGACAGGGCATTGCAGGTGTTCCCAGGCTTGGGGTCTCCATCACCCTCGGTGTTCTCGGTAAAGGGCGGGACTTGCTTGTGTGGATTCTCTTGCATTGCAGACGGAGGGGCGAGACCAGTCACTACTGACTCCTCCCCCTATAAGAGGAGCAGGACCAAAACATCCACATCAGTTTTTACAGTGCTGTCCTGTATAACAGTCACAGTGGCAGTGTGGAGTCGTACCTCATCACCACTGGAATGTGAGGACACTGAGCTTCGATGTGCCCCCCATGGCCTCTTAGACGCCTCCTCTTGTTTTTGATTGTGGGCCGTCTCACGCTGTCTTCGTCTCACAGACTTATGGGACTTTTTTATTTCTCCAGCATCTGCATCATCTGGACAGATGCACAGATGGATAAAAAGGAGAAGATGGTCAGTCTAGCTGGATTAGAAGTAAGAAGATTAATATAGTATTTCTTTGACCATTCAAGCAGATAAAATAATTCAATCTGATCTATAAAGTGCCGATTCACAACAGCAGTCACCTCAAGGCACTTTTATTATCAGGTAAAGATCCTACACAGTGGAGAGAAAACCCAACAATCAGACTGTGCTCTATGGGCAGCGCTTGGTAACAGTGGGAAGGAAAAACTCCCTTTTAACAGGAAGAAACCTGCGGCAGAGCCGGGCTCAGGGACAGCCACGATTGATGTGGGACAAGAGAGACAGAAAGAAACAGATACTGTGGGAGAGAGAAGACAAACGTTAATGCTGTGTAACACCAGGGGAGCGAAAAGAACTGAACGGAGAAGAAACACTCGTCATCGTGGAAAGCCCACCAGCAGCTAAACCTATAACAGGTTTAGTAAGGGATGCTCCTGGAACCAAACTGGGAGCTGATTCCAGAGGAGCGGGACAGTTGAAGCCTCCCATTCTACTTTTAGAAACTCTAGATCGCTGTCTGTCTGAGAGCTCTGTTATTATAACGTGGTACACTATGGGGTCTTTAATGTATGGTTATTCAAAATTTCTATGTGAGAAGAAGGATTTTGACAGGGAGCCAATGAAAAGGAGCCAGTATGGGAAGAAGATGGCCTCTTTGGTCCTGTCACTGCAGCTTTTGAGCTTTTAGAACAGCCTGACAATAAGGAATGTTCCAGCACTGAAGTAATAAATGCATTAACTAGCTTTTCAATGTCACTTTGAGACAGCATGTTTCTTATTTTAGAGCTATTGCGCACATAAAAGAAAGCAGTCCTGTGTGTTAAAGGACACATCCTGGTTAAAAGTAGCTCCAAGATTTCTGTCTGTATTACTGGAGTCATGGTAATGTCATGATCTAATTAAGCACATGAGATTTTTAGAGTCAGCTACAATCATCTCAGCTTTGTCTGAATTTAGAAGGAGAAAACGACCTGGCGCTTATACATTTACAACATGCCTGTAGTTTATCTAACTGCTTTGTGTAACCAGGGTTCATAAACAGGAAAACTGGCTCCTAATAATAATGATGCCCAAGAATAATACACAGAGTAAACATTCAGCAGAGAAACGGTGAAACATGCTGACTGATGAGACCCAGGGAGGACGGGTTACCTTTTTCTGTGCGTCTTCTGAATGATAGTTTACGCCTCCTTAATTTGTTGAACCCCCCGGAGTTGGAGTCGTCGCTGCTGGGAGAACCTGGGATCATGTTAGTCTGAAATATAAAACAGCGTTCATCACTTAACTTCTGAGGAGAAGTGTGGGATGTGATTTGTAAAAATAGTGAAAATAAGTCATCTTGGATTCTTTGCAACATCGGTGATGGATGGAAGAAAGATACCATCACACCTGCAGCCAGACACAACACCACACTGAAGCTTATTAGCTCAGAGTCTTGAAAAAATGCTGTGTTATTAATAGACTTGTTTCCTGAGTTGCATCAATATGCAGTGTGTGTGTACGCGTGTGTTCTGTACTCTACTTCCTTTCTCAGCAGGCACCGAGGGCGTGCCAATGCTGCGGCTTTCACGGCAACAAAAGGAGAAACGTGGCTGCAAATTCAAAGCAGCTTGTCGACAAAGCGAAGACACACTGTGCAGAATTATTTCACTCACAATCAGAACAAGCCCGGGGATGTAAAAGCTGTTTTCACCCAGGCTCTGCCTGTGCACGAGCAACAATGAAACAGACAGCATCAGGTAGCTGCACCTGCTATCAGCAGCAGCAGCTACCCAAACCTTTCTTAACCGCTCGTCCAGTTCAATAATGTCCAGCAGTCATAGTGTTCACACCCTGAACAGGTCACCAGTCCACCATTCATACTCCTACAGCACCCACACCTCTGCTCAACCATCCACTGACAGGTTGATGCGTATAACAACAAAATAGCCAGCTCCTGTTGTCTGCTGTGGACGGTAAAGGCAGAAAAACAAATGCTTCTTCCTGTGAATGAAGCTCAAAGTTCTGCACATCTTGTTGGATTTTTTGTTTTACAAAATGATAATAATAAAAACGTAGGACTTATGTTAGGTATTAATAACGTGCAGAAACACTTGGGCAGGTTCCCTTTCACAGTCATAGTTGTCTTTTTCCATCCCACAACCACAAAAACCCATCAGCTGGTTGTCAATACAAAAAAAGAATTTTGAAAATAAACTTTGGACTCGCTGATATTATTTGTGTATTTCGATTATGAACCGAGCCACTCTTATGAGATTTTACTGACGTCTGCTGTGGGAGGAGTTTGAAACTCACGTCTCTGAGGTTGAAGGTGATTTCCAGGTTGTTCCAGAAGTGATCTGCAAACTCAGGATACATGTCCAGCACCTCCAGAACATCTTCTCTCAAAATCTTATGAAGGTCGCAGTATGTTAGAGCCCTCACATCAGCATTGGATTTACCGGGTCGGTGATACAGGTTGATGGGCTCGCCAAAGATGTCGTTCTTCCCTGGGAAGGCAGAAAAGAATAGAAAAGCACGTATTTGATTGTTGATCTTATACAAGCAGTCAACAATATTGTGATGCATCAGGTGGAGCTGCAAGAACAGAAACCTTTTATTGAACTTAAATGTCAGCTGTGTAAATCATATTTTAAATCTCAGTGAATATAGCAAATAAAGTTTGTTGTTTCCAAAGCTGACTCTGGAAACATCTGTTCTAATTTGGTTTCAATGCATCTATTTACAAATGAGTGCATGAAGTTAACTGATTGTTTTTATAGCGTAAGAAATAAAGATGTGTGATGCGTGCCTGCACACTCCACGCCTACATGCATGTTACTTAAAAAGATCGATCAGTGTCTTGTTGCAGGGAGCTGCAGCTTGTGTCATGTATGTGGAGCAGGCGCATCAGATGTTAACGACACCAGTGCTGCTGTTACCAGTAGATGGCAGAACCAGCTCATGCTCATGTGGCTGTGTGTTAGGCAAGCTTCAGGAAACAGATAAAAACTCCTGTGCACTGTGTTGTCTAACACAGTAAATACTGCAGTTTTTATACATTTAAAATTTAAAACTCTTGTTTTATCTATTTCAGTCACCTGTGACCTCACAGTTACCAAGGAGACACATCATCATATACACTCTCCAGCCATTTTGTTAGGTACACTTGTTCGCCTGCTCATTAACGTAAACATCTAATCTGACAGTCACATGGTAGCAGTGATCAAGACGACTTGCTGAGGTTTTAACCGAGCATCAGCACGTGACAACCAACGTTCCCTCTAATGTTTCACGTGTCTGAGCGAACACACAAACTCCCTGAGCGTCCCTTGGACCACTGTGAGCAACAGCAGACGTGTGCACTGTGGTCACACCAGCATCGAATCCATCCAAGTTACATGTTTATTAAAATAATCAAATTACAGCATTTATGTTAGACTAGTCATTGACCTGTAGCATGTTAACACTATTGGCAGTAAAAATAACTTGAACTCCAATTTTGAAAACACAACTTTCTGTTTTTTGCTCTGACTTGTATGATGAGTCTGTGGTCTGGGAGAGAGTCTGTAACTCTGTCTGCAAATACAGTAAATAATGACCAATGTTGGGCAATTAATTATATAGTTACTTCTTCAGAAAAGTAACTGAGTTTTGCAAACAACAAAGTTTTTTGCAGCTATTTTTTTTAAATGCAGCCAAGGTGTTTTTTAAACAAACATTTCAAACTATTTACAGAACAATCAGCTGTTCTGCATCAAATCTGATGCCACACAAATTATTTGTGCTGCTCCAAAAAATAATTTGTGTCCACTATGAGATGAAGGAGAACAACAGCCTGATACCTGCAGGCCTGACAGCAGCAGATGTGTCACTGCTGTAACACCTGTAACACTCAGCAGGCGCCTCATTGTTCTGACACACAACAACACTACTGACTACACTACACACTAACTACACACTAACTACGCACTAACTACACACTGACTACACACTGACTACACACTAACTACACACTGACTACACACTGACTACACACTAACTACACACTGACTACACACTGACTACACACTGACTACACACTAACTACACACTGACTACACACTGACTACACACTAACTACACACTAACTACACACTGACTACACACTCACTACACACTCACTACACACTCACTACACACTAACTACATACTGACTACACACTAACTACACACTGACTACACACTGACTACACACTGACTACACACTAACTACACACTAACTACACACTGACTACACACTGACTACACACTAACTACACACTAACTACACACTGACTACACACTGACTACACACTAACTACACACTAACTACACACTGACTACACACTCACTACACACTAACTACACACTGACTACACACTCACTACACACTCACTACACACTCACTACACACTCACTACACACTAACTACATACTGACTACACACTAACTACACACTGACTACACACTGACTACACACTGACTACACACTAACTACACACTAACTACACACTGACTACACACTAACTACACACTAACTACACACTGACTACACACTGACTACACACTAACTACACACTAACTACACACTGACTACACACTCACTACACACTGACTACACACTGACTACACACTAACTACACACTGACTACACACTCACTACACACTGACTACACACTGACTACACACTGACTACACACTAACTACACACTGACTACACACTCACTACACACTGACTACACACTGACTACACACTGACTACACACTAACTACACACTGACTACACACTCACTACACACTGACTACACACTGACTACACACTAACTACACACTGACTACACACTGACTACACACTAACTACACACTAACTACACACTAACTACACACTGACTACACACTCACTACACACTGACTACACACTGACTACACACTAACTACACACTAACTACACACTGACTACACACTAACTACACACTAACTACACACTGACTACACACTAACTACACACTAACTACACACTGACTACACACTCACTACACACTGACTACACACTGACTACACACTAACTACACACTGACTACACACTCACTACACACTGACTACACACTGACTACACACTGACTACACACTAACTACACACTGACTACACACTCACTACACACTGACTACACACTGACTACACACTAACTACACACTGACTACACACTGACTACACACTAACTACACACTAACTACACACTAACTACACACTGACTACACACTCACTACACACTGACTACACACTGACTACACACTAACTACACACTGACTACACACTCACTACACACTCACTACACACTGACTACACACTGACTACACACTAACTACACACTGACTACACACTCACTACACACTGACTACACACTGACTACACACTAACTACACACTGACTACACACTGACTACACACTAACTACACACTAACTACACACTAACTACACACTGACTATACACTAACTACACACTAACTACATACTGACTACACACTAACTACACACTGACTACACACTAACTACACACTAACTACACACTGACTACACACTCACTACACACTAACTACACACTAACTACACACTGACTACACACTCACTACACACTGACTACACACTGACTACACACTAACTACACACTGACTACACACTGACTACACACTAACTACACACTAACTACACACTAACTACACACTGACTACACACTCACTACACACTGACTACACACTGACTACACACTAACTACACACTGACTACACACTCACTACACACTCACTACACACTGACTACACACTGACTACACACTAACTACACACTGACTACACACTCACTACACACTGACTACACACTGACTACACACTAACTACACACTGACTACACACTGACTACACACTAACTACACACTAACTACACACTGACTATACACTAACTACACACTAACTACATACTGACTACACACTAACTACACACTGACTACACACTAACTACACACTAACTACACACTGACTACACACTCACTACACACTAACTACACACTAACTACACACTAACTACACACTGACTATACACTAACTACACACTAACTACATACTAACTACACACTAACTACACACTAACTACACACTAACTACACACTGACTACACACTGACTACACACTAACTACACACTGACTACACACTCACTACACACTGACTACACACTGACTACACACTGACTACACACTAACTACACACTGACTACACACTCACTACACACTGACTACACACTGACTACACACTAACTACACACTGACTACACACTGACTACACACTAACTACACACTAACTACACACTAACTACACACTGACTACACACTCACTACACACTGACTACACACTGACTACACACTAACTACACACTGACTACACACTCACTACACACTCACTACACACTGACTACACACTGACTACACACTAACTACACACTGACTACACACTCACTACACACTGACTACACACTGACTACACACTAACTACACACTGACTACACACTGACTACACACTAACTACACACTAACTACACACTGACTATACACTGACTACACACTAACTACACACTGACTACACACTAACTACACACTAACTACACACTGACTATACACTAACTACACACTAACTACACACTAACTACACACTGACTACACACTGACTACACACTAACTACACACTGACTACACACTGACTACACACTAACTACACACTGACTACACACTAACTACACACTGACTACACACTAACTACACACTAACTACACACTGACTATACACTAACTACACACTAACTACACACTAACTACACACTGACTACACACTGACTACACACTAACTACACACTGACTACACACTGACTACACACTAACTACACACTGACTACACACTGACTACACACTAACTACACACTGACTACACACTGACTACACACTAACTACACACTAACTACACACTGACTACACACTCACTACACACTAACTACACACTGACTACACACTGACTACACACTGACTACACACTAACTACACACTAACTACACACTGACTATACACTAACTACACACTAACTACACACTGACTACACACTAACTACACACTCACTACACACTAACTACACACTGACTACACACTAACTACACACTAACTACACACTAACTACACACTAACACACTACACTACACACTGACTACACACTAACTACACACTGACTACACACTCACTACACACTAACTACACACTGACTACACACTAACTACACACTGACTACACACTGACTACACACTAACTACACACTAACTACACACTAACTACACACTGACTATACACTAACTACACACTGACTACACACTAACTACACACTCACTACACACTAACTACACACTGACTATACACTAACTACACACTAACTACACACTAACTACACACTGACTACACACTGACTACACACTAACTACACACTAACTACACACTAACTACACACTGACTACACACTCACTACACACTAACTACACACTGACTACACACTAACTACACACTGACTACACACTGACTACACACTGACTACACACTCACTACACACTAACTACACACTGACTACACACTGACTACACACTGACTACACACTAACTACACACTAACTACACACTAACTACACACTGACTATACACTAACTACACACTAACTACACACTGACTACACACTAACTACACACTCACTACACACTAACTACACACTGACTACACACTGACTACACACTAACTACACACTGACTACACACTGACTACACACTAACTACACACTAACTACACACTAACTATACACTAACTACACACTAACTACACACTGACTATACACTAACTACACACTAACTACACACTGACTACACACTAACTACACACTGACTACACACTAACTACACACTGACTACACACTAACTACACACTAACTACACACTGACTACACACTGACTACACACTAACTACACACTAACTACACACTGACTACACACTGACTACACACTAACTACACACTGACTACACACTGACTACACACTAACTACACACTAACTACACACTGACTACACACTCACTACACACTAACTACACACTGACTACACACTAACTACACACTGACTACACACTGACTATACACTAACTACACACTAACTACACACTGACTACACACTAACTACACACTAACTACACACTGACTACACACTAACTACACACTAACTACACACTGACTACACACTCACTACACACTAACTACACACTGACTACACACTAACTACACACTAACTACACACTGACTACACACTCACTACACACTAACTACACACTGACTATACACTAACTACACACTAACTACACACTGACTACACACTCACTACACACTAACTACACACTGACTACACACTAACTACACACTGACTACACACTGACTATACACTAACTACACACTAACTACACACTGACTACACACTCACTACACACTAACTACACACTGACTACACACTAACTACACACTAACTACACACTGACTACACACTGACTACACACTAACTACACACTGACTACACACTGACTATACACTAACTACACACTAACTACACACTGACTACACACTCACTACACACTAACTACACACTGACTACACACTAACTACACACTGACTACACACTGACTATACACTAACTACACACTAACTACACACTGACTACACACTCACTACACACTAACTACACACTGACTACACACTAACTACACACTAACTACACACTGACTACACACTAACTACACACTAACTACACACTGACTACACACTAACTACACACTAACTACACACTGACTACACACTGACTACACACTAACTACACACTGACTACACACTAACTACACACTAACTACACACTGACTACACACTGACTACACACTAACTACACACTGACTACACACTGACTACACACTAACTACACACTAACTACACACTGACTACACACTAACTACACACTGACTACACACTGACTATACACTGACTACACACTAACTACACACTAACTACACAAGATTTGTGCTAAACGTCTCAAGTCTCTCACATCTCAAACACGCAGTCACTCCTAAAACTTCCCCCCGTCTCTTAACAACTAGATGCCATGTTGCCATATCATTTTTTGATTGGTCGACATGGTACATTTTTCGACCAATGCGAAGGGTGGGGTTTCTTTGGTGTTGTTTTGGCTCACAGGCTTTCGAGCGTTTTCCTTATAAAACGCCGTTTTCACCGTTTCTTCCTGCAGTAAATATAAACAACGACAGTATTCAGGAAGAAAAACAAACATTGCAGATATTTTATCATAACTCTGGTTTTACGTGGCCGATCAACACAATTTAAAAACTGGTATAAAGTCCACACTTTGTCCGTCAGTTGTTCCGTCTGTCCTGCTCACGTCTCCAATGGTTGTGCACGTTGTCATTAACGTGGCTTCACTCCACATCAGCCGCTTTGCTCGCTAAAACACCGGTGTGGGCACATAAGGACGCTGTCATAGCCTGTCAACCATGTTGATTAGCTTCGTATATACGAATGTGAATCGCATCATTGGCTGGACTGTGGGATAAGGCGGCATCGTTCTGATCCCATACAGGAGCAGCCAGTCACTGACTAACACTGCAGAACAGGATTGTTGAAGTATTAATTTTAATTTCAATTCAGGTTAGATTTTTTTTGTGCGCAACACAGATTTTCTGTGTGCAGAGATGTGCCAGCTTAGAGGGAACATTGGTGACAACATGGTTGTTGGTGGGCCGGTATTTCTGCTGCCATTTCTCCCCACACTATTCCAGGGTTTACAGACAAAGAGAACATTTCCAGCGATTGGAGGTCGTCTGGGTGAGTCGGAGGAGCATCTCTGAAAGCACAACATGAAGCAGAAGAGGGCAGAAGGGCTACAGCAGCAGAAGACCACACCGGGTGTCGCTCCTGTCGACTAAGAAGAGCAAACTGAAGACACACTTTACTCTTTACATGCTCCCCAAAATTGGACATTTGAAGGTTGGGACAATGAAGCCTGGTCTGATGAGTCTTGATTTCTGCTGCGACGCCCTTTGGCATGAACAACATGAAAACATGGATCCGCCCTGCCTATCAATGGTCAGGCTGCTGCTGGTCATGCAGTAGTGTCGGCTTGATTTACTGTTGATGCTGACCACCAAAGTGTGCCCATCTACTGATGACTGTTTCCAGCAGGGTGACGTGTCACGTCACAAAGATGTGACTGTGCTGTAAATGACCTCCACAGTCACCAGATCTCAATCCAACAGAGCACCTTTGGGATCTGCTGGAATGGACGATATTCGATATTCCATGTATCCACGTTTCCTAATCACGTGTACAATTAGGCTTGCATCACGTGCAAATGTGAAACACTGCTTTTTTGAGTGTGATCTGATCTCATAATAAACATTGTGCTATCGCTGTTGTCACGCTGCCTCTCTCTACAGATGTCAGTGAAGCATGAATATCCTCATTCATTACCCAAGATGGCTACCACCACGTCTCCTCTCAGTATCTCTATGGATCCCCTGGATATGAAGTAGAGGGCGGTCAGGACATCGCCAGCGTGGACCAGCGTATCACCCGGGGGTGCGTGGGTAGTCTTGAACTTCATGGCCAGCGCTCTGAGGCAGCCCTTCGTGGAGCCTTTAAAAGCCTTGCAGTTCTGCAGCAACGTCCGGTTAAGATGGAGGCAGATATCAGCCTGGAGACACTCAGGGAAACCTTTCAGCACCTGGGGAGGAGAAGCAGGGAGACACGAGGAAAATGAAGAGGTGAATGAAAGTAGACGATAAAAAGATGCAAAATAAAGAGCGAAAGGAAGGTAAAGTAGAAGGAGGAAGAAAGGAGAAGGCAAGAGAAGAAGAGAGGTGGGAGGAAGGACGAGCACGAGGTTATGATAGACGCTATTAGCAGCGACTGAATGATATGTCAAGTTCAGAACATAAAGCAAATGTCACATAAATGTCATAGATTATGGAACCTTGAAAGGAATAATAAAAAGAGGAGCCTTTACTGTCTTTATCACCTTCATCCCTAGTGGGAAACACTCACGGGACATTAGCCTTTTACTGTTATTACCCACTCCACAAATGAACACGACAAAACTAAACTATCTATGCATTCATCAGAAGTTGGTTCTAAGCCTCAGAGACATCCCAGCATGAACTCAATCCCTCCCACTTTTAACCTCCACGTATCAGACGAGCGTGAGCAGCACTGATTGAGGAAGGGCCTCTGCATTGATTTTCTTTCCTCTTGTTTTTGAACTACAGTGCAAATGATTTCAAACTATATTTCAGCGGGCATATCGGAACAGAGTCAGCAGGCCCACAGAGTGTAATTAATATGAAGAATTGGTGAAATTTTAATGAGCTCACTGCGAGCGTGGAAGGCTGTTTCTGAGCAGCAGACTCTGGGCTTCTCTTGTAGCTCCCTGGCTGACTTCACAGAGCTGAACTGCACCTAGAACACCCACACTGCTTTTCTCCCTCACCATTTCTCTCACTTTCATCCATTTCAAGCTCCGCTCTTCATTTCAGCCTTCGCTGGGCTCCCTCTTTATCTCCCGCTGCCCATTTCTCCCCATCCTCATCTGACTCTCTCTTATTTCCCAATAAAGGTATGCTAAGCAGCCCTGTTTGTAACCTCTTTCTATCTTTTATCACATTTCAGGGAGCTTTAGCCTCTTAACTGTTTCAAGGCTCTGTTTGTTGTTGTGATATCGTTTGTGGCCTCTTTTTTACTGAAAACAACTCCCATATAGGAAAAAGTGTAACTTTGGCTATTCAATAGTTAGAGAGTACAAAGGCCTCTGTCCTCAAAGACCCCAAATACCTTATCTATGCACAACAGAGAATATAAACACAAAGGCCGATTACATCATCTGCATCAGCAGTGGAGGTACGTCTCCACTTGCTCTCTGAGGCTGCCTTCAATAAGCATTAACCTCCTGAGAATAGGCAGAGAGCAGCAGCCTGGAGCCTAAACTCAGTGTTTCAGTGTGCGGAGAGGAAACCAACCTGAAACTATTACAGCATCAGGAACACAACACAAACGATACCTTCAGTTCTCTTGCATCTATAAAGCATGCAGATGTTTAATATTCAACAAGTGGGTGGTGCTGCGTGTATATGGCTCCTACTGAGTCACTGAAAAATGACATGGATACATTTGTGATCATTTTTATGATTAATAATAATAATTAACAGCTGTGATCTGTTTATACCTGTCATGGTCCTGGGTCGGTGACCCAGCGCTTTTAGTTATCATTTTCTAGTTTATGATGATGATGATTATTATTGTTTGAGTTCTGTGTGTTATATTTGGTCTGCCTTTGAGTCTGTGTCTCTGTCTATGGTGTCACCCCATCTGTTTGTGAATCTGTTTAGTTCAACGTCTTGTCTGGTTCCATGTGTCTGAGTTTCCTGTTTTATTGTGAAGGTTTGTGTCGTATGTGAGTGTGCTCAGTTTACGCTTCCCCTGTCTCGTCAGCTGTGATTTCTCCCAGGTGTGTTCCCCTCCTGTCTCTCATCCCTTGATTACTGCCATCTGTGAATTTAAGCCCTGTGTTTCTCTGTGTCAGTGTCGCGTCGTACCCTCAACTAGCTGTGTGGTCTGCTTCTATGTTCCTAGTGTTTGGTCTCCTGCTCCAGTTTAGTGTTTCTTTCCAGTGTTTCAGTCCTTGGTTCCTCTGTTCTGACTTTTGGTTTTCTTTTGGTGAGTTTAGTTTGTACGAGGTTTTTCCCAGCAACAAAGCTGCGCCTTAAGTTTCACTTCCGTGTCTGAGTTCTGCATTTTGGGTCCACCACTCCTGCTTGCCTGCCACACAGCGATTCATGACAATACCCAGGTAGCTGTTACAACGTTTCCATCAGGCTCAGCTGTAGCTTTTATTTAGTGCTAATTAACAAGTGTTAGCCTGCAGACTTGCTAAATTAGGATATGTTAGCATTTAGCACAAAGCACTGCTGCACTGGTGTTTATGACTGCAGAGCAATGGTGTGATCTTTGAGAACACTCACTTCTCTATTCTGTCTGCCTCATCCTTTGGCAACTACAGCCAGTTGCCAACCTGGGTATCCAAACAATTGCAGTCCAACTCAACTGCAAGAGATTGGCAACATGTTGCAATCAATCCTCACTGATCTGTCACATGTCTGTTTGCAGCAGGACACTTGATTCAACCGGCTGCCAACTGGCTCATGCTACAGTCCTATATAAAAGCAAGGTTGCTAAGCATCTGTGTTATCTTGTGTCTAACAGCTACTACGTCACTGTTTGTGGATCATTTTTACCTGAGGTCATTTCAGTTCAATTCAGTTTTATCTATACAGCACCAAATCACAACAACAGTCATCTCACAGCGCTTTATATTGTCAGATAGACCCTACAATAATACATACGGAGAAAAATCCAACAATCATATGAACCCCTATGAGCAGCACTTTGGTGACAGTGGGAAGGAAAAACTCCCTTTTAACAGGAAGAAACCTCCAGCAGAACCAGGCTCAGGGAGGGGCGGGGCCATCTGCTGTGATTGGTTGGAATGAGAGAAGGAAGACAGGATAAAAGACATGCTGTGGAAGAGAGACAGAGATTCATATTTGTTTGACCACGTAACCATGACAGACTCCTTACAAATTCTCCTTCACATGAAAAAAGTGTAAACTAAGAGGCCATTTAACACTGTTTGGCTGCAACTTGGAAGCTGAGGCATGGCCGAGCTGGAGGAGTGACAGACAGTTTATTCAAAAATGAGTGGGCTACCTCTCATGACACAAGAGCAGAGCCACACTTAATTTGTGGCTGTGGCATGTGAGAGTCTAGTCAATGAGTTTTGATTGAACGAGGATAAATATTTAAAAAGTTTTGCTAAAGGAAGTCGAAGCTCCACGAGCAAACACAAACAACTGTGGCTGGCAAGTCTCTTTCAGTATTGGTGAGCATGCAGTAGGTGAGCATTAACAGAGTACCACCAAATAAAGAGAGTGACTGAGGAAGGAAAGATCTGAAGCTTCACAATAAGTAAATTACTGTTCTTTCCTCCTTTGCACAGTTGGAAGGGCTCGCTTTATTACAGAATCTGATCTAGATGTTAAAGAGCCCCTCCCCCCCTGTGGATGTTAAAGAGCCCCTCCCACCCTGTGGATGTTAAAGAGCCCCTCCCACCCTGTGGATGGAGGGATGGATTTTAAACAGCAGCCAGCAAAAAAAGACTGCTTCATAGGCCTCATATCTTTTTTTTGGAACTTTCTTAATTAGTATTGTAAAAAATCGTGTCCCATCTGTGATTAACAAACATATTCTTGCTGTGTCAGCTGTGCCTACAGTAGGAACACAGGATACTAAAGCAGGATTTCATAGGGCAGGTCTGCCGTCATGAATATCTTTGTACTTATTCTTTATCATTTATTTATATCCTCTTGCCACAGAGGGCGAGGGGGTAATAACATGGATACGATTCTCTCTGTCACATAAAAAATGGACTTTGCTGCAAATAATTCTCATAATGTAAGCAGCAAACTAAAAGAAGCCAAACTGAAAATATGAGAGGTGCTCAGTGATTTAGTCATTTGCTATTTTCTGATTTCTTAGATTTTGCTTCGTGTATGTTTGTCACAGTTGAATGAACAGAGCAGGTTTACATATGAGACAAAGACAAACCAAATAAATGCAACATGTCGTTTCTAAAAGAGGATTTCATTTATCCAAACCTACCTGGCCCCGTGTGAAAAACGACTGCGCCCTAAACCTGTTTATCCACCGGCAAAAGAAACAACTTCATCAAAACAGAGCTGCTTCTCCCTGATTAACGTTAACAGACTCGTTTCTTTCTCCTTCCTCCCACTTTGATCTCAGCGCTCCTGCAGCTTTCAGCTTCACATCAGAGCTGCGTTGTTATTCTCGCCCATCTTCGTGAATGAAAGAGGTCACAGCTGATTAACTGTGGAGGCAGGCTGACAAAGTCTGCTCCACACAATCATAATAATGACTACGGTAAACAAGCTCAAATCCGTCCCACTTCACCGGGCCTTCGAGAGAGTAACACGACGTGGGGAGAAGAAAGGGGCCGAGCAGGGTGATGAGCAAACCTGATTCCTCTCTACTTCACTGACTTACTCATTACGCTGAAACGAAACAGCACTGATGGAGCGTTATGTTTGCACTGGGACTTGCACCCAAACAGAGCTCCTCTGTGCTCGTCCACGACTACACAGCCAACGATGGGCTGCTGGTTGGGCTCCGACTGGTAGGTTTGACAATTAATTTAGATGCTGGATGAAGTTATGAGCAGATATACTTATGAGCTTACAATCTGTAGACAGTGCAAAGGCGACTTTTAAACGTCTACAGTTTTTTTGGTTAAACCACACACAGCATGCAGAAAGTAACATTACAGGTGACGTGCATCCGCAGATGTCCCTGTACGGCTGCACCACTGTTTCCCCCCAGTGTCACTTTAGGTCAGAAACCCCCGGTGACACTGCTACAGACAGAGCAACATGTGAACCAATACACTCGCAGGTTCAGGCTGAGGTGGGCATGCACAGCGCACCTTTGAAGTGCTGCGTTTGTGTTCGCATGTGACTCACTGTGCCCGTGGGTGTCAAAGCTCCAGCTTGTTTCAAAGTGCATTCTCCTACTCTGCTGATAAAACACATTAAAATGAACATCTCTCCTCTCACGCTTTAATATGTGTAAAATACATCTGGCAGCACGACGTGATGAACACGTGCAGATTAGGCTTCATGCATGTGAACAAATTGACAGGAATGCATGAATGTTGCAAAGCTTGCTCGCAGCCCTGCTTGTGTCCCGTGCGTATACGCAGCATTCTTATTTTCTCTGACCGTATCAAGCATGCGCGCTGAGACAACGCTTTCTAATCGTCCCATTAGCGTACAACGCAGGCTCAAACGCTGTGCGTAGTCACACACGAGAGAGTGTACCCTCCCAGGGTTTGGGTGTGTGAGCACCAGTACTCACAGCGTTCATGTCGATGCCATTGGTGTAGGACCAGGCATGCTGGAAGTACTCCTCCAACCTCTGCCTGAGTGGGTTGGGGATCTGGTGGAAGCGGATGAACTCCCTGACTCTCAGCATCTGGGTGTGGTAGCGGGCCGTCCCGGAGTACAGCCGCTGGATGATGGCTGAGACATTCCCAAAGATACTGGCGTACATGAGGGCTGGAAATGGGAGCAGTGAGAAAAAACACACACATTAACAGACAGTATGGAGCTAGAGCAGCGTTCATACAGTGATGAGACCGTTTGGATGTGCGGGGTTTCCTTTGCTCTCTGGAAGTCCTGGAAGTTGTGAGGTGGGGCCTCCATGGGTCGCTCTTCTTGTTGTTCTAAAAAAGTTTTGCTTCGTGACAGGATGCATTATCCTGCTGAAAGAGGCCACGGCCATCAGGGAATGCCGTTTCCATGAAAGGGTGTATGTGGCGTGCAACAATGGTTAGGTAGGTGCCAAAGTAACATCCACATGGATGACAGGACCAAACATCCCCCCAAACCCAGGGTTTCCCAGCAAGACTTTGCCAAAGCCTCTGCCAGCTCGCCTTCTTCCCATAGTGCATCCTGGTACCAGGTGCAGCCCTCACACAGCTGGCTGGCCACATGATGCCAGCTTGTTTAACTGTTCTGTGGTCCGGTTCTGATGCTGTTGGCAGGAGCGCCCCACAAATCATAGCCAGTCTTACTCCACCTACCATTATGTATAATGTCATTCGCTGAGCCGGATGACTGCAGCACATTCAGATCATTTGCAGACTTTGTATTCAGAGTAACAAAAACCAATCAAAACATGCCCCGCCCCCTCCTTTGACCCCTGACCACGCTCTTGCAGCAGGAAGTTGACTCATCTCAAAGGGCTTTGGCTGCAGAGGACAGAGAGTTTGTATCGTATCCTTCATGAGAGTCTTTGCTTTGTTCTGTTTGTCATGTTGGATGCTGCTAACCTCCCCACCTCTGTCAG